>NW_010973255.1:621313-781447 GCF_000737465.1 Haliaeetus leucocephalus
CCCCCGCGGCCGCCGGGTTGGGACCGGCCCCCCCCCCGGTGCCCTCAGCGGCTTCGCTTCGTAGTCAGCGTTTGCTCTCAAATTCCCGCTCGCGTGGGGGAGAGGACCCGCAGAAAGGCATTATCTGCCCCTCGCTTGCTTTTGAACAGAAATTTCGAAGCAACTGTACGGCAAGGAAAGCAATTTTTCCTCGGCCAGGCTCCCTCTGCAGCTGTTCGTGGGATGTGTGTCGTCCCTGACCTCCTCTTCCAGCCGGGCCTCGGTGTATGGCAGTTACTAACAGCAGAAAATAACATCAAGGGGCCGGTCAAGGTCGGCAGCATTCCTGTTGGGTGCTCTACGACCGTCTCATAAAAACGGACTGTGACCCCACTTGATTTCCAGCCTGCAGGAGAGACGTGATGGGAAGCTAAAACAAATGGGATGGGAAAATCCGGCGGTAGCAATCTTGCAAGGTGCTGCACCATCCGAAAAGTGCAACTTCTCATCTGTATATGTATAGTGGTTGGCCTGGAATCAGGCTATGTTTCCCTTCTGTAGAAAGAAATACCTGGTGTAATTGTCAGGGTGACCAAGGAGAGTCCTACAAGGCAGGTAGGCTGTTGGGAAGCTGCGTAACTCCTTACATCTGCGTTCCCATGTCCATAGAAATTAGAAGCTGCCATTGGTATACTTTCTCAGTGAGACAGCTTTATTAAAAGAGAAAAACATGTTCACAGGTTTTCTAAGTTGGAAAAAATTTTCCAGGTAGAACCAGTGAAATAGTTTGTATGGAGTGTGAGGATGAGGACTTAAGAGGAAGCTGGCTGTTCAGTCACCACCACTTTTTGAGTGATTGAACTGATTAACTTGAGAAGTTTTCAAACTCCTTTACTGCAGTTTTTAACTTTTTCAGAATTCAATTACATAAAACAATTCCAACTTTTTTACCCGTTATAACAGCAGTATCTAAAGTGAAACTTTTGTGTGTGGCCCACAAATGACCCTTTATGATACCACCTTTAAGTTGTATTAAGGACCAGTTTTGCCATGTGGTCCCTCCCAGGCTGGTTGTCTTGTTCAGGGATTCCCAACTGATAGGTATGCAAAGCACCTTCTGTCCATTCACCAGATGCTGTTTTGCTATGTGATTTTTAATAAACTCATGGCTTTTGCATAAGCTCCAATCTGTGTCATTCTTTACCTGCGATTAGAACAACTGCCAGAAAAGCTTAGTCTACAGCTGCTAACCAGTATGCTTTAGGAGAGCACTGCTTGCCATCTGGGGACTGAAGAACAAAGTCATGATTTATTCAGCTTCTCTATATACTTAAAATGTCCAGTTTACAGTTTTCCACTGTGAGGTACTCCTAAAAATAAGTCTTGGCTGACAAGTTTGAGGGATAAAGGAAACATTTATTTCAGGGTGAGAGAATGCTCTGGGAAAATTATTTTTGATGGGATCTTTCCAATACTATTTGCAATTAATTGCCATTAATTCTTGTGTTAACAAAGACATTCTTAGGAATCACTTTGGCTTGCAAATAAACATATCTCTTCTTAGCTGCAAGCTTGATTATTGCTTAACACAAAGGGCCAATTACCAACAAATTGCTGATGAAATCACCTAAAATTTCCAAAACTTTCTAAATTAGTTAATTTTATGCTACTAAGCTGAGTCCTAGTCAATTAAGACTAGATGTTTGCTTAGCACTAGACATATAAGAAATCTCAGTGGCTTCAGCAGGGTTGTTTACATACTTAAGCATTTGGTAGGTTGGAAGTCGAGTGCTCTGCGTGGAGCTTATCAGCTTTCAAACATAGTTGGCTCATTATTCACTTTGTGCTAATGCCCTAATATATGCTATAATAGTTAAATACCTCCACCTCAGAAAAAAAAATCAAATACAGAAGAAAATCCCTTACCTAGCACACAAGCGACTTTTTTTTTTAGTGTTCTCTCTACAGATTTCTACTAAGCATGTATTTTTGCAGTTACCTTGTCTGCGATAGTTCTCAGGAACAACTGCAGCAGCAGAGTTCAGTGAGAAGTGATCTGTTGCAGAGCCTCATCAAACAAAAAGCTCCTGCCAACAGCGCTATGCAAATTTTTTAATTAAAGATGGACTCTGACAAAGGACATGGACAACATTCGCCGAATACTGTTCTCTGCTGGGCAAGGTCTGCCTGTAGCTTCAAGATCACGGAAAGTCAGTGACCTTGTATGTTCTGACTTAATGCAAGCTTGGTAGGGAATGATAAAGAAAAAATAAGGCTATTCAGATAACCTTCAAGCTGAAAACTACCTGGAGAACTGTGGTTTGTGTTTCTAAGCTACTGTCCTCAGGAGCTCCTTGAGGTGGTGCACCTTGGATTTCTCCTAGCTAGCAGGCTGTGCCCTTACCATTACCCAGGTGATGCACTGGGGTAACTCACACAGCTCTGAGGCATTTACCACAGCTGTGGAGGAATTTTGAATAACAATCATTATCTTCAGTGGCAACAACTTTGCAAATGGAGCAGCCAGTCAAATCCATGTATTTCCAAAGTCTTTGCAGGAGGTATACTGAGAGTATGTTGTCCTAGGTCTTTATTTTCAAGGGTGTTTTTATAAAGTAAGAAGTGATTTTTTTTTTTCTTGGTTGAGAGGCTATCAATGTGGTGTGTACGATAGAATCAGTTTCACACTACATGCTTTTAGCTTAAGATTTCTAACTACATTAATCAGGAAAGGCTAACAATGACTAGGGAGTAATTACAAAAACATTTCAAAATTTTCTTACTCCTTTTAATTATCATGTTTACCTTAATCAGCTGATACACCTCTTGCTTTAAAAAAGGGGTAGAGAGTTCACATTTCCAAAGCCTTAAAATGAATGGTTTAAGCAATGACTTAGTTTAAGAATCAAAAATAGAAGTAGTAGAGGTTCTTTGGGTGTCGTTTCCTCTCAGCTGACCAGCATTTCTGTTTCAGAGTTGGGTTAACACATTTCTTTGGCGTTTCTGAGAAGTTTGCCAGAGAGCAATATAGATAAAATATTGCTTCTTCCTATCTTCTCTCTCCTCCCCTCTGCCCAAAATTGGACAGAAAATGATAGGAGCTGAAACGTCCATGAAACCTAATGTTATCTGCACAGAGCAACAGGGGAGCAGCTGCTGAATCCCATTTGTGCATCGCTCTGTAAAGCATGGCATCATTTGCACACCCTATCTGAAAAATACATTTAATGAAACATTTTCTGAGGGAAAAATATGCTTATTTTCCTTTATTGTATGTTGGGAGTCTTTGGCCAGAAAAGCCGTGAACTCTTGAATCGTATGGTGTTTCCACCAAAGCACAGTAATTTCTTGTATACCCAGAACTTTATGTGGCAGTTTAAAATGGTGCTCAAGAGATTACAGACGCACTTTTCAATCTTATTCTGCACCTGGTGCTGGAAGATCACTATCAAACCAGTAAGGCAGCCAATCCTGAAATACTGTAGGAAGTTAAGTCAAGACTTCCCTGGTTCATAAAAGCTCCTTTAGAAAAATGCACCCAAAATTGCACCCAAATTCCTCTGAGTTTTTCAGTCCCCAAATTTGTCTCTGAATAAGCAGTTCTGAGAAAAACTCTGCTTTATGCATTTGCTTTTGACTTAAGAGGTTTGTCTCCTTAGAGCTAGTAATCAAAAGCCATTATTATCTGAACTGTGGCATACTATGTGGACCTTTCTCAAGGTGAGCTCTGATTTGACATAGTTATATTTGTAATAAACACCTGGCTAAGACTGGGTTTGTGCTGTGTGTGAATATACTGTTTTCTTTACACCGGGAGAAAAGTGCAATGCTATGCCAGTGCTAAATTCTGTACTCTGATGGTGTTGGGTTTTTATTAAGACAACTTTGTGAAGCCAACAGTTTTAAGTCATGGTGGACTCCTGGACTCAATTTTCACTTTAAAAATCTGTAAGAACAGCTGCTGACCACTGAAGATGTGAAAAAGCTACACAGAAAAAAAAAAGTGTGGGTGTTCCAGAGACAAAATGTTGCAATATGCTTTTGGACACTGTCAATTTTTTGAGAGCACTTTTTTCTTTTTTTTGTGAAGCTGATTGCAAAGGTCATGTTTTGGTGCAAATTTGATCATGCTCAAGGGAGAGGGGGATATGTGTGAAATGTGTTCATCTGATTCGTGTCGATATAAACAATGCTACGGCCGCATAATAAAATGTGACCCTCACTGTATGTGTAATCTTTAACCATTTTGTTGGTCCTCGTATAACCGCAGGCCGGGAGGAGACAGATGATATGTATATAGTTCTTTTTTGCCAGCCCCAAACCGGTTTTTTTGTTAACTGCACAGTGTTAAAGAAGAGATCCTAGGGGAGAACTGAAGCATTTATCGTAGTATTACGCGAGGTTATGAACGGGGTGATCTTTAGTACGTATAAATAGAAGGTGTGTATAAATAGAGGGTGTATTGAAATGGCAGTGTATGGGCAATTTGTTGTATGCATTTGTTGAGGGGGAGGTGTCTGTTGTGACCTTGTTTGGGTTCTGGTGGCCGCAGCTGGTGTTGTGCAGGGTGTCGGCTGTTGCACAGGGTGTCTGCTGTCGGACCGAGCAGTGGGGAGCTTGGTCAGAGATACATTGCATGGAAGACCCCTCAGCCAATGCGGAGACTTCGAGAAGTTTCTAGGAGAACTACTGCACCTGCACAATGAGGAGGTGGAGAGTCTTTTGGAAGGACACGCCTAGTATGAATATGTAACTAATGTTAGACTATAAAAGAAGCTGAGTTGTTTTTCACAGCACGCGTCTTGGTAGAGCAGAGGCTCCTGGCGTGCCCAGCGCTGTTTGCTTGCATTTATTCATTTAATAAATTGTAAACTTTGATTGGAATCCTGTTTGAGACTAAATTCATTTATCACATGTGTAAACACCTAGTGCAGACCTTTATGGATGAGCCCCAAGGCTGTAACAGTTAGGAGGTTGCTTGGTCATGATGATCTGTTCTTTCTTTAGATAACAATGTGTGAAACAACTTTTTTCCTCCCTTTTCTTCTTCAAGTGTAACAAATGTTTTGACCAATTCTAGTATTCTTTTTCTGCCTTTACAGCAGCATAATCAGTGATAAATGTATGTATTTTTTTAGCAGTATAAGCTTTGAAAGAAATGATACAACAAATCACGCTTTCTTGTGCAAAGAATAAAACAGATTTCCTGAAATACCTAACATTAATATCATGCTTAGTTTGGCATTCCCTTCCGAATTGTCCACTGATTGGTACTATTATATGTGTGCTTATATCTGAGCTAGGATACTTGTGCAAGCATATCTATCATGCACTTTAGTTGGTTTGCATTTGGATTTTTTGTCCATACTTTATATCCATTTGGGTTTCAATGCAAGGGCTGCTGAGGTCAATAGGTCTTGAACTCAGCTTTCCTGAAAAATAGAATACAGTTTAGTAAAGAGACTATTTAAAAAGTTACAAATGTTTCTGTTTTGCTCTTTGCTAGCTTTAGCAAAAGTGAGATACCATTAGCACTATTGATTCTTACTGCTACTGACCCTTTCCATCCGGACTGCTGACTGCTTGTGGCGTACTTCCATTTTTTTCCTGTCACGGTGGAAGGGCTCTTCCAGCTGCTGTACCCTGCCGTCTCAGGGGACTGCAGTCTCAACAAGCAACGTAACAGAAGAGGAGCGTGTTCTGCTATGTACTTCAATTAAATGTACAGTACATCTACAACGAGGCCCTGTCAACATTAAGAAGCCAAGGATTGCATGCAAATTGTCTTCGGACACACGGATTGCTAATTGTAGTAAAGATGTAATTAATTATACTCTGCAGGCACATCTAGATGATGGTCCAGTTATTCATCCTTACTGAGTAGCTCATTGAGGAGAAAGCTACAGAAGGCTGCAGGACTAACCTGAGAGATTGGAGCCCTCTTGCTCCAGTCTCTGAGCTTCTATGGAGGGGAGCAGTGGCACTCTATGAGTCTGCCAATGTAGCACCAGGCTGCACTTTTCAAGACAGTTTAATGAAAGTAGGAGCAAATCTATGGGCACTTGGCATATATTGTGTTTACATCCAAATTAACAGCACGGTCAGTATCAAACCATCATAAGGCATGCTTTGTTCTGTGTTTTGATAGTGAACATGCAAAGCTGCAGACCCTATGGATAAATGCTGTTTGTCATGACTGTATGGTTTTTACTGTAAACAAACTAATTTAGGTGTTCTTCTTTATAAAAATAAGGATTATTGTTTTACTGACCTGACCAACATGGATCTGGAATGTGTTGTATCCCTGGTTTAATGTTTGCTCTCCAGCATTCCAGAATGCAGCATTCACTCACACTTTTTTCCCCATGACACACACAGATGTTTTGGAGTAATGTGATTCGGAGTTTTCAGACTGCTTGTGTTTTTCCAATTCTAACAGATTTGCTACTTCATTACATTTTTTTTGTGTTTTCATCATGGAAATTTGGGGGATTTCAGGGTCTCTAGCTGACTGTGTTTCCATACACAAGAAATTCAGTCCTGTGGCATTTGTATGGTGAGATCACCAAAAGATTAAACCAGGCCTTAGTGTCCTTTATCCCTTAAATCTTGTTTTGAGCCACTGTTTTCTTTAGAAAGAATTGGCAGTGAAATTACTTCATAGAAAGAAGCTGCTGATCAGCAGCCCCACAGCTTTCATGAGCCCATCTTTAATGAATGCAGGTCAAGGTGACAAGAAGTGCTCCAAAGCAAATCCAAAGCAATATTAATTTCCAGGAGCTATTGTTCATCTGCATTTTCTCTAGTATGGTTAAGGTGCCTGCAGCTAGAGGAAGAGTTATGAAGACTCTTTCTACTGCACATACATTTCTCTCTCGTGTCAACCCATGTTAGATCTCCAGTGCATAAACTGTCTTCTAGCCCAGACAAGCCCAAAAGGGGATAAAGAAAAGGGAGAAAGTAAAAGCTTTCATGAATTCCATTATACAGTAAGTAGATGTAGTCCTTTTATATAGTTTTTCCTGTCTCAAGGAAGGAGCTTGGAATCTTGAGGTCCCATTTTACCCTACTTTTTGTGATTTGTTTTTGCACATTGTATCCAATAAAGACCATGCTATCCTAGTAAAGAGATAATAATGTACAACAGCAGAAAAAGCAAAGCCTGTGGCTAGATGATGGGCTACAAAAGAAGCTTTGTAGGCTGCATACCTTGCATTGCTGCTGAGGAAATTATGCGACTGTGGGCAGGTCAGAAAATTTCAAGTATTTATAAAATTTTTTGTAATCACTGCCTCAGATTAGGTTTTGCAAAAAAAGCATTTTTCTTTGGTTGCAGGGCACAGGACCATTCATTAGTAGGAGTATTAAATAGCTGCCTGTTCCAAGATATCTTATAGGAGTAGGTATTCAAATCTTTTTGAAAAATCCATTATTACTAGCAGGACCACTAAGCCTACTCAAGCATTTAATTCATTACCACTGCTAAAATAGAAATGATACCTTAGGGATTTAAGTGCTTCATATCTTTCTGCATGTGAGTATTAAGATGTTCAAACTAGCTGACACTTCTTTTCTTCAAATTACCAGAAACAGCCCTAGAGGTAGCTCTAGCTACCCTGGAAAGGCAGATGTCCAAAAATTTACAAATATTTCCTGGAAATCTGACCCTTAGACTGAGGCTAAAAAGAGGAGACAGAAGGGAGTGAATTCTGCAGTTTTGGACTTCAGCAGTGAATTCTGTGAATTCTCCCTTTTCCAGAGTACAGATTTTCTTATTTTTTTGGTAGGGGGTAAAAGTTGAAGCTTGCTTCGATGACGAGCTCTAAATGCATTCTGTAAATTGAGAGTTCCCCTTTAAGTCTACAGAATATTCCTGTCCCAACTGTTTGAACTGAAGGGGGACATAACAGATGCAGCACTCAGTCATGTGCCCTGCTTGTGGTTAGCCACACAAAGCCAATTTTTTTGGATGCTAAGCTCTACACTTTTTTTTTTTTAAGAAAAAAGACTGAACACAGCTGCTCTTGACATTAAAAACAGTCACTGAAGAAATAAAAATGCACTATGCTATCCAACTAACAGCTGACATTTAGAGCCCATCACAGTGAGTTTGCCTAAGAAATGCTGAGGACAAAAAAAGGACCTGCTGTACCACAAAGTACTTTTTCTCATTTGCTTGAACCCCACCTGTGCATTTTTTCGGTATATCACATCATTCAGTTTGTCTCCTGTAATGTGTTTACCCAAAAGGTGTTCTTTATCAGGAGCTTGCTGGCTTTTGTCTGATTGCTACATCAGCCCAAGGTTATTAAAAGAATAAAATACTGCTGCTACAGACAATGCTGTCACAGAAGAGTTAAATTGAAAGGATAATCCTTTAAAGTTATGGTAACAAATGGAAGAGGAAATGTGACTGTAATAGGATGTTAAAAAAAAATCAACACAAAAACACTTAAGCACTTCAGTGAGCCATGAAACATACTAATATTTCTAATTTTGTTTTGTGAATCTTCTACTTCCAAGCTTTGTTTTCCATCATAAGCATGCAGCACCCACTGGGTTTTTTTTCCCCATAGTTCAAACAGATGTTTTGGAGCACTGTGACTGTGAGCTCTTTACTGGCCTGCTCTTCTTCCAATTCTCAATTTATCACTTCACTATATTTCTTTGTCTGTGTTTTTATCAAGGCATTTTGGGGGCTTCCAGCTGAAGGAATTTATCTGGTAATTTAATTCCCAGGTAGCATGAGAATTTTTCCCCATAACATTACTCCAGTAATTGGGTTGGTTGCAAACGCTATCATTACTGTGCATCATTTTTCTCCCTGCAGGAATCCTGACTGATTTTTCCAGAATGTGAATTTAATTCTGGATATCTCTGGATATACCAGAGACATTTCTAAGTCCCCTGAACACCTGCGCTGGCAGCCGCCTTCGCACTCCTCATGGGTGAGGCTCTCCCAGCTGCCCTGACCATGCTGCAGTGCTCTGCTGCCAAGGGGAAGGAGGGTGGGCTGTAAGGTAGGGCCGGGCTATACATTTATAGCTTTATCCTGGTATGGTGGCAGTCCCTGGCCATCCTAATTTACCATCACGGCTCTCTGTGTGAAGGACTGTACCCACCTGAACGTTTTTCCCACCTTTCCGATAGCTGGTGCGTCTGTCATGCTTCCTAACCAGCTCCGCCTTTGGCTTGCAGGGCAAGTTCGAAGCTTCAATTCCACATCAGACCCAGGGGTTTCTTTTCCCTTCAATGTTTAACGACAGTCAAATTGAAGAGAAGAGTTTCCTAGCACTTTTCCAGGCCTGCAGCGTCTCTGTGGAGAGGCAAGCCCTTGGCACCACAGACCACCCAGAGTCAGTGAAGCGGTTGCAACACAGATAAAAATCAGGGCCTTCCTGGTCCCTACAGTGGGTTTCTAACCTGCTGAGCTGTTTCCCCCAACATGCAGAAACGCACTTTTGATTGCATCCTCCAGGCCACTTCTTCCACTGCTAATCTCTTCACCGCTCCCTAGCTGTCCCCAACCAAACCCTGCTGAGCTTCAGCTTTGACCTCAGCTGGCAACAACCTTCTGGGTTTTTTTTTCTCAGGCTACAGCTGCTTAGAAGCTTCCTTGCACAAAAGCAGTTATAATTGCAGACTTCTCCTCAAGGACAGATGATTTATAGACAAACTCTCCAGCCTCTCAGTCACGTGATCTTAGAGAGGATGAAGAACAGGCAGAGAGGAACTTCTGCAAAAAAGTTGTTCACCTGGAGCTACGGGTTGTTCCCTCACTCAGACAAATCCATTCACATGTATCCTAGGCCCAACATGATAGACAGGTGTGTTTCCTTTAAACAAAGAGGACTGCTCCTTTAACTCAGACACCTGAGTACTCTGATCTGATCCAGCAGGGATGTCTCCTGTCCATGTAGATGCCTATTCCCTTCGCACCAGCTGACTGCCTGGAAATGTCTCTGCGGCCAAGTCTGCAGCGGTTTCCCCTGCAGCGATCACTGCTGGCTCACCGTCCTCAGCCAAATGCTTCTGGCTGTGTTACAGCCTTGGATTTTGTATTCTGGAGTAAATTTCTCTTACTTCTTTTTATGTAAGGGGTAGCATCCTCCTTATGAGTGTTTGGTCTGAAGAGAAATCTTGACTTCTATTATGTTTAATTACAGGAGATGTGAGAAGGGAGACTTCAGGCTGTTTTCAACTGTGTTCCTCTGACAACATGCCTCCTTCAGGTATCCCCATTAACCAGCAGTTTTTGCTTCAAGTGTCTTTCCAGAATAACTGACCCCGATAGTTGCTACTCCTACCAGTTGGCTTCTGGGACATGAATACCAACAGACAGTTCAGAGTAACCTAACGGCATTTATTATTTTTCCTACCTGCTTAGCAGAGTCCAGGTTTCACAATGTCAAAATAATTTGAATGTTACCATCCTGTGGAAAAGTTAAACCAGCAGATTCCGCTCTGGACTTTCAGTAAGCCAGTCAAGCGAGGAGAGGGGGCACAGACTCGTTTTAAAGTATCAGTAGATGAACTGCTATGCAATGAAAGTCTCTGTTGGCTCAGTGACAATGTTGAATCGGCAGAGGGCTGAGGACTGGCAGGGATGCTGCTGCCACTGCTGCCGCACTTTGCTCTCTAAGGCTTATTCTCTGCTGCCAGTGGCAGAAGCATGTGGGGAAGTGCCCTGGCTGTATTAGGTGCTGAAGGTAATTTTAAAATAAAAGTTGAAAGTATAATTTCTTTTCTGTATGTTGATGTCAGCTTTGCGTTCTTGTACCACTATTTGGCCATTCTTTCTTTTAAGTAGAAAGTTGTCTCCACTGATAAAGGATATCAGTGTAAGTGTCCCTGTTTAATTCAGATCGGTGTCTTATTGGTCTAACAAGAAGAGAACCATTTATTTTACTGTGCAATCCTTATGGCAGAACAACTCATGGGGTTCTCCATAACTTCAGTGTAAGTGCTCCCAGCAACAGTTACTAATTCTCCTTTCTGATACCACATAGTCACAAAAATCTGTGGAACTGGCACACTGCTGTTGCTCTGAACTCAAGTCCATGAAGAATACACCTGTGCTAATACCAACAAAGCAGAACCAAGCCTCTACAGTACCCCTTTTATCACCAGAGATCCCAGACGTCTGCCAGTCTTCTGTGACTGTCTATACTGGTAGGTTAAATGCAATCATTTACACAGATAAACCATCAGATTGTTCCCTGTCTCCATTGTGACCCATGCTAACTAGTGCCCTCCTAAACTACTCATGGGGCTAGTTTGAGAACAATAATGTTACAGAGACCGTTCCCAATAGGCAGTCTGAGGCAGCCACACTGCTGTGGAGAGAGTTTACCAGCACGGGCATGAGCTGTGCCATGCCAATTGGTCTCCGTGTCTGGGAACATTCCCATGCACACTGGATTTACTAGGGTATACACTTAGTTTACTAGTGTATACTACTGTACACAGCCTGTGTGTACCAGAGATCCTGACTATGAAAACCCAGCAATAAGCTTTGGTTCAGACAAGGCATAGAAAGATCTTGAATAGTCTCTGAGTTTTGCAAGAGTATAAACGAAACCACTCACATCTTCGATGTTTTCCTGTTCAACTAACTGCATTTTGACTACAAGAAATTCCTCCAGGTAATGCTAATTAATAAATATTTACTCCTTATCTTCCTCCATGATCATTTTTATTTGGGAATCCGTATTGCTTATTCTGCAACATCCTCTTTCTTTCACCAGGAAGGTGGCTGTTCTTTATTGCTGGGCAAAACTAACTCTTCTCAGAGGTGAATTGTCTTCAAATCCTTTGAAAGTAGAATTTCAGAATACATATTCTTTCATAATTTTTAACTTACTGATTCTGAATTTCGTCAGATATCCACTTTGATTTTGGGATTATGATAGTGGGAACTTCTATTTTGCCATATACATTCTCTGATGGATATCCTTCCATCAGCTCCCTACTTACCCACCACCTCCCTTTCTGAGGAAGACATTCCTAGCCATTTCACTATCTTCATATGACAGTTTCTCCCCAAGCCCTCAATTGCTTTATTGCCTTTCTCTACTCCTCCCAGCTTTATAGCCTGCTGCCTAGAACACTGTGAATGTGGCCAACAGACAGATAAAGCCTTCCCTGAGTTATCTAAGGTTACAGTAGTCATTGATTATTCACCATTGTATTCCTAATGCACCCCTATATCTTGTAATATAGTGCCTTAAATTCAGCTTCCGTATCTCTAGCTATTTGAGCCAGTCCTTGCTTGACTGAGGACCATATCAAGGCAAAAACCTTAGCAGAAAAGCTGGAATCAGGTTTTATGTCAAGCAGTAGAGAGGGAATAAGTGAGATTTGTCTAGTGTGTAAACTTCTGTGTAGTCTGAAAGACAAAACTTAAATAGTGCTTATTCTATGGGTCTGACAGGGCAATTAACTTGGAAATCAGTGTGTACAAACATGCAGAATCCTTTTGGACTGGGTGGAGATGCTCAATTCAGCAAATGAAAGACTTTAGATTTATGAACTGATGGATACAACTGACAGGAACAAAGTGTGGAAATGAACAACATGATTTAGGGTTTCTCAAGACCAAGACTGACACAGGACTTTAATTGGCAAAGTGAACACGTGTCCTACAAAATGTCCTAGGCTAGAAAGCTATAAAGAAACACATACTAGCAGCTCTGCTTCCATAATAATTCAGAATTGCTGTTTGAACTGCTGTACATTCATTTTCAAACACATATAGTTCGGTAGATAACAGTGTACTTGCCAAAGCCTATGCAAAAAGCTAGAAAATTATTTTGTAAAGATATCTCCTTTGTAATAAATTACAAAGGAATAAATTTGTATTAAATTAAAAAGGAATACATTTGTATTAAATTACAAAGGAATACTAATTGTCACATTTTGATTACAAAGCTTGACTTGGATAAACTAACACATGAAATAATTTAAAATAGCTTTTCAGTCATTTCTTTGGTGAACTGAGCTTTGAGACCTGCATAATTGAGTAGGGAAAATCTGAAAAGCTGATGCATAATTTAACTAAGATGAGTTTCATAAATTTGCAGAGCCAGATTTTGAAGATGCTGTTTTTTTGTTGTTGGGGTTTGTTTGAGAAGCTTAAAAATACTAAGTTCTGCTAAACAAACAATATCTCTGACATTGACATGGTATTTTTGTAAGAAAACGTCTCTGCTTATAAGATTTTGGGGAATTCTCAGCTTCAAAACCCTTATAAATGAAGAAATTGTTCCTAACACTCTTTCAAAACCCATTCTTAGTTGAAATCTTTGAATCTGTGAGTACTGCTGCTGGATTTACACTTTCAAAAGCTATTCCACTGATAGAAATGGACAGGAAAACTTAATATTCAATTATTTAGATATAGGGGAGAATAATATACTAGAGCAATAGAGGAAAACTTAATATTCAGGCTACCGAAATAAACAGGGTAATAATAATGTTTAGTAAAAAGGGGAGGAAGTCATAGTTCAGAAACAAGCAGGTAATATGTATTTTGGGTAACGGAAGGGTAAGTCACAGCCTAAGGGGAAAGGAAGAAAACGTTGATTCTTTACTATAAAACTTGGCATTTTGTCTTTGTTAAACAATGTGCTTATACTCCCACAGCATAGCATTTCCTTTTACATATGTTCGAAAGCAGGACAGGATGGGAGATGAGGTTTCAGAAGGTAGGAAGAAAAGCTGTATAATGCGAATTTTAAACAGAGGAAAAAGGGGGAAGCAGCTAATTATAGTCTTTTCAGTAGGAGGAAACCACTTGGAAGAGTCTTGGCCCTTTGGGAGAGACTGGGAAGCGAGGTAGCTGTCAGGATGGCTTTACAGCCAAGTGGTCCCAGCAGACAAAGAACATCTGTCTAGGCAAGGAAAGGAGGTCACTTTTAAAAGCAAGCTAGCTAGGGTAGAGACAAAGACTGATCCTAATCTCTTAGATATGTTAAACCTGTTTTAAGTAGCATTTACCGATGGTTTGTTTGGGAGTGGGGGTGTTAAGAGCATATTAGCCCACATCTTTTTAAACATGACCTGTTTTCCTCATCTGGGCAGAAAACAAAATGGATTATTTTTTTTTCTTTCAAAGGGAAACAAACAAACAAAACCCTATCAGGCAAACTGGTAACTTACGTGGGAAACAGATACATTCTGAATGGATTTCACTTCAAGCTTTTTAGTAACATATTTCAAAGAAGACAAATTAAAGATTAAATCTTTAAAAAAATGGTCACAATGCTTGATCTGAGGGAGAAGTTCTGCAGAAGGCCAGGTGGGAGCACAGCTCAGAGACAGTAATTGGACCTTGACCCAGAATATTTCACACCTGGGAGGAAGTGTCCTGTTTGGGGCTTCGGAGAGAGCCTTATTGGGGCTACCGAACATCACAACATAGGATGGGGAGCCTAATAACTTCATACTGGCAGTCCACTACCCTTCTGCAGTATCTTCTCAAGCTGCTAAGGTATTTTAGCTTACACCACTCAGCAAGGAAATTAAATAATACTGTTTGCTACTAGTTAACCCAGGTGCAGAGAAGTTATGCACAAGATTTTATAACCTTTGCTCAGGTTGGTGATTGCTCACTCACGTGTCTTACCCATAGTAGTCAGCGGGACTGCTCATGAGTTTTGAATGCTCATCAACATGAGTAAGGATGATACTACCCAGCCCAAATGCCTGGTATACAAGGTTATATGGGAAGTATGTGGAAGAGCTGGCAGCAGTCTCCCAATTCCAACACCTCTGCTGATCAAATAGGCAAAAGTTCAACAGTATTAAAATACCAAGTCATCTACTGTGGTAAAATCTAATTGCAAGAGGTAACACATGAATAAAAGAGCAGGAAAAAGGGACCCAGGGACAAACATCACCCAAAACTGTAGAGCCCATGTAGGGAATCAAAATTCAGTCCACAAAGTCCTCTCTGTGACATTAGTGGTTTTACTGGGTGGAGAAGCTGGTCCCACAAACCATTCTGTGCTATCCAACAGCCAGAGCGAGACTTTTGGGTGCAGATGTCAATGGACTGGAGGAAGAGAAGCCAGATGTCTGCCTGGATTTAAGGAGTTAAAATGCAGGTGGATGGAGTCTACCTCTGAATAAAAGTTCTCAGTTCTGAGCTAGGAAAGATCACTAACCAGGTCTATGAAGTAAACATAGCCAAATGCACAGTATGAATCATGTAATATTTTATGATAATATTGGATTGATATATTTCCCAAACAAAAAGTTTCTATAGGACTTCATATTCCCAGGTACTGCAGAACATTTAAGTGGGAGAAAAACTTTGTAAAAGTGACCATATTTAAATTCAAAGTGCTAACAGATTGAGAGTGGTTCAGCCAAGGAGTTGTAGCTACCTCACAAAGTGCCCTGTATCAGCTCCACCCTTCCAGCCATTTCTTTTGGCTTGTGGCAGATAACTGGTCCCCACAAAAGATGAAGCTCCCAGACTGGATCTGCTCCTCTCTTGCCACTGAAAATGCTAGAGCAGGTGCTGGCGTGGGAGGCAGCAGCTTTTTATCCAGGGTCATCTCCAAGAGGGAGAATTACAAGAGGGCACGGTTGGCACAGCATGCTAGTTTCCATTTTCTCTTTCTCAAGTGCAGAGGGTGTTTCCAAGTTTATGGTAATGATTTCTTGAGGAGGCTTTTAAAACTCAGATGCTTTTTTGTCCTATGCAAGACTGTTACAAAGCAATATTATTTGTGAGATAAATGCTAATCGTTCATTAGAAAAACTTTCTGCCGAGTCCCAAACCCTTTTGGCTTTGCCTGAGCTGATGGAACATGTATATTTGAATTTATAAAAGCAGAGAGAGTTTTTGACTACAGGAGATTTCTTTTTGCACTTAAATAGCAGTTCAACACAAAATAAAACTTCAAAAACTTCAAAAACTTCTCAAACTTCATGAAATTGTAAACTGCTTTTTTTTTCTTGTCTCATTTTTCAGCTTTTCATAATAGCATAAATAGAGCTGAAATATTACGTTTTTATTTATGTAGACTCTAGAGCCTGGTGAGCGAAGGAGTTCTTGAATTAACTCCATTCAGCAGTTTACTGGCACTGACACCACTCAAATACTCTTAAACCACACTCTGCTCAAGTCTACACTCTTCATGTTGATTCTTAAGACATTATGTGGTCCTTTTTGTAGCCAAAGAGACCTTGCACAGATTTATCTCAAGACTGGGAACCCTTACATAGATTTAGTATCAACAAAGCTTGATTCACATAGAGAGGCTACACTGCACTGTGTAATTTTACAAACAGAAACAGGCTAATGCATGTAAATGGTACATTTTCTTGGGCACAAGAAGAAAATTTCAGAAGGATTTTACAAGGTGGATGGTAATGTACCACCTAATTCTCTATTGAGAATTATTCTCTATAATTCTCTATTTCATTATTGAAAGTAATAACCATGCTCCTGGCACACACCCCTTTACTGACTGTGGACGAGCTTTGGATCAAGCCTTATGTGAGCCACAAGTCAGAACCGTTGTTGGGCAGACAGATTAACCTCTTTTTGTTGACGGGAACACAACTCAGTACAATGAGAAGGCAGTCGTTGCCGCCAACAGGCAGAGCCATCTTTTTATAAAGTTTAAATTGACTCCACTTTAAAACCACCAGTTTTGCAGAAGGCTGCAAAGTTAGGTTGTTGCTGTCTGCGGACTCTCCTACGTGGCATTCTGGGAGGTATAGAGGGATAAGTCCTGTATTTTCTGAGTTCTTACAGTTCCTGTAACAGCGAGTGGGAGCAGTGATTTGTCAAGTTTTAATGCAGTTTCCCTTCGTTGCCCCCTCCACCCAGTCCTCTCTGCAGGGAGAGCTGGAGCACAGCATGCCACAGCAACAGCGGTTCTGCCCAGACAACAGAAACTTCTGTGAGCAACGAGGTCATGGAAACTCGTGAAAGCCAAACCCTCATTTACAGCACTGAAGCCTACGAGGTGCTGGCCACCACTACAATTACAGTGGTGTCTGTAAGTCTGTTCTCCTGGAGCACAGGAGTACCGTTTATGTAGGTACAGCTAATTTTTGCTTGCTATGCTAGCTTGCCTCTATTTCTTTGCTTTCAGTAATTTATTTTTGAAGGTATTTACAGTATTACAAGATAATCTATCTTACAGCATGTCATGGAGAGCTATTGTATAAGTATACACAGCTACCCACACTTACTCTGGTCAAAAATTCATATGTACTTTAAAAACTCTGGGGCATGTTAAGGTTTCTTAGGCCTTTTGTTCAAATATTATAGTTTTAAGAGGGATGCACCATTCCGTGATCATGGAAAGATGACTGAATCCATCCTTAATGTAACTGCATTGATTTTGATGGTGCTACAACAAAGTTGTATTTGATCACAAGTCAAAATCAAAACCTGAATGTCTTGCCAATTCTTTAGCATGGCAAAGAAGGGAAAAAATCCCTCATGGTTTTCGTCCAGTCACTGCTGCCTTTACCACTTTGTTTCACTGCAGTTTGAATTACTTTTCTACTGAAGGTAGCATATATAATATCATTCATCAAGATAGCTGCTAACAGCACCTATCTCATCTCAGACATGTAATAGACCTGTGCTCTTCAGTCTTGACAAACTGTTATTTAATCCTAACCTTACCGTCAAACCCTAGCTGTGTGCTCTGTGTTGCTGACCTGCTGCCTTTCAACTTTAGAAAGGCCCCAGATCTGTGCCAGTGAGCTTGTTGTTTAGGTCACTTCCACTCCGGCCAACACTGTCCCTGTCACCTGAAGGCTCACACCCAGAAAAACACTCAGTGAGTCATCACTGCAGCCTGGAAAGGCTGAATTACCTACTCAGGGATTCCTAAGTCATGAGTTTGTTGCTACTTTATCACGTGCTTTGCTGTGGATTGTAGGCAACTTCCTCTTCTCAGCTTTTTAACTCTGATGGGCCAGCAGGCATTTAATTGACCCTCTGCTACTCATTACTTACATATCCTCCCTAGATGTGGGTGCATTGTGTGTGTGTGTGTGTGTGTCTGCGCGTGCCCACATGTGTTTTAATGACTTGCTGGCCAAATTTCTTCATGGAGTGAATCACACTCTTCTGCCAAATCATTCCTCCACCACTGTCAGCCAATAGAGCCTGTTTGTGCTGTTCAGATGCAACTGCCACAAATAAGGACAGTGTGATAAGAAAGTCAGGAGGAGCTTGAAAACCAGTGACAAGATCTTGTGTCTGAGAGGCAGTCTGTACTGGAGCAATGCAAATGTGCAGGTCTGGTGTCGCTACGGTTTGTAGTGCTGATCTTCATCTGCAAAACAATATCTTCTGTCCCCTATTTTTTCTCTAAGATCCTTGTACTCTTATCCCTACCTGCTGAAGTAAATGACCCAATAAACATGAGTAAACCCAGAACAGACTTCACATAAATTGCCTATGTGGAATATCTGACTACTTTTTCCAACATAGTATAAACTCTCCAAATACACCCAAAGTTATATTTTCAAATAAGCTCAGCTCATATGTAGCATTAAATGAAAAAGTTTTCAGAAGAATTCTGCACTCAGTGCACAGAAATCTTAGAAAAGCTAGCCCTAGATAGCTGCTATGATGCCTGTCACAAATACTTTGGAGGAAGCAGCAATTATTATACACAGTAGGAATTTATATAATTTAGATTATAAGTAGCTTTACATCGGGAGGAATAGATTTAACACAGCTTCTTGGGAAAGAGTCAACATCTTTTTTTCCCTAAAATCATAAAGTAATTATCTAGATTGCATCCAGTAGAGGCAGTGAGAACATAAACCAACACAATCAAATCATGAATTTCACCCTAACGACCTACCTACCTTCAACCAACCTTCACCATGGTATCTGTATGCATCTGTTGCAGACTGGTTTTATGCATAATTGCAAACTAATTTTCAAAAAGACCTTCAAAGAGCTTCATAACTACTTTTGCATATTTAAGTATCTCAGAATGACCCTGACTAGCAAATTACATAATTAGATCCAAACAGGAGCAAAATTCAGCATGTTTGATAAAATATTTCTTTCTCACAAGCCAGTGAAGGAAATTCAGTGTCAGACACATCCGGAGAAGATGGATGGTATCCTGCAATTAAGAGGCCTCTATTCTACAAAAAAGGCATTTCCCTTTCCTACCTTCTCCACTTGTCAGAACTGTATTGCTTATTTGGGGAAGAAGAATTGAGAGATGGGGTTATTTTTTGAACAATATCACGCTAAATTTAGGTTAATCTCCTTGTCTGCCTTAGGGCAGTATGCCAGAGGGATCAGGAACTACCTTATCACCACATTGTTACAGAGATGGCAAAACATACTGTGGAGACAGATGGATTCAGTCTGAGGCAACTTTTATTTTGCCATCCTCTGGAACAGCTGAGGACGTTCCCTTGGATTGTGTGTAAATGGACCAGCTCACCCTTTCCCCAAAACCAATCGGGCAGAAGTAAGGGCTGCTGTACTGAAGTAGCACCTTTTGTTTCTTTAGGAGAGTTATGAAACCACTTCATGTTGGATGCGAGAGCAATCCTCTTGCTGTCCCCCTAATGCTTCTATCTAACATAAATTATTAAAAAACATACATGGGCATTAACATACATCATCTCATACAGCTTTGATTGCTGTACTCTTCTGCTCTGTATCCCAAGCTTCTCACTGGGGACTGAATTTCCTGAAAATTAGTTTCTAAATCCAAATTTTTATCTTGCCACAATGCATCATAACTAGAAGGAGTATCAGCCCCTTGCACACTACACAGAATCCCCTGTCAGGCTACCTGCCCAAATCTCAGTGTATCAGATACTTTAAGCAGCCTGGCATCCTGAAAATGTACTATTAAGACTGCACTTCGTGTTATTTGTGAAAGAAGTGCCATATCTTTTCTGAAATAATTCTTGCCACGACTGTCACCACTCACTATATCCGCTAGAGTTTGGCTGTAATTACTAAATTCAGGTTTAGAAGATGATTATTGGTATGTTAAGTAATTGAAAGATACACCTTAAGAATTACATTTTCTTCTCAGCTGAAGAACTGAGCATGTTTTTTGTTTGACAGAAGGCACAAAAATACTTAAGGTACCAGAATAATGGTATCCTAAGTCCTAAGAATAATAGTACCCTGTATACTAGGAAGTGTTTTCAGCTCTTTCCAAAACTGTATGCCCATGCTGATGCTGACATGAATTTCTTTGAATTAAGGTATACCGGTGATCACATTTTGTGTTTTAAACAACATCATTTTCCTTGTCTTGACTTTTTCTCTTCTAGCTGCGTTCTCAGATTTCATACTCTGTTATGCCCTTAAAAAGTTTTGGAGAGTCATTTTCTTGTGATTATGTAGAGTGCAGATTACAGTGAAAACAGTACAGATAAACCTATACAAGGTCTGAAAAAAATCAGTTGCACAGAAGGCCAGCTGGAAAGAAGCAGCTGAGTTACGGGAAAACCAGCTGTATTTGATCTTGAGATGGATGGTCATGGGGTACAGGAATTTCCATCTTGGATGCAAGTAAACAAAAGTAATTTGGATAGAAGTTACAGCATATATTGTCTGAACACTGGAGTCCCTTTAAACAGATACTGAAAGCATCAGCGTATCAGATAATAGATACAGACACATTTTTAAACACATCCTAAAAATGGTAATAGTTTCCTGGTTTTGCTTAATCAAAATGTTTCATATTTTATTTGGTTTAGATGTTCAGCAATTGATGTTTTTAATCAGATGCACGCAGTTGGATCTGACTTGTTTCAGACCAACATTTTCCATTTGCCTCATATTAGTCACTTTTGGGAAAGATCAGCTTTCTTGGACTTCAGACCATTTGTTCCAGGGTCATCTTTTACTGACATCGGGTCTGTTTAGACAGAGGCTTTTTGACACAAATATTGCGTAAGGCATAAATATAGCACGACACCCTCCGTGACTGTCAGCTCAGTGACAGAACTGGATGCGTCTGCTAAACAAAGCCAGGAAACAGTCAAAAGTATCTTGGAAGAAAAAGGCAGGAGGACAAAGATGTAAGTAACCTTTCAGTCACCTCATATTGTCAGGGCCAAGAATACAAGCAACCTAGCTTTATTTAATTCAAGCATCATACTATCCTCTGACAAGTTCACTAGATTTAAATAAGTCATACATTAAAAATATAAAGCAAAGAATTTTTAAAATTTTATCTGCACATCAAATGACACTGTAAGAAAATGATTTCCAGTATTGCTATTCACTGCATTTTAAGGTCTATTGCTCTTTCCACAAGCAACTCCCTCACTGAGAGGATGGATTTCAGTTGTACAAGCTCCAATCTGGACTGAAATCTGGCATAAAACCATCTGGACTCGTAATGTTAATAATACTGATCAAAAGTATGCAATGCTTTCAGGGGAGCTATTTTAATCTATCGAGTTAACCCTGTAACACATTCTCCTCTCCTTGTCCTGTTACAAGGGGTAGCCAAAAAGTGTGCTTAAAATTCAGAAGTGAAGTAGATCCTGGTGCCTTGTGAGTTCCCCCATCCTCAGGTGTCTCCAAATTACAGAGTTTGGAGGAACACCACAGCGTGCTCCCCCACCAGCCTTCTGCAGGTGCACACAAATCCCCTCTCTCTCTCGCCCCGGGTACGAGCCCTCCGGCGATCCCAGGGAAGGCTGTCCCGGCACAGCATGGTACGCCTGAGGTGGTCCTCTTCTGCCCAGCCATGCCAGCCTTGGGGCCACGCTCCTCCATGCAGCACAAAGCAGCTGCAGTGCAGGAGAGGATCTGGCTCCGCGATTTATGGCAGGAGTGCACACTGAACTCCTTCTGAGAGCACCAGGCACAGACAGACGAGGTTGTGTTCACTCGCACACAAGCGAGTATTTATTTGGTCCTCTGCAGACTGTCTCTCTCGCAGGCGCCCGCCTCTCAGCTTCCCGTCTCCTCCAGCAGGAGAGAAAACACGGGAGCAGAAGCCAAGGACTCCTGAATTTCAGTTCGGCTGCTGGTATTGATTCATTGTTTGGCCTTACTTGGTCATTTAACCTCTCTGCCTTTAGTTCCCTTGCTGAAAAAGGACAAAGAAGCTGGATTTGACTGGGCAAGACAGCTCTCCCCAGGAAACAAATGGGGGCTGTTTTGGAGAGCAGAAGCAGCTCTCTCCCCAGGGCAGCCGGCCCTCAACAAAGGCAGAGCAAAGTACAAGGAGCAGAGCCAGACTGTGACCTGTAGTATACCACTACTACTCTTTAACCTCTGAAAATTATTTGCCCAAGCTCCAGTAGCACAGGTCCCTGTAGCTGGTATAATGTAGACACCAAGCTATTCCCTCTCCCTGCTGTAATGAAGGAAATCATGGCTTAACTCTGCTTACCAATGGCGTGATGCCCCTGGTTAGGAGGGGGTGGCTGGTTGCCACGTTCCCCTTGGAAAGAGAAGGTCACAGAAAAGGCTGCAAATAGCACCAATAGGCCAAGCTTTGGACACCGAGAAGCATCTGAAGCAAGAGAACTGCTCTGCCTCAGAAAATACCTGAGTGTCCTTGCTAACAGCGAGGGACCTTGGAGGTACCCACCACCAAACCAACAAAACTACTGCATGAGAGACTAGTAGTGCTGCCCAAATGGCCGAACCAATACGGAATGAAGATTTGGGTTAGCGTGTTGTGGCCTGGAGAATTTCCTCCTAGTAAAATTCCATGGTAAAATTTACATTCTGTGACGTTTGGTAAGGGTTCTTCACTGCCACGTGTCCCCCACATAAGACAACTAGCAGTATAACATCATGCTTTTATTAACAACAATGAAGATTCAGGTTTGTGGTTTTTTTTCTAGTTTCTAGGTTTTTAAATTCTGATATGGTGGCATTTCTTCCTCAGCCACAAAAAACAAGGCTAGAAGTTGTCATTTATCATTTGGCTGCAGGAGGTGAAGCTTAGCAGAGCAACCCCACGTCTTTTGACAAAAGCACAAAAGCTGGCAACACAAGAACCTGCCAACACAGGAACTTGCCAATATTAACAGATAGAAGAGATGGGAAAATATTTCAAAGCACCAGTGAAGAAGCTGAAGCGCTCTTTAACTGAGGGGTGTCTTTCTACATCACTTCAGCCGGGATGAAGGTAGAAGAGGGAGCTACACAGTTCTGGCCAACACAGCTACACTAAGCAGAGCTTGAATACCTGCCAGGGCACTGGCTGGCCGGCTGCCTTATAATTCCTATTGCTCTTGCAGGGACACAGCAATGAAGCACCCAGCAAGGGTGGAAATCAGAACTCGGGCATGTGCGCACCCCACACATCCCACCCCCGCAGGGCACAATCTGTAGGCAGGTGCAGTGACAGGCTCCCATCCACACGGCAAGAGGCTGTGCTGCGGGCTTGCTCTGGGGAGGGAGTACAGTTGGGGTGGGCCAGGAACAGAAGACTTGACTTCTTTTTTCATCCCCAAAAGAGGTCAAGCAAAGGTCAGCAGAAGAAACTCAATCCAGTAAATTAGTCAATCCAACTGGCCTTGGAATTCATACTTCAGCTCCCTGCTCCAACATGGCCTTCATTAGATGCTTCACAGGAAGTCCGTAAAGGAATTGAAGCACCAGCCACCTATTCATGTGCCTGCACTCCTACCAAAATCACCAAAGCAGGTAGAAGGTGCCTACCATCCTTGCAGAGCTGGTCTTTAACTAGCTGGGTGAGACTGCGCTGGCAGAGAAGCAAAGGCACAAGCAGTCCATCTTCAAGACTTGAAGGGAGGTGACGGAAGAGCCCGACCATACTCAGCACCCTAGCATGGGGCCGCAGGCAGACTGAGCACAGGTAAGGTGAAGTCTGTTATCAATCAGTCTGCCAGCATGTATCCTGGGCTAGTTGCAAGAACAAATGCAAACCACTCAGACATGACAGTGACAGGTACTGTACCAGCACCTCAGACAAAAGGAACACCCCCACCCTGACAGCTAAATATCCCAAGGCAGCTGCAGCTCAGGGAGTTGAAATGGCGGAAAGCTCCTACACAGAAGCATAGAGTACTCTACTAGGTCTTTTAAAGTCCCAGGTTTTGCCACCCCTCAGGGAGGTTACTCTGGTACATCAGTTCCTGCCCCAGTGAGGGACTGTGGTGCAGTTTGCTGGCAGTGATTTCATCCCTCAACTTCCCCCAGTCCTCTTTTTCAGAAGGAATGATTTGGTCTTAGGTAACATTTCAGCTCTCACATTTTAGAGAAGAAAAGCCAAAGCATGCTGCTTAAAAACCTGATGAAGAGATATTTCCATGACTAATATGTCACATGGAGAGATAACTCACTGTCTGTTTCAGAAGTAGGGCTTGGGCAAGCTGTTCTTCAAAGAGGCTATACTGCACTGAAGGGATTTAATTAATACTGCATCTGCAGTAATGGGTTATGTGCATTAAATCCCATGAATTTTACATGACAAATCATACTATATACTGCCCCATAAATTTATATACTCATCTCAAATGCATGGATAATTATGTGAAAAAACCTGCAATCTGGAATGGACGTTGTCCAGCCTCATGCGGAAGGACATTCTGCTTCACAGTGGGTTTGCGATCTGTTAGGGCTCAGGTTGGCTCTGAAGTGGTAGTTACTTAATAGAGTTTAACATTTGGGAAGGCAGCAATTGCACATGGCCAGGCTGAAGCAGGAGACAACAGCAAGAAGTGTGGCAGGAAGAAAACTGAAACTTCAGGCTCAAAGGTAAAGTAAAAATGGGATATACTAACGATCCTATCGTGTTAATTTAAGGTTCTCTGTTGCAAAAACACCCTGAAGAGAGGAGACACAACATACACCAACTGCACCTTGAGAAAGAATATACAGCATGATCAAACCCTTTTTGGCGTCTACAGCTTGTCACCTAGATAAGGTGAAATCCAAAAGACTTTCATTGTTAGATAAGAAAGCATGGTTTTCTATACTGTCTTTTATAAGAACCTAGCAGGAGTTTGGGACAATTACTAAAAGATGAATGACACCCCAGGCATGCCTTACTGAGCATGGCAAAACGATAAGGAAAATGTCGCAAATCTGTCTTGGTAAATGTAAAGCTGTTTCAGAGCACAGGGGTTTTTGGGTGTTTTGCTTAGGGAACACCACCTTCTTCACAGACATTTGATTGAGCCTTGAATTAACTAACTTGGGCAAAAAGGGTTGTACAGTGCGGTTAGTGCAGTACACAATCTAAACCAATAACTTCTGCTGAGAATACGTTGCCTTGGGAGCATTCATTTCTGCTTTTATTCACCAAGAAAATTACTTGTTCAAACAAAACTATTTGGTTTACCGGACTAGTGATGGAGTTACTCCAGCTGGATATCTGTGCAGCAGGCAGCAGAATGCACCCCTTTTTGTTAAAAACACTACACAAAAAAGGGGACAAGCGTTATACACAAAAGCTATGAAAGTGCTGGCATTCAGACAATCTGTCTTTACTGTCTCAGAATTGCTTTGAGAGGTCAACACCACAAGCAACAACAAGGCTGCCAAAGCCTTTTTGTCCCAGTCTCTTGCTGCCCTGGGAAGAAAGCCTGAGCATTTCTCCCAGAGCCTGCTGTGATCAGTCTTGGTGGTCAACCTTTCCTGCCCTTCTGATCAGAAGGTCTCATTTCACAAAAAGAAGATACAAGAGGAGAGGAAAGGAAAAGCATGGGCATAATTAAAGCTCTCTGGAATACAACTGCATTGGCTGGAACCCCTGTGCGTTTACAGAAGCGTACCCTAAGAGCGAATAAAACATCAAAGGCTGAGCACAGGGCTTGGGTGACAGATACTGGCTTCTGCCACCACTGCACAAATATCAGGAGGCCAGAAGTCCAAATGCCACATGCAGTGTTTGTAGATCCCAATTAACTCTGCAGCTTCCCGTGGAGGCACTGTGAGAGTGTCACGTAAGAAGTCATCTGTCCACGTTACGGTGAAAGATGCTCTATGGAGAGCTTAATGTATGTTCTCTCAGCCTCTGCTGAAGAAGGTTTTGTACATCTGAATGCACACTTTGACGGTTAAAGCTCCACAGTTACTTGTACTGCTAGGCAGCTGCACAAAAGGAGGTTTTGTACCCCTGGTTCACCTCTGAAGCCCAGGTAGCCTAAAAGGAATTTTGATGGGGTTTGCCATCAAATCTCGTGAATGGAGATTGATGCTGAACACTTAACTGGATGCAAGTCCTGAAGAAAGCTGTTTCTGGAGACAGCCCAGGGGGTCCTGAGCTTTGCTTCTGAAGGGGAAGAGCTGAGGAACCTGTATATGATCTGCAAGGACTGCTGCTCTCAGGAACTGGACCTGCATGTGTCTTTATGAGGAAGTAAATTACAGTAAGCCTAAATTCAGTGATGAACTAGTACCATAAACCAACCTTGGACAAGCAATACATGTATTTGTTTTGCCTCAGAAGGCAATGGGAAAAAAAACCCAAACCCAACCCAACCAACCGACCAAAGATATTTAATATGGAGATCGAAAATAAGGAACTGAAAAAGTTTTAAAAATTATTTTTGGGGAGGCAACATGTACGGAATAATTAGGGAAACCCACTACCACATGTATCACAAATGCCAGGATCTTAGTAGGAATCAAAAGCACTGGAATTTTCTAGAGAAACACAAAACCACCTTTTTTTTAAAAAAAAAAAAAACACAAACCAAAACCAGAAGACCATCATCCTGGATGTTATGAAATCGCTAAAAGTTATCAGACTTCATATCTCTGGCCTGAACTTTCTGGGAGAGATTATTTCCTCACTGCTCATGGCAGGATATCGTGCATCTTCCTTCTGGCCACTGCAAACAAATGTGACTGGACTAAACAGATCAATGACCTGATAATTGCTGTAGTTCTATGTTGTATTTGTAATTAAGCCTAAAGAAGAGGCAAAGTATAAATTTGGAACTTACAGTAACACATAGTTCTACTTCTGAAACTTGCTCTGACTTCCTATTTTATTAATTCTACATAGACATCTCAAACTGATTAAAAGTATCCTGATTAATAAGGAAATAAAGAAATTAACCAGTTCCAGGAACCTTTTCATGTGAAACCAGCCCCGACAGAATTAGTCTAAATGATTTATTAGGACACTACAGATGCCACCCCTGCTGCTCTCAGGGAATTAAATCAAAGGAAATAAATATTTAAATCCAGATACTTTTGAACAGATTTGATCTACTAGTTGATTTTTAGGAAGGAAAACTATGCTATTCATCAAAACCTTTCTACATAACAGCTTTTTACTTTTACACTAGTGCTAGTGAGAGATAAAAACCTAATTTTTCCTGAAGTTTGCTGAGATGATCTTAATTTAGAAAAGTTCTTTGTGGTTTTCTGGCCTTTTCAGTAGGAAAGAAGTTATTAATATGTATCTTAGTAAGCTAATTTGTATAGAGCAAATGCTTCAGAATGAAATAAAATTTGCTGAGCTGTTGGCATCTTTTCTTGTTTGTTTGTTTGGGCATTGGGAGAGTGGTTGCAAGCCAAGCAGATACAGCTGGTCCTCATCCCCCTGTGTCTGTCACAGGCATATCTCACTGCCATTGGCTGACTGAAGTCACAACCCCTCCTCTCTTTGCGCTCTATTTTCTTATCAAAGTAACTCAAGCAAAACAACAACAAAAAAAGCTACAACCTGGGAAACTGTCATTCAAATTTCAATACAATTTAATGATGGACTGAAAATAACATATGTCTTCCCTGCAAAAGTGTAGTAATTTTAGGCAACATGAAGATATCTGAATCATCTTGAAATGTGGGTTGAAAGGACAAAAGATGATGTACAGAAATAAGACTCTATTAAGGATATAGACCTATGTACCATGCAGAAATGCAGATCACAGAAAATACTAGTTTGCCCACTCTTAGGAGGTAATAACAAGGGTCTAGAAGGCTAATAACAAGCATAGCTACAGCACAGGCACATGTTCAGCTCTGGATAACCATGAAGTTGTGGGAGGAGTCAGTTATTGGCATACTTGGAAACTTGCTTCCACATTGGGGATGGTTAGATCTAGACTGCAAGAGAAGGAAGTTGGAAGGACATTTGTCTTCTCTTTCCTATTTTGCATCTGCTAAGGACAGCCCTAGCATTAGGACAATACCATTTTATCACTGCTTCTCAACTGTCTCAGCACATAAGTCTGGCAGACTTTAGTGAATATAGTTGATCTATGCCAACAATGCCAACTCATTCAGGCCACAGCCCAGATCTGAAAAGTCAGAATATTTCCTCTTCTCTTCCACCCTATGTGCTTAAAAAAGGACTGGCCTGGATTGTAGCTTACATGGTCACTGCTTTGAACTACCCTGGCAGCACTAGAAGGCTTTAAGGCTAATGGCATTGCAAGGTCTCCACACTGGAGAGTAAATCTCCAGTGGCACCATGACTGTGTAGCATCTGCACTGCATTCCTCTTGGATTAGGAAGCCTGGATCCTTGCACTCTGCCAGCTTTTTTCTGCTGCACTGGATTCCTGAAGATATTATCAGCTAAGCCTGGGCTGCAGCAATTTATAGGGCACCAACCTGCTACTCACAGAGCAGCAAAGCTTGCAGCTATCACTGCTTGGGGCAGCACAGAGTTTGAAGTCACTTTTGTACAGTCTCTCCCCAGAGCTGTATCCTCTAGCCTATGATCATCGTGTAGGAACCATCTCTTCTGCACTGTGGTATAAGCAAGAAGGACTCCATAAAAACTGTTCCAGGATCTGGAAGGTGGCAGCAATATGCCTCAGAAAAGTACTTCACTGATGCCTTTGGAGAGGCAGCTGGGGGAGAAGAAGCGTGATCTAGCATTTCAACATCTTGGCATGTTTGAACCCCTGGGCAACTCTCAGCAATCTGAAGGACAGATTTATAATGAAGCCAACAGAGCTGCACTGAGATCTTCTGAACCTGGACTGCAATCTGTCCCCACAGATTCTGGAAGAGCAGGAAGAGGTTTCAGCTCAGTATAAAATCATGTGGCTCGGCAGCTGCCTACACCAAAGACACTGGAAAAACATTGCTTGGAAAAGTCTGGCAGACCCAGAGGTTCTCAGCTCTGTTCCTAGACCACGAAAACAACTGCTCTCTATTCTGCTAGTGACTGATACCATCTCTGTGACAATGACAGACATTTGTTTCTTACCAAGGTAATAATAATAATAAAAAAATTTAACAGTTTGGCTTCTTTTAAGTCCAGTGCAACAGCAACATCAGCAGCAAACAAGAACAGCTCATTTTTTTTTATGGACTACTAACACGAAGTTCAAAAATTGCAGGTGGTCTGAGAAATAGAATTTGGAAACCATTAGAACTTATTCTCTTGGTATTTTAGCTATCATTAGATCCCTGTATAGCGTCTAACATATGGCCCAAGTTACCACAAACTTTCTTTCAGCAGTAAACCATAGGAAACACATTCCACTTCAGAAATATAATGTCACTTTGCATTAATAAAGTAAATATCAATTTAAGTGCAACATTGTCACATTTTCTCTCCTCATGGGACAGCACAAGAATAAAGCATCCCTGAATGGTGTCAGTTTAATGCCTAATGATAATTCAGATACTCAGGGCAGCAATTTTCCTCTCTTTGTTGCCTGTAACCTGCCACGACTATTAATGTCAGAACACGTTTATCTACACTCAAACACAGTTATTACAATGTCTGTAGGTGTAGGTATGTGTGTACATATGCACATACTAAACATATATATGGTAAATGCCTGCATGAAAAATACTTGATCCATGGCAATTCTATAATTCAGTGTATACTTAAACCATATCAGAGTACAGCACATATTACTCCATCAACCTGGAGCACTCGGGGACTGCAGAACATGATAGACCTGAACCCCAGAATTCTCAAATTCAGAATCACTGGTATGTGTTTTTATTGTAGTAAGTACATTTAACTAAACACGACTCTTCTTAGGGGGTGTGTGGGGGGGGTCATGCAGCAAGAAGCCACATTTTGTGTATGAGGAAACAGAAGATTAAATGAAATTGCTTTTCTGCCTGGGAACTGCATCTTTGTATTGTAACACAGCATTAGTTCCCCAAATGAACCAAACTAGTTTGTAGAACATTTGGTACAGTAAATATGATGACAACAAACAACTTGCTTGAGATCACACAGCAATTCAGTGATCCAGCTTCCTCACTGAGTCCTACGACTTAGTCACTAAGGGTAGGTCTGCACAGCACACTTAATCCAAGTGACTGGCTCTACTGACTGAACACGAAGATTAATTAGCCTATGATTACTGTGCAGACATGCCTTAAATGGTTCCCAATCTACAAAAACCCCTTAGTACTACTGTCTTGTATTCAGAACAGGGCTTTCACCTCTTTGCAATTACAACAAGAAACAACCTAAAAGATCATGAGGTTTGAGTGTTTGTGAAGCATCAAATTTCCATAGGAATGGCTATTATAATTTTTCTTTTGTGTTTCCTACTTTTTTTTTTTAAATTCTCCATTTAATCTATAGCTTTAGCCACGTGGCCGGTTCAGAGCTCTCTTCTTTCCAGGTCAATGACATTTTACTGGATTTCCGAGGACTTTTACTTTCAGCTCTGCTCGCTGAGGCATCATTCTTCTCAGAAGCACTTTTCTGCCGAGTGCTGAGCTGAACCAGAGCCTGACTTGCACTCTAGGCTCTGCTTGTCTTTCACACTTCTCTCTTCCTCTGCAACTCTCTGCTCTTACCCAATCAAGCTGTTCGTAAATAATACTTAAAATTACTTTGGAAAAGACTGAACTGTTGGAAATGCAGTGGCCTGTTTAGGGCAGGAGGTACACGTACCTGAAGTTTCTTGCCTACACACCTTTTACCCACTCCTTAAAGCTCCCTTTCAAATCCTTTAAATGCCCTTACAGCACTGCATGAACAACAGTATAAGGTACATGCTACCTGCCAGGGATTACTAGCACCCTTCTGGCCCTATACAGCCTCTCATCAAACAGAGAACATGAGTAACACTGTGTAATTGAAGTTCTCTGATAAGTAAATAAATAAATGCAGCAATGAGTCTCTCTCACAGAAACGGGATGCATTTACAGTATGGGAAGGGAGGGAGCTAAGGACCCCTGACCTGACCAGTTTGCAAGCTCAGAGGAAGAATGACTGCTGCTGTGACAGCTGAGCCCCAGGATATTGCACATCAGAACAAGCGGACTCAGCACTTACTGGAACATTACTGGGGAGCACTGGTGTTCCTCATGACTGAAAAGGAAGCCCGAGCGACTAACTGAACACTGTAAATCCACAAATGCTTTATAACTGGTAGATGGCTTGAAATTCCATATTATGTTGCATTTGGTTAGTTATGTGCTATTGTTGTGGTTTTATCTGGGGTGAAAACATGGGCAGTGCTGCTCTTAGGGTGCTTTCCCCAGAGCTATCAGGAGGCATCTGGTGGAGGGTAAATCCATTTACTCTGTGTACCGAGCAAGCAGAACTCACATGTAAAAGTGAATCAGACTTCCTATAGCCAAATGATTTCAGCACAACACATCCTAAAGTGCAGAACCATGTACAAATAACCTCCTTACCTAGACTTAAAACAGGTATTAGTTCATCCCTGTAGAAATACAAGACATGCTCCTCCTTTTCTCCTTTCCCTTCCTTCTTGCCTTCTCCCCCACCAGTCTCCCAACAGACCTCCATTTCTGAATGAGATGAAGATATGACATTCATGGTACACACCGTATGAGATACTCAATGGGTGGTCAGACCATCACACAAATACCTCACAGAAGTATCATTTTTCCAGAGCACAGGAACTACCAGGAGCACATACAAAATCCATCCAGCTTTGCAGCCTTTCTGAGAGCACTTTAGCTGAGAGTATCTGACAGAGATGTACCGATGTAATGCTGTTTCTGTCACCGTGCAGTTTTGCCTAATGTAAGACTTAGATGATAATCACCAACAGATTCTCATGAGCGTCTGGAAAATGAAGTCCTCCACACTAGCTGCTTTTTCATAGCAAGGAATGGGGATCTGTGTTGTACTGAAACTTTATCACAACTGCATGAAGAAGACAAGATTTCTTTCCAAAGAATCATGCCAGTTGTCTTATGAATTTTGGACAAGCTGGCATAAATAGACTGTCACAATGCATCCACTGAAACTATGTTATTTAAAATTTCCATCATCTTCCCTATGCTTTCTCATAAGACAGTAGGATCTAAGTAATTGTTCAGGTTTTCTTCACTTCTATTGCAGCTTAGGAAAAAAAATTCAAAATCAAATCAAATTCAGTAAGTTGTTCTGAATTTTCTGTAAGATGTTCCATTAAAGACACTTCCAAGCAGAATTAATCAAGCCTCACAAGCCTCCCCAAAAAACTACAGTTAATCCCTTTTTACAGAAGAGCCCCAAGTGTCTCATGGAAATAGCAAAGAACATGGGTCAGGCAAGTAGAGTTTGCTGGGTAGCAGTTCTTCAGTAAAGGATTTAGGGCTCAGTTAGAGTCTCAGATTTGGCTTTCCACAGGCCTTGCACCTCATGGGGTGCTGCTGGGCTGGCAAGAGCTGGGAGAAGGGGAATGAGCACGGCCAGAGAGCTGGAGCCCCAGCAGAGCAAACCAGCGGCGTGTCAGCCCAAGGAGAATGCAGTTGCCAGTGCTGAGAAAAGCGCTGTCAGCCCAACATGCCCCAAATGGCCACGACACAGGGTGTTACCTTATGGGAGATTTAATTTAGACACTAATAACATGTGTCTAATGGTGAGGCTACTGAAGCAACAGAAGGTGTGAGTCTGGGGAGGCTGTGAAGTCTCCCTCATTACACACAGCATAAGCAAAAATTGTTCAGGTGTTACAGGAGACAGGTATTCGTATGTGTTGGGACACAGGGATGTGTTAGATGCTTTCAGGGTCCCTTCCAGCAATACTTCTCAGTGACTAGTTCCTGAATTTAACCTGGGGTTTAACACTTTCAACCCGTTATCTTTTGCTTTCTGTGAAATATAATCTACTGCAGTACTAATACCAGTTTAATGACTTTACTGGGCCACACACCTCTAATTTAGTTTCCTCACAGTGAAAATGGGGCTGGGGAACAAAAAACCACACCTATAAAATACATCTCACTTCCTTGTAGAGCTAAACTTTCTGTTCCCAGAGCCTAGGACATGGGTTAAATTAGAACAAATGACCCCAATTTTGAGACTGGGAGGCTTCAAGCAGAAAAACCCCCAGCTAATTTCCTGAAAGACACAAAAGCTTCTCACATTCTTGGAAACTACAAAAGACAAATAAAAACTCCAAATTCCAGAATTTAGTGAGGGCAACATTAAAACAGTAAACAAGAGAAGACAGCAAAATGTAATCTGTTCACTAGCTCACACGTGCATCTATTGCCCATCATGGCAGAGTACTGATTCTACAATTTAAGAATTGAACTTGGCATCAATGTAAACCTATTTACTTAATTATTCTTGTAAAACATTAACTGGAGGTAACAGTGATTCAAAGCTCAGCAGATGCAGCAACAGAGAGGTCATATGAAAAGGGATTTTTTTCTGATTGTTAATCTTATCTAAATCTTAATCAAACCACTGGATGACAAGGTTTTGTATAATACCATGTGTGCTAGCTTCCAGTAACCTGTTACATACAACGGGTAAAACTATCAATCGCTTAGCCAATTTCTCAGTGTTACAGGTGGGTAGGAAAAGACTTTCAGAAGACCTTGACTGCAGACAAAATCTTATCACTCGGAAGTGGGGTCCTTTTTTTTCCTCATAGGAATGATTACAAAACTCTTTTGTATTCATGAAATAGCTTCCATATACTAGCAACCCCACAACAATTTTGCTAATTGTGTGGGGTTTTTTCATGGTGGGTTTTTTTTCCCCTCCAGAACATGAATTCTTCAGTTACTGCAATTTAGTCGAAACATGTTTTTATAGATGTAATGCTTGCCAATATAGGACACAATATCTTCTGAAAGAAAAGAATGCTGCTCTGGGAGGAATTACAGTCCTTTTACAAGGTCGTACTGTTGCAAAAATTATTATGAATCGTGGAGGTGAGTTTTCTGTGGTCTCTTAATTCTTCATTATGTACAAATATCTTCTACATAACTGTCTATATCAGATCCTGAAAAAAAGCAATTCTTTTTCTTTGACTGATAAATACATTAATTCCCAGTGAAACTCCCATTTCAAGAACAAGGTCTTCACAACGTAAAGACTACAGTTATGCACAAGTGTCATATAGGTCCACTTCACACAGTATTTTTTAATCAGTTTAACTAAAACTGCAGTAGAAACTTCCCATATCATTGCAAGTGGGCACAATTATTGCTTGGAAACTTTCCCTTTTTAAGACGACAGTGGCTATGAATTATACTTCAGTAAATAAACATCTACTTAAACAAATGGAGGAGCATACGTCTTAAGATGATCTGATAAACAATACATTTGTTTACAGCACAGATACCTGCTGCAGATGCTTAATTGCACAGGAAAAGAACCATTAAATTTTCTGTAGGATTGAACTAGCACATCACTGAACCCAACTGCAGTGAAATAAGCAGTTATTCTGAAAGAACAAACAACAAACAACATTTGTTTTTGTAATCCAGTAAGTTCTAAATGCTCCAGTGTAAGTGCAATTAAACAGGTTGTTACTGTTCCCACTGCCTTCTAGACCTGGGTGCATAATCCTACATCCCTGACATTATTGAACACAGAATGATGAAGATTGAACAATGATGAAAGAAAAAAAATTTACAAGCAACAGATTTGCTCTAATACTGGGTGAATCATGTTTCTTTTTGTATGTGCCTGTTCACTCAAGTGTTAAATATTTTCTGAATTATAGAAGATGTAATCTAGCTTCAACCCTTCTGGAAAGACAGGTACTAAATCATTTATAGATTGAGTCGTCCACCAAGCCACTTACACAAAGTAATTTGCTATCTTGAAGCTTTCAGCAGACTTTCAAATGAGCTCAAGGAATTTATCTAAAACTCAGAAACACTGGGGAGCTGCAGAAGTACATTGAAAGAAGCTCTATTCTATGCCATATTTTCTCTGAACAGGAAAAAAAAAGTCAGGTATTAGTCAGCATTAGATGTACGTGGCTGAAAGTCCATGCTATAGTGGACTTGCATGTAAAGAAAATCAAAGCACAAAGCAAAATTGTGTGGATTGTTTAGGAGGGTTTTCTAAGGAAAAATAGACTTAGGCAATCATCCTGAGCTTGTGTGTGCGCATCCTCCTAATGACCTTGAAGCTACCAGAGAATGATGACAACAACCTGTTGTATGGTGAGGTGGAGGTGGGGGTTCCGTCCACGTGCAGAGGGCAGGGCTGCCATTCAGAGAGTCTGAGGCAGGCTGGAGGACTGGCAGGATCCCTCTGAAGTTCAGCAAGGACCAACACAGAGCCCGGCAGCTGGACCACAATAACTCCCTGCAGCGATACTGGGAGTGGCATCACAAGGCTGTGGGAGACGGTCATGCTGCTGTGGCAAGAGAACTGCAGACAATACAAGTCTTGGGCAGGAAACTGATAGCCCAAGGCCTTCAAGTGAGGAGGAGGAGGCAATATATCCTTCCATCACCTACCTCAGACTCAGAATTGGTATGTTTCCAATTTAGGAAGCAATTACAAACACTGACCAGAGTAGTGGTGACAAGTGACATTTAAGTGCAAGTAACAAAGGTGAGTGTGGCCAGAAAAAAGGACTACTTCAAAATCAAAAAAATGTAGAGCAGCTCTTTTCCCATGTGAACTGAATATGGCTTTTTGTTTGGTTTTAAAACATAATTCATTGACAAAACCAGTACAAGCTTGTTATTTCCCTATTCTTTGAAACCTATGCAACTGTAGGGAAAAGTTTTTTCAGTTCATGCATCACCAGAAAAACTTAAAATTTATCTGCTCACTTGATCATAAATATAACTGCATCTTTGTTATACCTGTAAATTCCTATGTTACCTAAGGAAACTAATAAAGACCTATACATGCAGGGAAAAAAACCCAAACATATAAAGTCCTATCTCAAACAGAAGATGTGACATTTGAGGCCCAATGGAAAGCTACAGATCTCACCGTCTTCTGACTTAAGAATTGAACATCTGAAACTCTGTTTATAGTTGACCCCCCCTCCAGAGAGGTGCAACTAGAAATCAGAGAGGAGCACTGCTAAATGTTCCTTTAGAAGAAACTTCCTAGTAGAACATCCTCCTCACAACAAAATCAGAAAAACAAATCAGGACAGAGCAACATCCAGAATCAGTCATTGCCACCTAGAAGAAACTGCAGAAAAATTTGTAGAGGTTAAGTATTTATCCAACTCAAGTGACAGAAAAGAAACCTGAAAACATTTCCTGCCCCTTGTTTGGGGCAGAACTGTGACTGATTGCATAGTCTGTTAGAAAAAGATTTACCATTGAACATAATGAAGCAAAATACTGCCTAAATCTGTGATAACAGACAGAAAAAACACCTCAGATCTACACCATGATACTGTCTTGGGACAGCACTTGGTTCTGCAAAGTCAGCAGAGCACCTTGGTGAGACATCAAACCGGGATATTTGTTTTATTGCTGATTTGGGTTATACATAATCCGATATAATAGACACAGAGTGTTGAAAAGCTGTGTTTAAAAAAAAAAATAAAATCAAACAGACTTTCTACATTCAATAGTACCCTGTTCCTTTAATCTCTTATCTTGTTCAGAAAATATGGCTCATTTAATTACAAAAGTTGATATATGTCAAGAATAATGTTACACCAACACAGTATTTGCTATTTTTGTACCCCTGAAAAGGTAAAACCAAAATAAATGCAAATTCTTTAATTAAGTGGGGCTGCTTGCACTGGGTCAGAGATTTTGTCCTCTGAGCTGTATTTCTCTGTTGGAAATTCCATGTCTTATCTAAACTTACCAGACATACTCAAAATTCTGATTTCGCACACAGACATGCATATGGTTACATTTCTAAATTACTTGCAAATTGCAAAATTAATCTTAATAACTAATTATTTTACACTGCATGTTCTTTACTGCATGTTAGTACTCAAACATTTTAGTTACATAAAACTGCCTAATTATAGCCCTGGAGAATGATTTGAAAAGCTCTTTCTCTTTTTGTGAGTGTTACTATCCTTTAAACCGTATGGATTCGGTAGAAGGAAACAGGTCGGCAAGTGAGAACCAGTATCTGGCTCATACTTACCAGTCCACTTCAGGGCAACGCTCAGACCCAATCCTCAGTCAGCATGACCCGTGCAGACGAGCAGCATGCAAGACTGCAGCTGGGAAGGGATAACCTGCGGGTTACTGTGGGAGTGGGCTCGCAAGTCCTGCAGGCTACCAAACCACAGAGCAGGAAAACAAAAATCATTAGTCTCAGGTATGGTTGGGTCTCTGCGTGGAGAAAGGGAGAAAACAGCTTTTGGTGTCAAAGATAAGGCCTCCTTTTTTTTTTTCTTTTCTATAAGAAACAAGCAGAAGCCAGCTTCAGAAAAGGCAAGAGAGAAATTTCGGTATGTTTTGAGACTGATTACTTAAAGCGTGTTTTAGTACAGAATTCTCAGTATAAGCAAATGTTTCTAATGCAGATGATCAAGCATAATACAAATAGCGTGCCAGATCAACAGCTAATATCTAGAGTAAGATAAAGTATTAACAAGTTGTAATTTTTAGGCCTGTACACGTGTTTAGTTTGCACACAGTCATGGTGAATCATATAACGGGCTCCATGCAGCACCCCTGCTCTTATTTTCCTCATAACATATATGCAATGCATCTCTCACTGTGCTGGTGCTATTAACAACTTGTTGCTCTGTATTTCAGTGGAAAGACACTAAATTAAAGACTTTGAGGCTACCTCTTTAAACTTACGTTGCTTTACATTCCCACTAACACTGGTGACCACAGACAAGTATCAGTTTGCAGGAACATGATACTGTTCATATGGGACTAGATAAAATCCAACACACTATGCCTTGTTTCTGTTTTCTCTAATGTAATCTGATGTTCTTGCCTTACAGCAGTGAGAGAAATGCATATCTTTAAGACATTTTATGTATATATTCTAATCAGTGCTGTGCTCCTTAATTACCCTTGAAATACATGTTAGTAAAATTCTGTAGGATGCTATTGTCATTAGAGCCAGTGGAAACACATAGGAAGAAGAAATGCAACCATCAGTGTCAAAACATGAATCCATTCCTCAGGCATCAGGATCGCTAATTATTATGTCAGTTGCTCTGATCTTACATTCTTGACTATTGAGTGGATAGGAGAGGAACAAAACTTGCCATAATTCAGAAACAACATAAAGAGTTAAAATAATACATACTTTAATCTCTTCAAATAGATTTGCATAAATGAAAACAAAGCCTTACCAGCAGAAACCGTCTCTTTATAATAATTCATGTTAAGGTTCATGAAGTGATAGAACTCAATAGAAAGTGATATGTACAAGAAATGAGACCCTAAGATTTCTGGACAACAGGCTGTGAGAGTCAGTGGGTAGCTTATGGAGGTATGTGATGCTACTGAAAGCACATCCCTGAGTTGCACGTTCGTCTTCTATTTGACAAAATTCTAGGAGCATTTTCTGGGCGCATTGTTAATGACTTCCTCATTTAAGAATTATTTTTTATATTTTTAAGAAACATGTCCCATAAAGTCACAAAAGCTAATTTTGACAGATTACTAGGTATTTTGGTACTTTTAAAAGAAAAAATAAAAATAAGGAAGAGCGAATACAACTTTTTTGGGAAATCTATCTACGGTTCTAACTGCTTTCACAAGTAGTGAGCTTAATATGCATAGATTGCTGTAGCAAGACATTTGGTACTGATGACCTGATGTCCACCCTCTATGTGTTTTAAGGACAGAAACTCTGGACTAGCTCCAGTCTGTTCTTGTTAACATTTGGATCGCATTAGGTATGCCGCTGGAATGTATCTTCTGGTTTATTTTTTATTTAAAAGAAGTCTAGTTCATATTACAAGAGTGTTCCATAATATGAACTGAAGTGCTAAGCAGAGATAACAGGAAAATTAATTTCAAAAGTGCATTAAATTACTAATGTGGATACATAGAGAACCAAAGGCCAGAAGAAATTCAGTCCCAGGCATTTAGTCAAAAATTTCTGGATATAAGTCTTCTCACTCGCTCCTCTCCCACATATACCTTTACCATAACATATTTTAGCCTGTCAATGCAAATTTTTAATAACTTTTTCAGCCTGGTTTCCTATGCATGTGTATGGCCAGTGTGTGACTCTGTATCCAGGCCGCTAAATAAGAATGTATTTCAATCAAATTATATAAAGGGGAGGGCTCTTGAAAATACAAAAATCTTGTGCTTTTCATGAAAACAAGCAACTGAGAAACTCGTCCTGTTCCTGTGTGCCTCCCACGCCCTCCAGAAAAACTCCCTGCCGAGCTCAATGACAGTATTAACTCCAAGAGCATCCCCACGTGAAAAAGCAGTAGGAAGCTGGGCTTGTTTTGCTGCAGACTGAGGGTTTCTCAGGAGCCACCGAAGTAAGGGAAGGGAAGCTGCGTACCAGGCTGCGGGGTAAGCGCACAGAGGGCTGGTGTGACTACGGGGGTAAAGGCCCAGTCAGACGCATCTGTCTGCCAGACCGGAGCATCCTGAGCTCGTTTGCCCCAAGATTATCTGAGGAGGTGAGGAAACAGGAGGATGGAAGGGAAAAGATACCCTAAAATGGAAGATATGAATTTTCTCTGCCTCTCTTTGATATCAGAATCTGGAATCTAGAGCAAGTCATCTCATATCAACTGCCTTAATTCTATTACTATTGTGCAGTAAAGTCTCGTGACACAAGTACTAAAAAATAGTGTGGGTTTGGTTTTGTTTTGTTTTTTTTCCGATTTGTCTAAACTGTTTTTAGTATTCCTGACTTATCCTATCAGAAGTTTGATTATTAAATAATTAAAAAAACAAGGTACAATGTGTTACAGAACATTGATTTAGGGGCAGAGAGGATTTTAATCTTTGATATGAAAGAAAAAATATTCAAGAGTAAGACAAGAATATTAGAAACAGCTGCTACTTATGTAATTATGGAATAAAGCATTTAATCTTGTTTTCTTCTTCAAATGTAACTATAATAAAAGTGAGACATTGTGAATATCAAAACAGCAGGACTCTGACATGTTGTCATTTCAGTAGAGATGAAAAGTCATATAGGTAATAAATTAAATACTAAATACCTAAACTTACTATTTATTTCAAGATTAAACACCATTTATGTTCCAAAAGGTTTTTCAAATTGAAGTTTTCAGAATCTGTGGAAACTTTTCAGGACCTTGTTTTTCCTTTCAATTTAGAAAGAAAACTAAGTACACAAAAATATTAGGTATTTTCTGCATGCTAGAAACTTAGCTGGTTAGTCAGCACTACTGAGCATACTTTTAATTTTCTGTGACCTACCTAGAAGGAAACTTAACACTTTGGAAAAAAAAAAAAAAAAAAAAGAAAAGAAAAGAAAGCTTGTCTAGCTGTAGTTTCTGGCAGGAACTCTGCCCTTCCTATTCCAGCCAAAAAACCACAATCAACTGATGCACTACAACAAGGCACGTAGCAGGGTAGAGAAATTAGAAATCCTATAACCAATTTTCTGTTTATTGCAACAAAGCTGTGGTTCAGCTGCAAAACCATGCAATAACTACACATGCTTACACTGAACTAAGCTAACACTCTCACATATAAGTCGCTTTTTTTTTTTTTTTTTTTTTTAAACAGAGAAATGAACTTTCCTGGTGACAAACTGTGTGAACCCATTGTGCACCAGTGCGCTCTCTCCTGACAGCGTAGGAGACTCAGGAAACAGGCCACAGGGTTTTTAACACCATTGCTACCAAAACCCTCATGCTTAGCGAACACATATGCAACAGGAATCACTTACTCGTACCCTTCACAGGAACACTGCTTTAACAACAGTGCCACCACCTTGACTGAACTTTTTCACCATTCTTTTAAGTTCACTCCCTAACAAGTACGACACCTAAATAGTCCACCTTACAACGGGCAGTCCCCAGCGCCATCAGATCCCTGCAGATTGCTATGGACAGACTACAGAGCATAACACTAAAGTTAAATACTTTTGAGCCTGCTAAATTCACATCCTCTTCTCAATTGCATATGGTGCTTTCAAAAGGAGCCCAAGAAAGGCTCCAAGAGTTCTCCTCACACCACAGATCACTCAGACAAGTTGCTTTAAGGTGGTCCCTTCGTGTCTTTTCCATAACCACAGCTAAATCCCAGCAGCTGTTACCGGTGAGATTTAATTATAGTGGGGTTAAACTTAGTTTTGTTTTTCCAAGTTTTCAGAAGAGGCAACGTAGCTGAAGTTGGGAAGGGCATAAAATACATCAGGGTTAACACTGGCATTAACATTTTGTTGCCAGTGGAACCAACTTCAGTATATACTGCAAAGTAAATATCTCTGTGGGACAGCACTTTTTGGTTTGTAAACCACAAAGTTTATCTAGCCTGTAGTCTTAATTCCTATTTGCACACTAGTCACAGAAACTCCGACTGAGTTCCAGGTTTCATCTCCAATTGGCGAGACTACTGCTTAGGAAAACACTTTTTCTTGTGCAGTGACACTTCTGGTATGGAAATATAGAATGCTAAAACAGTTCTCAGTATGGAAATGCAAAATGCTAAAGCAATTACCATTTTTAGCATGGTCAATGTCTTAAACTTCCCATCAACTTCAAAGGGACAAAGATTTCACCTGTTTTTATATTTACAGATGTATTTTTAAAACAGAAGTAGGAAAAGATATTAGGGGAGAGGAGCTTGAGGGCAGATCAACTCGCGTTTTTCTCATCATCTTCCTACAGTTGCTTTCTCTCAAAAGTCTGACCTTATTTCTCTTAATTTTTTTTTCCAGAATGATTTTTAAGAAATTCCTCATGAAAATATTGTTTGATTAATATTGACAGCTGTCACCTTTTTTTTACCTATGTGGCTTTTTTGTTTATACCCCCTTCCCTCTCCTTCCACAGCTTACAGGTAATTCCTCTTTTCCTCCATGTCACCCGCTAATCTTCTTTGTTCTGCTTTCACTCAGTCTTTTCCCTTTCATCTTCTTATTCTTGTCCTCTCTGACCTACCTTAGAAACAAACTCCTATATTATCTGTTCATAACATCCAAAAGTTGTTCTCCTCCCCACCCTGCATTGTTTGTGGTGAACTTTCAAATTCTATAGTTGAATGTTAACAGAGAGTTGCCTTCTGGTGATGGAATTGAATTGCTGCATCAACTCAGAATTAATCTAGATTTGCACAGGTTTAAATAGCTCACCTTAATCCCATGAGTCTTTTGGAAGTCCAGGCAGTGCACTTAGCCAGATATCAAATTACAATGTCTTTGCAGGCAGACAATCAAAACCAGGAAGCCCTGACCGAGACGGATCCTGAAAACTGGGACAGTTCTAGTTTAAATGAACTAAATCTATACGCGAACTGTCTAAAACACATGCCATTCATATTTTGGGCCTAAGAATATTTGAAAGTGTGTTGGAAGCGTACTACCTCATTTCACTTCAGCCCTTAAAACAATCATTTAGGCAGTAACTGATTTTTAAAACAGAGTCAGGCTGGCCCACGGTCGAACGCACCATGTTCATCTTCAGGGTACAACTGCTGATAAGAAAGGGAAGGGAAAAAAAATAATAACCAATAAATATGTGATGACAGTCCCTACATATAATTTAAACCAGGAGAGAACTAAAGTGAGGATTGATAACATTGCTGAGTTGTTCTTCAAGCTGTATTGAATTTGGGAACTGAAAGACAAACAGAAGCTCAGTTTTGTTAGTTCTGCAGAGATGCTCCTTCATTTAGTATTTTGAACATTAGGCAATAATTTACTTACAGTGAACTATTATACTCACTGTAGAGATTTAAACAAATACAAAATCTGCAATACCACAAGTTGGTCATCCCCCTTGTAGCACATGTTGCTAACCCATAGGTCTTTGGGTTTATGAGATCAGTTTTCTACTTCCAGGATCATTCACTAGGATCAACTGCAAAACAACTAATCTTCCATCTATAAGATTATTTTTAATGCATGCGTTAACCACTTTATGCAGAAATACATCTACCTGTACTATCAGTTAACATGAACAGATGAAAAGTTGATAAAGGATGCACTATAATACAAAACCAGAATAATATTTTGACATTATATTACTATTTAACTGATAGGAATAAAAAACTCCCTTTTAAAATAGAAATGTCTTTGAGAAATCAAAAGAAAAAAGAGCCTTTAAAAACATTTTATGAAGCGTTGTATTTCATTCTACATAGAATATTATATAGCCACCTAGAATGGAAAAATGTTATTAAAAAAACAAAGCAGAATAAATATTTATCAGATAAACTAACCAGTTTTACACATTCAAAGATTTTAGATTTTTAAGGAAAAAAATATTTACTTTTCTGAAAACATCAACTTTCACTTCAATTCTACATTTATAAATCAGATGAACATGGAAAGACCTATTTAATATTAGTATACTAATTGTCAAAGAAAAAAACATAGAAAAAACCCTGTGCAGTATTCACTAGGATTATCATTTTGGATCTCTAGGGCGCATGGTCTGTAATCACAGTTCAAAGTAAAAAAAAAATAAAAATCTGTAGAGTAGGTGATGAATAGTTACTTTGCTGACTCATTCCAGATGTATATACAAGTTCCAACGAAGTGAGTGCCCACAACTGAAGACAACTCTGATGGAGGTGAGGGGAACAGACCAAAAACCCTGTTAGACGTACCTCTTAGATCAACCTGCTGTTAAATCACTGCCTGCTGTCAATCAGACTGCAATTACCCGCACCATATGGGTGACTTAGTTCCGAAATCTTCCAGCAGATGTCCTCACAAGGCAGTCGTGTCAGGGAGATTAGAGATGTCACCATTTAAAGACTGAGATGGGAAGGAAAATAGACTTAAAATAAGGGTGATATAGAGATAGACATATTCAAAGTATTTAATTTATTCTCAAATGCCAAACTTAAAAACATAGGCAGCGTGTTAAAAAAATAAGGCTGTCATCTTAAAAACTAAAAGGAGAAAAAAAGTCACCTGAACAAGTACATAGCTAGCAGATCTGTTTGAAGTAGCACATCTGCTTCCAATTTGTTAAGTAATTCTTACACCTCACTTATAAACAAAACAGAAGATTCAAAAAATGATGGTGAAAAGCATGGGCACAAGGAAAACAGCATAAAGACTCTAATCCTATCCTTATCCCTTCTGTTTCATGTTAAAACTGACACTAATTTCATTGTGTGCACAGAGCTGAAGTGCAGCTTTCTGCACCACTCCCTCGTGGCAATGACATACAAACATTGTCACGACGTTGGTATTCTTGGAAGCATAAAATCCCTCGAGTATTTCAGGGGGACTTAAAAAGAACAATTTCCTTAAAATAGTGTTCCTCATCATTACTGCTACAACTGGAAAGTTTTGATACCACATTAAAAATAATTGACTTGTCCTTCTGTGTAGCAATGAATGCATCCACAGTTAAGTACCCACAGACACCTATGATACAATGTCAGTCAAGTACTGCTCTACAAACTCAAAGCTGGGATTCTTTACCCAGGTCTATGTGACCAGTCTCTCCAGCCCTCAGCCCGTTACCTGCTTTAATGCAGATGTTCATGGCTTCATACATGAGATGCCACATCATGGAATGATGAAATCAAGAAGATGAGCATCACTGACTCTTCTTCGAGAGCAGACACAGAAATAAGTGCTGATACTTGGGGCTTTTTGGGAAACCAGCCAACTGGGACATACACGTCAGTCACTACAGTCTGGCTGGTAGAAAGAACTGGAGACTGTCCCAGCTTCAGGAAAATGCTGGGAGGGTGGCTCCAATAGCTGGGACAGACTTGTCTGCCAGAGGTTCTTTGGTGGACCCATTACGGCAGTTATAGACAGAAAGCGTTGCTATGTTCTACGTGCTGAATTAGGTCAAAGCTAGCATCATCAATTATACAAACAGATTTCTTATGAAGTCTTAGAGGAGTACGGTTTTTGTCAGTATCTTGTCTGATGCTTCAATAGCATGGGTGACTCTTTTCTGCAGGCTGCTTGTCCTCAATTTCAACAATGGAAGTAAAAACAAAAAGATTTTTAGTTTGGTGTCAGTCAATGACCATGGTGAACAATACAGAACTGTCACATTTCTTAACTGGTGAACAGTTTCATGCCACAGAACATCAGATGAAGTACATTCTGCACTTAGTTTGTCCTGAGAAAAGAAGAATCCAGGTTCCACATCCTAAAAAGCATGGTAAATACAGTATTAAAGCTATTAAACTTTCTCAGCTGTCATGAAAAATTATAAAAATCTCTTTAACCTTTTAGTTGTTCTTTACTTAAATAATAAAAAAAAAAGCACAGAAGGATATTCTATGAAATCAAGACTTCCATCTAAAATAATAAAGGACAAATACAAATGAAAGATGATGGCCGGGGGTGGCTACAGTCAATTGTTACCCATTTAAGATTACTTCACTAAGCTGCCTGTCTTTGTCTTGAATCTTAAGCCCCTCACCCTTTAGCCATATGATAACGAACACAGAATTACAGTCCAAGCAGAGGCTTACTCTGCTGTTTCCAAATAAAGACTTCTTATGGGAACAAATACACATCTCAAACAAAACCATAAAAGATGCTGAAGCAATTGTAACCAGCTCTTCCTCCATAGCTCTAGTTTCATTGTGTAAACATATTCCAGTCAAATCTTTACAAACTATGTCAACAAGTCATGATTTCCCCCTCTTACCCCAGGAAAACTGTGCAAGGATAACTGTACACATGTCCAAGAAATAGAGGATGTCATTTTATTGGAGGTCCACAGGTAATTGTATCACATTAGGGAGTGGAAGAATCTCGTGGTATGGCACAACACAATACTTCACTCTAAACACTTAAACAGAAGGTTAAATGATATGCAACATGATCAAATCAGTAATTCTCCATCTTCTAGGCACCACTGATTAATTTAAAATAAACTTTAATAAATTGAAAAAATAATATAGTCCATTAATTTGTTTGTTGCACTGTCTTTAAATGAAACAGCACTTTGAAAGTCACAAATAAAAAAGCAGCACTTTCTCTTAATACCAACACCACTGTAACACATACTGTAGCGTGGCATGCAAATCCATACCTGCAGTCTTTTTTTTTTTTGTATTAACAAATGGAATGGTAATTTTCTATCTCAAATATTAGTAGCATAACATGTAAGTGCAGATCATTCTGGCCACAAGTGTGGTAAGCCTTAACAAGTGTGTATTACAAGAGCATAGAACACAGAGCATGACACTTACATCCAAGCATCTCTCTCTTTTGTACTGTACATGGTGTTTGTAACAGGCTGACTTCCAACTTGCTGTACCCCAAGCTTCAGGAAACAAGATTATTGACCGTTTCTGGTTTTGTTTAAAAATAAAATGCAGTTACCATCAAAGCATAACCATTAACAATCTGGTCAGAAAAATGCCATAGCTCCATTGAAAAAATAACTTGTCTTTTTAGTAGACTCCATTACGCGTTAAAGTTTCCATTATAGGCATGTTACGAAGTCTTTAAGTGGTACTGCAGTGTCATTCCTGTTAAGCAGAGATTTGTATAGACACCAAGAAACGGTGCAATGTTCAAAAAAGCTGTTCAAACTGAGCTAAGCTTCACGAGACCACGTACTGAGTCTTCATGCAGTGAATCCTGGCTGGCTAGACTCAGGATGTGCATTGTATGGCTGTGTGTAATAGGACTTCCACTTGGCAGCATCCCAGGGGGTGATGGAGCTTCTTCAGGAGTGAGAAACTGATGACCTTCGTGTTCCTCTTTTAATGGTATCATGTCTGTCAAACCTGTATCTGATGTGAGATTTGGCATAGAAGATGGTGGTGTTGGTTGCCCTAGAGTTAGAGTTGCACAAGGCCCACTGATAGTAGTCTTTCCTGGTAAAGGTAGCTCTTCACTAGTTATGCTTGGCTCACTCTGTAGCAGGGGGGTGGCAGCGGCCTGCAAAACGAATTTAGTGCTCTGAATGCACTGATCTTGGTCACACTGTAGAATGGAAGGGTGTCAAAATCATATAAGGCAAACAAAACAGAGAAAAAAAGGGAGAAAATGGACAAAAAGGTATGGAAAAGAATGGGATGTGAAGAGAAAAAAAAGAAAGCCATTAGTATCATTCCATGGTTAGCCACCCAAAAATCCCATTGCATGCTGCCCAGGGAAAAAAAAAAAAAAGCATGCATAACTGAGCCAGTGCTTCATATTACTACTGAAGTAAATTATGATAAACATTTAGTGTTCACTTGAGGGTTTTGGTAACCTTTAATATAATATTTTGTGAGTACTGTAATTCAAATGCTTTGCTTACTCTTGTTAGAAGCCATTTGGAAAGCCTAGCTGCACAGTCCATGTGTAACTAACTGCATCAGGCACCTCAAAACCTCTCCAGTTCCGGGTGACCTGAATCACTTCCACGCTACTCATTCTACCCTAGAGTAGCTAGCAGTTCGGACCCAGGCCCAAAAGCATAATCTAAGCATCTTTCCAAATTCAAAAACGCTAGGCAAGTGTCTTTTTTAAATTGGTCTTCACATGTAGGAATTAAGGTGCTACAGAAGATTTCCAGAACAAGAATTCCTTTGATGCAGGTGATTTTATAAAGATATAGCTGACAATACAGCCTCTATGAGCAAAAATCCACCCCCACCCCCCATTTAATACATTATATATACACTCTAGAGAATATTCGCAACATTATTCGCAATACTCTAGAGGATGTGTAGAAATTAGACAGCACTGCAGATGCATTAATTTGATATCAACTTTCATGATTTTTAGGCTGTTTCTTGATTAATTTGACAATGTGAAGAATCAAGGTACAAAACACAAGTTTTCTGGCAAGCACTTTCACAATAACAAGCCAAATTCAGAATTATATAAATCCAATTAAGTTCAGTGAGTATTACCGGGAATGCTTTTGCTCTACATCATTCCTAAGAACTGTTTATACAAAATTATCATTCATTCCTTGAGATGACAAGACAGGCAGGTGTTTATTGTCCAGCTAGCTAAGTGGGTAGTATCCCTACTGCCAAATTAAGTTTCTTTAACACAAACTGGCATGATTTTTGAGAGCTTCCAAGGACAATATATATTTAATTCATAGCCTGATCAGTTATAACACCTAGAGATTTTAAAAATCCTGTTAGATTCATTTGCCATATTACTGTTCTGCTGTGCAAGAGAAACACTACAGTCAATGAATACAACTCTATATCCAATGCAGCTAAGAAAATTTGAAAGCAAGCAAGCAGAATAAAAAGAAATATGTCCAGAGGTAAGACATGCCTATTCACTGTTGTTATTTCAAGGATTCTGTTAAAGCAATATGTTCTGCTTTATGACTGACTTCTTTGATCTATTATCAAATTACTGAAAGACATTACAAATCCAACATCTGTTCAAGATATTCCCGATCATAACCACTGCTACTAACATTACAACAATTCCCTAAAATGCCCATTTGAGTTTAATAAGCCACTGTGATATACTCTATGCAAACTCACAGAGACTTTTGCTTCCTTTAGTGTAGATGAAAACCATCACTATGAATGCTTTCTCTGATATTTTCAAGTCCTCCAATTCCACCACTCAATAGCTTAATGATGGATGCACACACATTACATGCAGCAAGTGTGCAAGCAGACTACTTGGTCACAGTAGAGAGGCAGTATTTTAAACATGTCTAAGTGGTTTAGGACTCCTAGACCAACTACTTTTTGACAGGCAGAAGTCTGATCCTTACTCAGTTACATATTTTCCAACACACACACTTTCAGAAAGATAAATGCACCAACTTCCTGTTACGTAAATTGAGTTCATATATGTTGGAAGCAATTTTTTCCCCCACAAAATGATGAAAAGCCCCAGCCAAACAACTGAAGTGGTCCCATATCATTTCAAAGGGATTACTCACAGGATTAAAGCTAAAACCTTGTGTAAGTACCTTACTAAGAAGAAAACTGTCAGCATCTTTTAAAGTCAAGCTTTCAATTAGTAATTCAGTGTGAATAACTCATTCTTGATTAATACACTGTTATTCACACCTGCTTATTTCAATTAAACTACAGCCTTTCAAACAGCCTTACTATGCAGACCTTAAAAATCTGCTAAATGAATTTTCAAACTTCAGAAAGACCAACAAAATCCATCTTATCTGAAAAGTGATAGCCAAAGAGCATGTTACATAATAAAGGAATGCCTATAACCACTGGGGTACACTGAAAACAAATAGTGTTAGCAGCTGACTTATTGCTTTTGTGAAGCTTCAGGACTGATCTTCAAAAGGAAATCATTAATGTGTTCCAGGCAATACAAGTACACAGCTTTAAATTAGCTGAAGGTAATTTACTTGAACTCGTTGTATAGCCTGAATTCATTTTCTTCTTACTGAACTCCAGTGCATTTCAACTGAATCAATATCAAAAAGGTAAAGTAGCCTCATAAAGCTCTATTAAACAGAGTGTTATAAAACTTTTCCAGGTGCTGTATATCTCTCCTTCATTTTCATGCACTTCTGAGTTCCCTGAAGCCTCTCCTTTTATTCAGATACATTTCAGGTTTTCTTTTTTTTGTTCTATTTAACAGTGATCAACATGAAATATCTTAGGAAAATACAGGCTGTCAACAGTTTTCAAAAGTGAACTAGAGTGGGGTCTATACTAGAAAAGGTAGATGTGTTCAATGAAGCTCTCAAAAACACCTGATAAAAACAACACGTACTATAGAGGTAGACCATTCTTGAGTCTAAACAGCCAACACAAAACTAAACAAGAATATCAGATTTGTTTATAGGGCTGGCATGGTGGTTTTTCCTTGATTCCATATTTCACTCTTAACTAAATGAAATGTAGGGCCAAAAGTCTTAACAGCTATTAATCACATGAATTATTCAATGCCAGCATTTGAAATGAAATAAAAAAGCCTATGATTGTAACAAAAAAGGAAGCCAAGCACTGAAATCTAAATAGCTAAAAAATCTACTGTAGAAATTATTCCACCAGTACCTTCTTACTTCAGATCTACTGATTTTCTTTCCCACTTACAATTTCTACTGTTTCAGAGCAACAGCAGATTCTGAAGGTAAGACAAGTTTAATAAGTTCTACAAGTACAGAAGTTCAATTACATATGTGCATAGAATTTTTTAGCCATCTCTGTATTTATTTGCACATCAAAAGGCACAAATTAAAGCAAATTAGACAAAACCTAAAATTCTGTGTTTATTTCACAAACAATAAATACAAACAACTAAGGAAACAATATTTTTCATTTTTTTTCTGAATAAAATCTTATTTTCTTCTAAGCTACACAAAACATACATGTTAACATAGTTGTTGTACACGGCAATATATTTTTCACATTTCAAATGCCAAAGCCAGAAATTATTTACTTTGAATTAACTTTGTTAAAAATTTTCTAAACACTAGTAACATTGAAGAATTGTTACAGTTCTCAGAAGATGGAGAAAAGCAAGTCGAATTATCTCAGCATCTCTGAATGAAGTACAAACAAGAAGTTCGGATGAGACTGACAGCACTGAATGACAGTTCTATAAGTAACAGAAAGGATGCTGAAATACCATAGTAGATGGATACAATAGATGGGTAAAGAGTGGAGGGATGGAGCTGTATAACTGTTCCCAACAGCTGTAGGATTTCACATGCAAAATCATGGTATTGCAGATACTGTGCAACAACTGAGCCACAAACCCCACCAAGTCAATGGCTCCACTAGCAAGTAGTGCAGTGCATCAGGAGTAATCTATGAAGAGAAACGCTTCTGAAGCCAAAGGGGAAACTATACCTGTCCCAGGGATTTTACTTCAGACTAGCTACTGTTTGTTTTCATGGACTGAATGTCCGTGAATGGTTAGTGCATACTGGGTGCATTCCGGGAGCACACCTTCTGAAAGATATCTAGTTCATGTGCTCTGATAGTGCTCTGCGATGTGAACAAAAATAGGGTAAATATGCGCAATCAAAAGAATTTCGTCTAAAACTTATCTCAACCCAAAGCAAAATGCTGAAGTTGATTTACTGCATGTGCCCTTAACCCATTTTAACAATGAAGTAAAATGCTTTAATGAAAAACTTCTATCAACCTTGACTGTGGTCATGTTGACTCAGTAAGAGCCCTAAGTTACTTTTCAGGCAATGATAAATTATACTTGTGAAGTATGACAGTGAATAGACAAGGAAACACACTTGTAAAACTCCCAGCGAAGTGGGGCTCCTGTTCTTGCTGATCGTTTTACTGTCATGATAGAAATACTTACTCCTAATAATGAGAATATGAAAAGCAAAGGATAAAGTATGCTAGGATGCTCAGAGTTAATATTCCCTGGATAAGCTGGATTCCTGTTTCCAGATCAGTGCTAGAAATACACATGTGAACATTTGGGAGAGGACTTTCCCGCATGTCTCGCTGTTAATGAATGTTGCGCATGCACTATTATGGTTCCTACAATTTTAAGTGGTACGTATCAGAAGAAAACAAACATTCTAACTAAAGAATTTGCATCCAGGAAAGGAAAGGAAAGGGAGAACTGGAAATAAGGGAATTTGGCACACAAGGAACTACCTAAGCACTGAAGAAGAGATGCCTAGATATGGAAGAGTACAAGCGAATTTTTTAAAAACAAAGAAATAAACCTGTCCTGACACAAAGGCAGACAGAAGTAAAATCTATCACTTTATAAGGCATTAGAGAATTCTTAGAGACATCATAGTAAAAATAAACAAAACTAATTCCTCTAAAAAAAAAGTGCATGGAGTGAGATACATTCTGTGTTTCTTCATAATGGATTACTACAGAATAAAATACCCTACGTCAAAACCCAAGAACTAACTCAGGCTTTTAAGAGAAAGCTAAGTACTACAGAAGTGCAGATCTAGGTAATGGTAGCTGATGGGTTTATGGTGAAATAAGAACTTTTTTCAGAATACAAAGAAAATAAACCTTAAAGAGAAAGAATGAAATACAGACAAAATTATGATTTCATAATGGGTGAGATACTGTGTTTCATAAAAAAAAATTCTTAAGAATGAGAAGAGAGATACTTGGGCAATCAAACTAATGAAGAGCTTGTAAAAATAATCAGCAATAAAATGCAATAGGGAAATACTTCAGAAATACCACCTCTACAGATCATGATCTCCATGTGACCATGCTTGTCACATGGATAAGGATATTAAGAAGCTGGCTAATGAATTTAGCAGATTAATTTCAAATTATATTGGAAAAGAGATTAAAAACACTGGGAATGTACCAGGAAAAAAATAATTACATGTGCTTCCAGCCTTCAAAAAAGTAAACACAACTTCAGCTCCTAGTAAAATAAGGGAGGTACTAAGGAGAGAACAGGAGAAAAAGCTCTTCTGTAAGATCGAGAAAAAAATAAAATCATAGTATGGGTCTGTGAAGCACTGATTACAGCAACAACACTGACTTTCTGAGATTGTGACAAACCGAGTCACTAGCACGAGTAGGGTAGCTCCTATATGAAATATTCAAAGTCTCAAAGGCAAAACTACCACAAATGCTGTTAAATACAAAAATAGTGCCCCACAAATGGTATCCTGAATAAGAGATAATGTATTGCACTGATAACAAGTGTCTGGCAAGTTTCAACTTAGCCTGATATTTATTTTGAGCTTAAATGCAAAAATGATGCTATGCTAAAAGATGTATTAAAATAAATGAAAGCAGAATATAATACTAAGCAACCCAGAAAGATTTAAAGAATGATGAGAGGCTAGTTGGGTGAGGCACAAGGATTGTATTTAGAAAGACACAAGTCACTGAGTAAAAGATTTGAGGGAAGGGAAAAGAAAGAAAGGAAAGAAGGAAGGGAAGGAATAAGAGAAGACAAGTGTGAGAGAAGATGCTCATTAAAATCTTCCTTTTAATATCAATGGGCAGGAGAGACATTTTAGCACGCTATATGGATTAAGTAGTATAACATCTAGACATAAAGATTCAATGTAGAGACAAGAAGATGTAAAGCATTCTGGAATAAAAGCCAAGGAGACACAACATAAAGGTGTACTGCACTTCAGATTTCTAATAAGTTACTTCCTGTACTCAAAAGTGTTAAACTTGCTAAAATAGTGTAATTATCTCTGATGACATATAAATGGCTAAACCTCTGCCTTTTAAAAAGCATTTATGGACTAAGAGTATGACCTACACACACTCTTAAGTCAAGGAATTTCACTTTGTCTGTCCTTATCTGAAACCACAATAATGCAAGCTGCAGTACCAGATACATCCCCTTCAAGCTTGCCAGTTCTTTGTGGTCCACCTGCCTCAGCTCCAAGAAAGCGTTTTTCATTTTATGCCTTTGGCTTTTTCCCAAGAGGTGTGTAACCTTCCAGAAGGGAAGACTGAATCATATTCCATCTTTTGCCTAACCTTTGTCAGTGATGACACAAGGTAAAAAGGAAACCTTTTCTTCCACAAAGACCTTCCCTTTACTGTCTTGCTTCCACTGGAGTCTTGGGCTTGAGCTAGTCTATTATTTAAACCATCAATCACCAAAGGAAATCTTGATGTTTGTGTCTGAACTTACAGCAAGAGGGATTCAGGAGAATCTTGCAGAAATTCTTCCTCTAAAAAAAAACCCAACCAAAAAAAACCAGACAATGGGATGCCACATGCCTTGTTTTACTTCTGCCATAAAATGTACTCCACTGCCTTTCACTCAAGAATCTTCCACCATCCTTTTCAGCAGAGAACAAGTGAATGGCTGGTGTTCCCAGTGCTCCTGTTCCCAAACTTCTTCAGAAAAATCTAATATTGTGTACTGGGAAAAAAAGCTGAGAGAAACGGATACTGTAAAGCCTGGAAAAGTACTAGGGGTCACTTCATGGGAAAAAGGTTTAAATAGAATGATGACTTGATTATTTCTGTCTACATTTAAATTGGAACAGGAAATCTGGTAACTGAACAGAATGGCTGAAAACAACTAAGCTAGCAGTAAGGTGAATTAATTTTGGTAGGAAAAAAGAAAGTCTGTTATGTGGATGAGACTGAGATCTTAACTGTGAAATAGGGAAATCAGTTTTGTTGTTTGCTGCTTTATGAGATAGAAGAGATGAGAACCTTAAAGTAGGCAGAGAGTCTACTGAGAAGAGCAAAAATGTTGACCTCAGAACACTGAAAAAGGGAGATGTGAAACAAGAACAAATCAGAGGCAAAGTTATGTCCCACTGCATTGTTGCCAGCACGAAATGAATTTATAATTTCTTATGCTTCAAACAACTCAGGAAAGAATGCAAGATTTTAAACAGGGAAGAGAAAATAGTGCTAGAGAGACTGGGAAACTAAGCAGGTCTTTAACAGTTTGCAACAAAGCTCAAGGGAGAAATTTTAATGCTGATAGCCAGCTGCCACTGGAAGCCAATTGGTCTTGAACATAGACCAGCAATAATACCCTGAGAAAAGTAGCATCACAGTCTTAAAGATATTCTTCCATAGCAAATATGACGTATTACTTTTTCCAAGCTTTTTCTGAGACATCATTTTCAGGAATGAAAGCTACACATTTCCAAGTGACTCTGATAACTGTTAAAGAACCCAAGCCTTTCCCAGCTAGAGTAGCATGATGTTCTAGGATATAAGAAGTTCAAATCCTTAAAGAATTTGCATAATTACAGGTATTAAACTCTAAAATCATAACAGTTAGCTGCTTGACTTAAAGTAATACCATAACAGATCTCTCCATTTCTAGAGACAAATTTAGTCAATTTTCTATCAAACTGGCACAAGATTTTCTCATTAATATCTAGTAATAATGATAGTGTCTTCTTATAATGCAAGTATAACTCTTGTAAAGTTAAGATAATTTAATGCCAGGGACTTACTGTGGGTTAATGATCCTCACAAATTAGAAGCCTTGACAGAGTCAGAAAGTTTGGGTAATCCCTGAAAGACTTTAGGCTATTTCTAAGGTTTGCTTTCTCATTCTTTCTCTCTCTCTTTAAAAAACCTTTTCTCTTCAGAGTTACATTTTCTTTGAGTAAAATTTGCATGGAGCATTACCTTGTTCTGCACAACTGCACCTCATGAAAGATTCAGAGTTAATACTGTGTCTCTAATACATTTTCTCATTAAGGAATCTAACCAATCTTCTATTTAATCCTCAAAATAGTAGGTAAAACCAGCTTAGGAACTACAGCAAAATTTTTATGCCAGTTTATCAGTGACACTAAAACTAATCTGTCTGGGAAGAGTGAGTCTTTTCTTCTTTTGTTCAAAAGCAAGGCTGAATTACGTCAGAAGGCCTTGTGGCCGCCTCTTTTTTGGCAGAGGGAGAGCGTCCATAACTCATGGCTTCTTTGACAAAGTCTTAGAACCCACATAATATGAAGATATGTGGATAACAATTCAGAAATAGGCACATATGTAAGATGCTTGCCTTTGGAAAAAGATCTCTTTCCAGTTACTCTCTTCTTCTTGGCACTGGAAATCTTATCTTCCATTATGATAGCCAATGCTACCAGCAAAAAAACACAGTAAAAACTATTGGCACAGTTTCAAAGATGTTTAAAAGCTTTTGTTGTGACAATCCAGTTGCCATTTTTTGTTCATTGGAAGTTCAGTGTCCTCCTGCTCTTTCTTCAACATACTTCTCCCCTAGAAACTCCTCCTTGTTCATCTTTGCTTTTTAAAACACATTAGTCTATGCAAAACTGAAGTGTACAAGCAAAGAAGGAAATAGAGTATGAAGAAAGTGCCATACAAATAACAATTAGCTGGAAAATGATGAACCAGAGCAAGTCCATGATACTTGAATATTCCAGTTCAAAACACAGCAGGTGTCAACAGTACAAGCCAAAATGCCAGTATATTCAATAAATCAACAGTGTAGAAAAGCCTCTCTTTTTTTAGAATCCATGAGCAACAACTATTACACTGTGTGAAACAAACATTTAAAAGAGCCTTGGGGTTTTTTTTTCCTTTACTGTTAATAAACAAGTCATTCCACCCAGAGTGTCAGCTGTATCCAGTTAGTTATTACTTGATTAGTTCACATGAAAGTGGAGAAGGAAAACATTCACAGGAATCTTGATGAACAACACTATGGGATGATTCCTACCATGTTGCTCTGAGATTGTGTGGCCCCGTACATAGTAATGCCATTTGATGGTCCTGCTAATTGCGGTGTATCTGGTTGAATAAATCCTCTTCTATCAATTAAGCTAAGGAATAATCAAAATAAAGAAAAAGTGTTAGAGATATTTCTGATCAATAACTACCTCCTCTGGATAAAATGAAAGAGGAAAATTTTCTGTCATACAACAGACCTTAATACCTTGCCAATACCTTCAAATGTCCGCTTTTATTCAACTGAAGTACAAGACTTCATTTTTACTCATCAGCAAGGTAATTGTTTCCTTGTAATACTACCCGCCACACAGTCATATGTACTGCTACTTTTCTAGATTTTTGTCATAGGCAAAAGATTTAGAAGCTTACCAGCAGGTACCACAAAACCCAAGAGTTTTAAACCACAGGTGTGAGAACAAATTACAAAACTCTGTAGTGCACTCTGAATCACTATCTATTTTGAAGGTTCTTTTGTTATCAGTTTCCACACCTCTAAGTTAAAGCTACTTTATCACAAAATTTAGAAAGAAAGAGGAGCTTTGTTTCAGACAACTTACTTGCCAGGTGTTTCATGACAGCTACTTAACACTGCTTATAGTGCTCCACTATTCTTAAAGTGATGCACTCATAAAATTTCCATATAAGAAAATGTTTTGTGGAGAAATTAATAAAAATAAGTAAAAATCTACATAAGATTATAAAAAAAATAGAATGGAATAATCTGACCTAGCTGAAGATTTTGCTAAAATTCCACATACAATTTTACTCTCAATCTGAGAACTATAAACCTCACTTAGGTTCTGCTAGTTAATACTCACAAAAAGCTGAAGGTACAGACCCAAGTACTATATTCTACCTGTGTATTAGCTTATATCACTTCCATACAAAAAAAACCCCCAAACTTTTCAACTGTTTATGCTTCAACGCATTCAAAGTTTTTGGTGGTGGTGGTGGGTTTTTTGGGTTTTGTTTGTTTGTTTGTTTTTTAATTAGATATAAGTTTCAATTATAGTTCCATACATTTTGAATCACAGGCCAAAATGTTTTTTTCCTGTGTCCTGAACAATGTTACTTCCCATCTGGAAAACTACAAATTTTACCACAGGATATCAAATTTTAACTGTAGAGTTTATAGTTCCAGTTACTAAGATATAATGACAGGAATGCCTTAAGACACCTGAGAGCTGAAGTCAGCACCGAACTGATTTTATTTGCTGATTTATAGGACCTCTAAATTCACTAAGGGTCAAGACGGCTTCAATTTTAAAAGATAAGAACAGGATGCATAGAAAAATCTAAGGCATTTCCCTTCTCCAAAGTCAATGAGGTTTCCATGATTTGGAGACCAGTTTAAGCTTTACTTGTGAACGTCTGCAGAACAGGTTTTTATGTACATTCAAAACACTTAGAAAACCACTGAGATTACAATCTGCCATGTGGAAAGCACTCCTTAAAAATCAGATTCTTAAAGTTGTATGATTTATTACACCAGAACACTAGTTAGACCTATGCTGACAGCTATGGATTAATTGAAGATCTGAAAGTTACTGTTGAGGACATGTAAAATGCATTCTGAATTTGCTAGCATAGGTTTAAAAATGAGAAACATGTTCTTTTACAGAAGTGAGAAAAGTTTGGATTATTTACAGATCCTCTCTTAATCTGCATTCCATTCTCAAAAGCAATTGAACATTTTGAATTTTAAGCTCTAATTGCTGCTAAGCCACTTTACCAGAATTTAAGGGAAAAAACCTAATATTTAGTGACTTGGGACACAGCTGAGATTAAAAGTAAAAAAAAGCAATGTTATAATTTACATTTTACAGTTAGTAAATTTTTACCATTCGTCACAAAATATCTCCCTGCAGAAACTCTACATATACTTCAGCTTCTAAATAAATTATGTTGCTACATGGAATTTAGGAAAAAATGTACAAACTCTGTTAAAACAAACATGTTAAAAAGCCTGTGTGCTGCTACTTGTATCAGCCTAAACTGCTATTTCAAATACTGTTAATAAAGATTTCCATTTGGAGTCAAACAAAAGAATTTGAAGCATGGCAATGAGATTTTCTGTCACATACTTTTATGAAAAGCAAAATGGCAAAATTAAAGGGTTGGCTTCAGGCACCATCCATATAGGCAGGAAGCAGAGACAGGGTTACTCTTGCTCACCACAGGGATTACAGTCTTAACCCAGTATGTGGAAATCTTAACCCAGTTAAGTCTCCTCCTTAGGAAAAGATGTCAGTCTCTCCTGTTGACCTTTGACTGCTCATAGAAGAACCACCTCTGATATTCATAATAGCAAAGACAGAAATCCCACTTCCAATGAAACACCTTAGCCACTGGACTATAAAGTCACTTACTTTCTTCTTCTCAATAGTTCAGATTTGTAACTACATAATTCCAGACAAAGCAAAACAGCTTCTATTGATGAGTATGCCACAAAAATAATCTACAAGATGTCAGCCACTGTCTACAGAGGAACTGGGCCTCTATTGTACATGTAGTACACCAACTATCTAACCACTTAGCATTGGAATAAGAAGAGAATTAAGTCCTTCCAGCTGCCAGTTTTATTTCTCTAGTCTCAGCTCTGTATTATATTTTGTTCAAGCTGAAAAACCATCAGCAACGTTGAATATACAAATAATTTGAATTTCAAAAGTGAAAATGTATGCAGCAAAAATTAATCCATTAATCTTTCTCTGGAATTGCTTCAGTGTAAGACCACCAAATTCAGCTCAATGTATATATGTTAACAGTAGCATAAATAAAGAAGAATTACCGTCCATTTAAATAAAGCGGTTCAGAGTGAAAAGACAAAAATGAACAATTATCAGGCTAGTTGTAGAATTAAGGTTCCTAAACTCTCCTAAACTCATGTCACATTTGTTAGATATGTAAGAGCTTAATAAACTTTCAAATCACCCATCATGCAACAGCTAACTAGTAGAAATCCTTTACTGCTAGAAGTTTTTAACTGCAGTGGCAAAAGTTCAAACAACAGATAAGCAAGTTTATTTTCATTTCAGATGTCAACCTTAAATACATTTTACTGGATCTGATGACTAACTTAGTTTAACCACAATTTGCCAACTTATCACTTTACTACTGAAGAAAAACTTAATTAAAGCTTCTAATGGACAGTAAAACAAAGTTTTATTTTTGTTGAGTAAACTCAAGCAATAAGAATATTTTTTTCATAAATAATCACATGGCTTCATTTCTACTAACAATATTTTTGATACTCTTACCTTGGAGAGAGGGGCCCACAGAGTGCAGCACAGCAATTAGTAAAGATGTTGCCATAACTGTATGGATTATAGTTTTCTTTACCTCTTTTATTTGACCATGATCCTTTAATCTGAAGAGATATGAAAAAGATGTATCACGCATAATACAATACAGAAAATGGCTGAGGCAAATTAAGGGTTACCAAAGCAGCAACATGCTACTTATATCAGAGGCAGACCAGAGAAAACCCATGATCACACTTTCCAAACAGCTTAGAGCTTTGGGCTGTTATGAAATGCTGGACCCTAAAATCTTACAAGGAACCACATGCTTTACCTCCATAGATTTAGACAACCCAAAATCTCAAAGGATCAATATAGTCACAGTAGGAATTTTAGCATCTAAACATAATGGTCTAAGCTTAATTTTACAAGTATTACAGCATGTTCTACAGGAGAGGTTCAATTGCAACATACTATTAAAGCCAGCAATAGAGCACTTCTTTTCCATACTCTTGGGTAAGTTCTCAAGCTGTGCAATACCACACAACATTATCTGCCCTAAAGTTCACAAATGGCTCTAAAATATTGTGAAGCAACTCCACTCATTTCTACCTTTTAGAACATATTGCATTTTCTTTTAGCTAGTCTTGCTTTTCTGTTTGTGAGATACTTGAGAGCCTGAGTAAAATTGTCTTACTGTATCCAACTGGAAATGTATGCTTTAAATGAAATTACTGAATAGTTTACTTGAAATTCAGACATGTTACACTGCTGCAGTTCCCTGTTATCTGACTTTCAACAATCCACAAGAGCCATTTGAGGGAAGGGGAGATAGTGAAAGCATGCTGGGTCCATCTAGAAAGACAATGTTGGCCTAAACCTAATAACTGAGCAATATCAGAGCATCTCAACTGTTTTACTGACAAGGTAGATTTCTTCAAAGTCAGGCTACATGCTCGGATACTTGATGCTGAGGCACAATTCATTGTGAGCCTGCTTGTTAAGTTTTTTCTGGTTGATTGGTATTTATTGTAAAATTTATAATTTTAACTGTGACCTTAAACAATAGCAAAACATGTGCTTGACAGTCCCAAAGATGCTACTATTATATTTTCCAGACACCTACGAAAAAAGGTGCAACAGAAAATTACAATAAAATAATTTTAAGCTTGCAGTAATTTGTTAGATTACTTGCTAAATTCCAATGAGCTTTCTATACCCTTAGCTACCTATTTTTATTTTCTCCTTTCATTCATTTTGTATTTTTCCTTTTAGTTAGGGGGACACACATGAAGCCTCCACACACAGTTAAACATAATTCCACACCAAAACAATGGAAAACTATGTGCAAAATACTACAACTGTAGAAATGAGAAAGTTGACATTTAAATTAATGATATACTCCTTGTCAGAGGTTTTAGATCTCAGACTGGAAAAGAAATTTCAAAGGAAAAGAAAATAAAGGATGAAAATTTTGTGTTGAGAATTCAACACACTTTGCAATTTTTACAGTAAGCAATTTTTGAGTCAAAGAATATTTAGGACTCCCAGTGAAAAACAGATACTGAAAATTATTTAGTAATTTTTCTACTGTATAAAATACACTTGTTTTTTTGTCTCTCCTCTTCTACATTTTCCTATTTCAAGACACTGGTCCTGTGGGTGTAAATCATAATGGACACACTATGTAACAGCACATCTACAAGCCACAACAAATATAGTCCAAAAGATCTCTTCTGATATTTTAAATCAAGCATGATCAGGTTACTTCCTTCTTTCCTACTGAGGCATTCACAAAATTATGCAGGCAGGTATGACTTCTCTCAGAATAACAGAGAAAAACCTCCTCATTACTATTTAGAAACATATATGTAGAAATACACTATGAACTTACATCCTCATTTGTTGTTTGATTGGAGCTGATCAAATACGTGTGAAAACCTGAGAGGCCAACAATGGACCATACCGAGAAAAAACACACCACAGCTTCCAGCACAGTAACTGAAAGTCAAGGAAATATATGCAAATGGAAAAAAAAAATATATCCCATAACAAGTAGTTATAATCACAAAATTCAGGGTTGTCAGCTTACGGTCCACAAGTCCCTTGAGATCTTTGGGGTACTTCAAAGGGGTCAGCAAAAATTAAACTCAGAAAAGCAAGCCTCTTGTCAAGTAGGCTTTAGTGTACAGGCCACTGAATAGCATCTACAGTAGCAAATATTTAAGGGTCTGCAGATTGAAAAAGTCTAGAAACTACTGATGAGTGGTTCTGATCTTAATTGCTGAAATTCATATTTTCATGTTCACCCTGTAAAAGTCATCATGCTTGTATTAAGACAGGCAAATTGATAAGTAACAGTAAATAACAGTTCTGATGGGCTGAGGGGAAGATCAAACACAAGAGAGGTACCCCAAGGCTAGCTGAATAGCAAAGACTGAACAGATAAGTTTGTACAAATATTTAGTGCACAATGGGAGTCCTGAGCCAGGACTAAGGGTTCTAGATCTGTGCTTATACGTATAGCAACAACAACAACCGAGTAAACTGCATCTCAGTCATATGTTCTAACTGCTAGACACTCCTGTCTTTCTTCTGTTCCTGAAGTTAAGATGCTGATAGGGATCCTAACACTAGCAAAGTACACTAGTCCAGGTAAAAAATAAAGCCCACTTGCTCTCTCAAGTCCCTCTAATAACTGGATATATTCTACATTACAACTGTGGGGGTGCCTGAATGGCCCAGCCTTGGCAAATGGCCTAGATAACAACTCCTGTTAAGCCTGTGAGTGTAAATAGTTGGGGTGGGGTTGAATACTCAAAACTCAGCAGCATTTGCCCAAAACTTACCATGTGAAAGAGAAAGACTGTCAACTCCCAACTCACTGTGCTGCTATTAAACAGTAGCAGGAGGAGGCATCAGCCCGAATTGCAAGAAAATCACAAAAAATGGCAAAAGAGAACTTGAAGTAGGAACAGCAGCAGGCAAAACTTCGTTTGGTACAGCCACAAGACTCTGCTGGCATCTGCCTAGCCCAGTCAGAGCACCCTCCCTGTCAAATGCTGTTGGTAATGTGTATCCAGAGAGCAGACTGCCAGTACGGGGTCTGACATACAGGGACTTGCACCTGAGGTACACGTATGTGAGCTCATGGGGTGCTTTTTCACCTGTGTATTGTAGGGAGCAGCACAGGTACACATAAAGCAAGAGCACCCACACCTCCAAGAGGGTAGCGACAGTTGTGCATATGCACGCGTGTGCGCACCACTAGAACTGTTCAAACTGCCTGTGTTTTCACTCCTTAGAAACTGCATAACCCAAATGTCATAAAGCAGTAACCAGGGTTTAAAAGTGAGATTGGTATACTAGGAAAGTCAGTCAGCACTCAGTGTTGCATAGTTACTACAGTTTACATCATTTCTTTACCTCTAAAGGAGTCATCATCTCAGAAATAAGACAATAAAGCTGCTTCTAAACTTTATATAACCAAGCATAAAGAGCAACTTTCTACAGAAGGCTTTCTGCCATAGTTTTTTATTTACACACAATAGCCATGGACTCAGAATACATCTGCTTTGAGAATGATATTTACTACAACACTTCAATAGTGAATTTTTTTTAGAGAATGTGAATCAACATCAGAAAAGGCTTTGGTTCCTAGAAAAACAGATAGAACAAAACAGTAGGAACAAGAAAATGGGAAAAGAATAGGATAAAAATTATCTGTATATTAACCATATATCAACCTTTAGTGAAGTCAGTTTCCAAGACAACATCAACTCAAAATATTCCAGAACAAGGACAGAGCCTTAAAACATACAAAAACATCCTTATTGCTGAACCTGCCAATAGAAGAGAAATATGACAGCTCCTCACCATTATACAGACACACAGACTGGAAAAATGCATGAATGGATGTAAGTATTTGCAATAAATGATCCTAATATTAGTTAACAGTGAAGAGTTTTGTATTGCAGGTCTGCTTTCACCTAATGAATTGGGAAATACCTGAACTGTCTGTATAACTTCCTCTAGAATCTACTTCACTCAGAGTGGTTTAAAAGCCAGAAAAAAGCCATTTGCATTCTGAGCAAATCTGCCTCAAAAGCAGCAGGATGACCAAAGTGCATTGCTGAGCAGCATGTTCACTACTCTCTCCCTCTCATCTCTTCCTCAAACTATGTGGAGTCAAACCAACACAAGATAGGAATTCAGTCTCAGCTGACTGTGCAACAGCCACAACTAAAGCAAGGAGAATGAGGGAGAATGGATAAGGAAGTAGACTCTTGTTATCAGAGGGTTCAGAAAGGTGTAAGAGAAGGGAACAGCCCAAACACAAACTGGGCTTTGAGAGGGTAGAAACCATAAGGAAGGCTGTAGATGAGCAGTGTTGGGTAGAGTCTATACACCAAGACTAATAGGAAGAATCACCAGATCAGAAAAGGGGAACCTTAGAGGGAGAAGGGCTCCCTGCAACCTCATCAGATGACAGAGCACACCACTAACAGGATGTTCCTTGCCATGATTACACTCAAAAGAGTCCTGAAAAGTGAGTTTCTCCCCCCCCCGCGTAATTCCTACCGACAAAAAAAGGGCATTTCTTTCAGTTCAAGACCTCTTTTGGTTCCCCACTGAAAGGGACTTCTTTCCCCAAGAAAGAGACTTCTTTTGGTTCTCCAAGATCCAAAAAGACCTCTAGAACAGCAGGGGTGGTTTATGTTAGATTAACATGACTCCATAAATTAAACATGAGTCCATTAATGAAAAGCCAAACACAAAAAATTCTCAATATAAAATATAACCTACTAGCATAATATGGTATAACACTCCCCTGGTATCTCACAGGGGGTTATTAGCAAGATAGAAATGGCCATGTTCTCTGTGCCTGAATTGACTGGCTTGCTCCAAAGTAGCATTCCCAATACTATTTGGACAATTTAATTTTTTACTGTCAGGAACTGTAGCCAAGCTATTAAATTGTCCAACTTATCACAATCAAACCAGGCCATTTCTACAAGATGCACTACTGAGCCTTTCAAAGCAGCACATCTCTGAATACAAATTATGAATAAGCAGCCCATTGTTCCTGTACAAGGATCCTCAAATGCATAATCAATTACCTTTTGATTTAAAGACAATTGAAAGCTATTCTCAGTTTGAAAATAGTTTGAAAGAATGATTTTTTGTAAGAAGTGACTGTAATTGTTTTAATTGGAAGCTATTGTTTCGCTATTTAGAACTGTTTGTTTGTGCTTTGTAAAATTATTTGTAAAAAAAAACCTGAACAGTGGCTTTGTTTAAAAAGGGAGTTTACAGCTCAGTGACTCTACCTGATGAAAACACACACACACACACACAAAATTGTATCTGCAGAATTTAGAGAATTTGACAGTTGGGAAAAACTACTTGGAAAGAGAGGTCTGTCCTTATGCACGACTATGAATGACAGAGTTTTTGCTTCCTACTCTTCTGTGGAAAAGAGCAAACTGTGTGAGGCACAATGGACAAAAGACTTTTCCTCGGCACAAGTATGAGAAAGAATTTTTTTTTATAGTATCTTTGTGAGAGGTGCAAACTGTTTACTGAGACACAAACCATTCAAAATGTACACATAAGGAGTGGGAAGCTTACAGTCCATACAGAAATGTAAGGGAGAAACTAAACAGTAGTTATGTCAGCTTCACATTATGTTAGCTGCTTTCAGACAGAAGGAGCCTTTTCCATTCTCACCAAGCTGTAAACATACAGAAAGCTGCCGTGAAGTGATAAAAAGAACATGGAGTATTTACAGAATAGAACCACAGAATGGTTTGGGTCAGAAGGGACCTTTAAAGATCACCTAGTTCCAACTCCCCTGCCATGGGCAGGGACACCTTCCACTAGACCAGGTTGCTCAAAGCCCCATCCAACCTGGCCTTGAACACTGCCAGGGATGGGGCATCCACAGCTTCTCTGGGCAACCTCTTCCAGTGTCTCACCACTCTCACTGTAAAAATTTTCTTCAGCCAACCTAAATCTACCCTCTTTCAGTTTAAAAACATTGTCTCTCGTTCTGTCACTACAGGCCCTGCTGAAAAGTCTATGTGTTTCTTATGAGCCCCCTTTATATATCAAAAGACCATAATGAAATCTCCCCAGACTCTTCTCCAGGCTGAACAATAGTAGTCCCTGTGTATGCATGTGTATACTTCTAAGTAACTTAACAGAAGTTGATACTTGAAAATAACTTCTCTAAAAACAGTAAATCAACATAAGAATACATTCAGGAATTGAACTCTTCAGGGACAGCTTATCGTTTCAGTTGTTCCACAATCTACTTTTTCTATTCTGACAAGAATCAGCCATTTTGGATGCTTTCTGTTGTAAAAGCAGAAGAATTACTGAATATTTTTAATGAAACCACAGCATGAGTATAGTGTGAGATATATTTAAGAATTCCATCACAAATATATGGAGCATATTTCCATCACACATAGAAACTACAGACCTTTGTCAAGAGTACTACTCTGCAAAAGATGAAGAATAAAAACCACCCCAGGCTATAGTCTCTTTCCTACCTCCAACATGTGGTGAGAAATCCTATTGTGCAGGAAGTGATGAAATCATTAACTGATAAAGTCCCAAATGCACATATCCAACAATAGCAAGAAAACAAGCAAAAACACATCTCAGATGTTATTTTGCAACAAGATCTACAATTTGTTTCAGTGAAAGGATATCTTGCAGGACTGTCCTTCAGGGCATTGAGGAACCCTGTTTGTTGAGAACCTGTAGAAATAGAACCCAAAATTACCAGCCGAGTAAGAAATTGGACTACAAGCTGTTTTCACTATAGTTAACACAATTAATATTTGAAGATCAACCAAATAATCATAGAATAGTTTTACTAATATGAATCTGAGAATATGTTGCTCAGCAGCAACAACATGGAAAAAACTTTGGGTAAGTTATCAGGTCTAACATCTGCAGGATATTTTCTCAGTCATACCAAATTGATACATGCATACTTTCCCATGAACAAGATTTCTGATCATCCCTGTTCTTTTCAGACCTAATATGGAAACTAAAAATTATAAGCTACTTTTTTGTTTTGAAATACTATTTTTCAAAGTAACTCTTTGACTTGGAAAATTTATTCTATAAACCCAGATTCTGAACTTTCCCTCCTTTGTTCTGGAAGCAGCCAAAGTTGTCTAGACTGTAATCCTGCTCCTATTGCACCTGCACAGAAGGTTTTTCTACTAGGTGCTTGTTGCCTCTAGGCAAGTAAGAGAATATCTACTACTGAAAAGCGCTCAAGAGCAGCATGATCCAATGAACTAGAGATACAGAAGCATCCACTTGGGTTCCACAACCATGAAATATTAATCAAAAAGGGTAATTTGACAATTTGCTGATTGCAACAAAAGAATTAGTTTGTAGAAACTGACTTAATGTCATATAGCTATAGGCAATTAGTTTGCATTTTACTGTATAACTTAAGTGATTTAAATGCCATCAGACTGAAATTAGCAAAAATTTTCCTCTTAGCTGAATTCATCTGAAGATTTTTATGAAGAAAGAGGAATCTTGTCTTTAAAACAAATAAGAAAAAAAAATATATGTGTGCGCATATACACATATATATTCTCTAGACCTGCCTGGTCAATTTTACTGTTTGCCATTAAAAAGGGAAAGTTACTTACCTTGTATTTCTGACCCTTTTCAGACTCTTATAACTGGTTCTTAGCCTCATGACACAAAACTAATGGAACTTCCCCTACCTTCTTACTATTTTTAGGATCCTTAATGGCAATGGCAGCAGGTAGGTGTGATCTCTATTCCCTACTGCTGGTCATACTTTTCCAAGCAGTTCCCAATACATCAGAAGGGGAAGGCTCCTCACTGCAACAAACAGTTAAAATACTGATGCCTCAAACAGAGCTGAGCAACTGTGAAGACAGACACTACTACTGAAAAAGTGTTCAGCTTGGGGAGATGGAAGGAAATCTTGCAAGACAAGACCTTTAAAGTATCTGATTTACAAATTCATTTTACCATCTTCAGTAATACCATGTGCACATATTCATAATCCTGAAAAGGGCAAATTTCTAGTGAATGCCTCAGAAAGCCACAGAAAAAAAAAAGTTAAGATGTATCTCATAACTCATCACTACTTAGGCCCACCAAAATTATAAAAATGCCAGCTGGCAAGATGTATTAAAAAAGACACAAATTTCCAAAATTTGTCTAAATCAAGAGACATTTAAAAAAACAAAACCAAAATAGGTTTCCTATGTAATCAACAATGTCAGAGAAGGAACTTCCCTATGAGGATGAACCAAAAGGGATTTTTTTTTTTTTTTTTTTTTAACGTCAATGCCTACAAATTGCTCTAAATATCCCCCAGTCCTTCCTAAAAGAATATTGTCAGAAGACATTCAGTCTAACACAGGGCATCTAGAATAAAGTGTTGCTGAAGGTAATCCTCCTAGGATTATCTTCAGAAAAGCTAAGAACAGGATTTGACTAAGTCAGCAGGACTTCCTCTAGAATCAAGAATTTTGCCAGGACTTATGGAACCACATATGGATGACTGATATGAAATACATAAGGAAGATCATAGACCCAGGTCTAAAAACTGGGACTTAATTCAGACACACTAACACGCTTCACTCTATGCCAAGCGCAAAGGTTCAGATTAAGTAACTGAGAATCCTGCTTACTGGTTAGCTGAAGAATGGCAGGACTGCAAAACAGAATAAAAATAGTTGAGTAACTATTAGAAAGGTAGATATGAGGACTTCTAGAAGCACGGTAGGCACAGAGAGAGTGGAGTGATTGATATAAGAAAACCTTATTTGTAAAGAACGCTTTTTTGGACACAGTCAAGAATATGGTAGATAAATTTGAAAGCTGGGCTTGAAGCTCAAATGTAGTAAATAAACATTGAGGAACTAATCACAATTCATACCTGCTCCCATTGCCTTTGAGGACCAACCAATCTTTAGAACTAAAGAGTTTTTTCCTGTCTCATCCAAGGTAGATAAACCTCCACAGTGAGAACATTCTACAGCTGATATACTTAGACAATTCAGCATTTAACATTTCCTATACATTATCTGTAACACCTACACAATACTAAAGTGCTTCTCAACCACATAGAGGCACAATTAATTTCTCTGCTCTTTGTCTAATTCATACTTAGAATTAGGCATGGACACTTTAAAGTCCACTGGATAAATCTACTTGACATACAGAATGCGAAATAGTGGCATAATATTATTTTTCAGCATATGAATTACCAAAGAAAAAAAAGCACTGTAGTCTTTGTGAAATAAAGGTAGGCTAGCTTCAAAAGTAGCTTTACATTGTCAGACTGGTAATGTTTTCAACTACTGAATTCTAGCAAAGTAAGATGACAGAAAAAAACCCATGCTTCCTTCTTCTTAAATGTCAAAAGTGTGCATGTGTAAGCCCACATAAATGTAAAGGATTTAACTATTAATGGAAAGTGTTCTTTTTGCGATAATTACATTTCCCTTTTTAAACAATATGTACATCTTATCTCTGCTCTTTCAACAGGTATAAGAAATGCTGTATCTGGCAGTGAGAACAGCTTGTTGATCCAGACTCCCTCAAAATTAGGTGCCCCTAGTTCTAGCTTATGTGCTAGATTTCTGAGCTAAAGGAGAGCCGCTCAGTGCTCGTATCCCTCTCTTTTGTGAGGCACAAATAACAGCAGGAGTTCTGCTTTTTAAAATACAAATTTTCCCTGCACAGTATAAGCAATTTAGGAAACTGAGCACAATCTGGCATATTTTTCAGTAAAACATTCTCTAAATATTGCCGTTATCAAGTTAGCTTTATAAACGTGTTATAAACTGAAATTATTACTTCTATCAGGTTTCCTTTTTAATACAGAATACAAAGAAATAAAAAGATCACATTTCCAAAATGATTAAAGAAATACTCTTCAAGGCAATAGCCTATATAATTAGTGAAAAGATAGAAGAGTCTTAAGCTTCTGAGTGATAGTGGGTTAAAAAACCCACACAACATACAAAAGATCTTTAAAGACAAGTCATATAACCTATCATCATAAATTAGAACATCATCATGATATAGAAGCTACCAAAATTTGCTAGGTGTGTGGAAAAAAAGACAGTACCCAAAAGAGTGTTGACCTCAAACCCAATCCAGAATACAAATAAAAATCAATCTCAAGCTCATGAATATTCATCTTCCTATAGCTTATCTGATTCACTCCATTATGAATTGGTTATTCTCACAATGTCTATGCAAATGAAAGTAACTTGTGTTTAAAAATAGGGTAGAGAAAGATGTAAAACTAAACAGCAAACAACAAAAAGCGTAAAATAGCTCCAACCTATTTCCTAGTAATTTACCTGTTTTGATGGCAAGTGACCCATGCTTACAGTTAAAAAAGCACACAAAAGTTCTTTGGGAAAATGAGACTATCTGTATACTTAGACATGCAGTATGTGTGCTGCTTTTCCAATAAATCATCCATAAAAGGACAAAAAAATTAAGAAAATTAACACTGTATTAAGATAAAGCCAGCACTAGGTCAATGACTACCATGACCAGGGTCTACTACAGACCAGAATGGTACTCACTGGGATTGTGAAGCTTCAGAGAAAAGGCAAATAAATAAATAAATAAATAAATAAACCCTGAATGATCAAAAGATTAACTTAAAAATAAAAAACTCAAGCAAATGGTTACATACGTAATCTGATTTCACCAGCATACTTACGAAGGATGACGTGGGTGATAACGAATGCAAATATAAAGACTGTCAGAAAGGACAGAGATAAAATAAACATATAAAAAAATCTGTAGTTTCTTTTCCCCACACAGTTGCCTACCCAGGGACAGTGGTGATCAAACCGTTCTGAAATGAGAGGCAGAAGAAAAAAAAATGGAAAACAATTAATAAAATGCTGTTTATTTGAAAAAAAGCTCTCTGAATACTATATTAAAACTCATGATTTAACTGGCATTTGCAAATTAGCCACAGAGAAATTCTTATTTAGAGAGGAAAAAATAGAAAAGAAAAAAAAGGAGTACTTTAATGAAACCTTACAGCTTTTAAAGAAATCAAAGGATGACTGAGGTGAACTCCTCTTAAACTAACAGCATTATTGTGATAAATCATGCAGTCAGACCAATAAGCATGTATTTATCCACTGTCACATGGAATGGTACCACCTCAATTGTATTTTATTTTTTCAATATAAGGTTTTTTTTCTTCCAGTGACTCTTACACTAAAAACTGGTGGGTTTGATGTTGTTTTATTTATGTCTGTGTCATGACTACACCTCTGACTTATGTCTACTATCATCTCATCCGTCCATTATGGTACATGAAATATTTACACGCTCTCACTTCCTTTTATTGCTTCACTCAAAATATTCTCCGTTCCAGACCACCTATTTTTCCACTTAAGAGTTGACACTGCCATACAAAATCATTAAAAATAGCAAAATCCTTCAAATAAACCATTTTTCAAATGTTAAAATTCAGACAATCTTGTAAAATTTGCTTATGCTTCTTCTGGTTTTAGGGTTGGGTTTTTTTTTTTAATAATATATTCAATCTTGCAGGAATTTATTGTAAGCCACATGGTATAAAAATTGGTAGATGTCATCTGAATGCCCTGTTACCCTTTGCAGTATAGGCTCCCTCTTCTTTTTACTAAACCAAACCTTCTCCCTTTATTTCCCCGAGAGTTTAACTCATTCAAGAGATAGGAAGGAAAAGGCCAGGGCGGGTCAGAAACAAGTGTCCCCAACATGGGGGAAATGCTCCAGTGCTGGAAAGCAGCATAGGGAACAGTTCGCTCTGTTTCTCCCCAGGCAGTCTGGACCTCCCATTCCCCTCCCAGTATGCCGGGTAATGGAAACAGAGTGGTTGTCAGGAAACAAACTGGCATTTCCGAACTTTGCTTTGGAGAGATTATACTGACAGAATTTAAAATTTTCTAATCAAATCCAAGATCGTAACATAAGACAGATGCTCTCATGCTGACTCTCTCTCATTCTCTGACCCTTGTCCAAATCCTGTTTTGTTTTCTGTGACTTTTATGCACCCATTGACGTACAATATCAAACTATTTGTAATTCCACAGGAAAGGCGAGCTATAAATTTGAAGTCCTTAAGCCCTATGTTAAAAAGGCACATCTGTCCAAGCACACCAGTTTATTTTAGCTATGGCTTTATGTAAAAGACCCACATTAGAGGTTTTCCTTGAAGGATGTATTTAGTATTACCTTCATTTAAAAAAAATAAAAAAGTCGAAACAACATTCACAACAGATTTCTGAGTTCACCAGACTTCCAGGGTTTTTTTTAAATGGTTTTGCATGACAGCTGTTTGGACCACATGTTTCTGCCATAAATCTGTTTCAAATTCCAATGGGGCTATTCAAGGTGAAGTTACTGAACTTTCTTAAGATAAGGCTTCAGAAATACTTTGATTTAGTGAGTACTGCTACAAATACCAAGAACTAAACACTCTGGTATCTAAAAGGGTAGGCAATACTACCTTCATTCAGTGCAATACAGTTGTATTCCCAAAATAAGTTCACATTGCATATGAACAGTGCTTATTTTTACATTTGTGTTTCTGAATGAGTCCTTATGTTCTGATGAGCATTTTACTTCATTTAATGGGTACCTAATACAACACATGAGCAAATAATAACACAAAGAAAAAAACAGTTACGGAGCCTTTTGAAGAGCATAATCCTAGGGTACTTTTGTACCCTACTGCTTCAGGAAAAAAAAGAAAAATCATGATATGTCTTTCACAGATGAATCCTGTATATACATATTCAATTCATTCTCTTCTATGCTGACACAGTAGAAATCAACAAATTATATTGACATAAAGCTCAGTTTCTAGCCATGAAACAATATTTAGATATACGTAGACACCTATTTGATAGATTCAGATAAATGCTGAAAAACATAACAACACACACATACACACACGCTCCTATCTATAAGCACACATACATATATATACACACATATATATTCCTTACTAAAGAGTGACTTGATTTTTAACCTACTTGTCATTCCTCTCCAATTTCTGTCTTCAAACTTTCTTGGCAAACTGAAAGGCTCTGCTTTCTCAATAAATACCTTGCCAATTATTGCGAAGCTAAGTAACTATCCAAGATGTTTGTAAAGCAGATATGGACACAAGTGGCTAGTTGGATATGAAAAACACTGCTACAGTGTTAAATCTGAATCAACTCAAATGAAAAAGGAGAAGTATTGAAGGGTTTACATGAATGTTATGAATGAATAAACTGGGCCTCATTTCTCTCAGTCATAAAATAGAAAGGCATGTGACATTTATGCTATATGCCACAAAACAGTATATTAAAAAGCAAGAGATTATTCTACTCAGCAGAGCACAAATATGTAAATCCAAGTTAAAGATAATAGCCTTTACAGCTTGTGAGCTGCTCTGCTTAGCTGTTAATGCAAGAGAAAACAGCCAATCCTGGCAAAATGAACAGACGCATACTAAGCGGAAATTTCTAATGCTGTTAAGAAATATAAACTCTCTTAAATCTACAGCTGTTTCTTCTTCTTACAAAAAGACATGGTTTAATAAGTATTAATGAAGAAATAACACAGTATCTTAAGGTTCACCTCTGGCACTCCAGATGTCTGCAAACTGAACAACCAACTTGGCTTGGACAATGTTGGCAGCAAAATTAAGATTTACCTCCACTGAGAAATTAAAAACTACCGATGCTGAAAAAAACTAGGAATTCTGGCCCTCGTAAACTTAAAATGCAGAGCAAATACAAATGCAACTGATTGTTATGAAGAATAACAGACTGTTTAGAGGTCATGGCTGTTCTGGTTTAAATTTATAGGGTATAGTTAATGTGCTGCTGTATTCGATCATACATTTGTGACAAGGTTAATGTAAAAATATTTGAGGCAAATGAAGAGAATCAAAACATTGCTAATACAAACTCTTGTTAATAAAGTGTATTAGAACTCCTAATGAGGGAGGAAGAAAGCTGCAAGGGCTGAAAAGTTTGTCTATAGAAGCATCCCACGGAGAAAAAAGTTGTGATAGATCATCCTCCTTGCACTTAATTTTAAGCAAAAGCAGCAAGGTATTTGCCTTCAGGATGTGGAATGACATTGCAGTCATACCTACCTAATCGAGAACTACTGCTAAAACAGATGGCCCAGCTTCTCCCCTTTTAGCAGTCCTGTGAACCATCTCCTGCCTGTGTGTTTATGGCTCTCCATCCTTAGGCCAAGCCTGGTGTTCATTTTACCCTGTGGGGAGCTGGTTGACAGAGCCAGATGAACTTAAATCTATGGGTAAAGTTCTGTTGCCTAGCTCCCCAGACCAGCTCATCACAGTATCAAACACCAAAGTTGGCCCAAGTGAAGCAGTGAGAACAGACTGCCAGAGAAGGGATGAAATGACCCTTTCAGAAGAAGCTAAGTGTTAATTCAGCTTAGCTGTAGCACCAACCTTACTACAGGTTAACACTTACCAGGACTGCAGGAGAAATCCAGTTTTGATTAATTTTTCAGGGTCTGAGAACAAAAGCTGAAGAAAATAAAGGAGACCAAGAAGATGTGTGAACACTTCATAAGGTGAGGTGTCAATGGAAAGAGGAGATGGGTAAATGGAGACCAAAAACGCTGCTCTAAAGACCACAAAAAACCAAAGAGGTAAGAAACCTCAAGAGCTGTCACAGTAAACCTGCAACAGTGACTTTATTTTCCTAGTCTTTCCCAAGTGATCAGCAGCTTCAAATTTGGATAATAACTTCTGAGATAGCCAGCACCACTATAACCAAATCCTAAGAGTGAGGCTTCACAAGGTAACTAAGCCAATCTAAAAGCTTAGCAGCAGTGAAAAAGTGCCTGATGAGTCAGGTCAGTTCCCTGAACTGGCAGGAAAGAAAAAATGGAATTATTTTGTTCATTGCTTAGTGAGAAAAACTGACTTACCAATGGCTGCATGTTACTAAGGGCTGTGTGAACAGGCACAAAGGAGAGAATCACACAAGTGGGGGGGAAAAAAAAAAAAAAAAAAAAGAGAGGATGAAGTTCAGATACTGTCCCTTTGGAAGCAGCAAGCTGTCAGCATGACTCAGTGCTCTCATTAACACTCGCCTAATAATATATGCTAACTGGATGACAGAAGAACATACAAATTATGTCATACTTCTAGACATCTCTCAGTTTTTACCTTCCCTGAAACATTTACATTTGAAAAGTTGCTTAAGAAACATTAACTGCTGGATATCTCAGATAAAAACAAAACTGAGAACGCTTCCCATTTTAATAAGCAACAGTCTTATACATGGAGAGTGTTTCCTTCAGAAGCCACACCAAAGCATGTTCCTTGCTGCTCAGAACCAAAGACTCAAGTCTCTACTTTTCCACAGCACAGCATGTAGACTCTTAAATCCTTAAAATTTGTTCAGCTTCCATTTTTCAATCACTACACTCTGGAAACCACATACAAAATGACCCCAATGCTTTCCTTCCTCTTTCAAAACTTTTAATAAAAGCTTCATAAATTTACAAGGAACAAAAAAAAGCATTTTTACATGGAACATTTGTAGGCCAGCTTGGCCCTTCAGTTTGCAGCTTTTCTCATCTGTTCACATTGTGATCTCAGAAATATTTATTATTATTTATGAACTGCTTCCTTTTTCCTTTGCTCAACTGGATCACTGCACACCAACATACATTTTCTAAAGCTTAATATGAAGGCAGGTCTCAAAGACAAAAAAGTCTACAGGTGCAAAAATATCTAGGTCGCATTACTAGGGGATTCCAATAAGCACAAGTTAGAATTTACTTGCTAGTTCTTCCATCCCATTCAAGTAAAGCATTGTAAGGTAAAGACACAAACCTAAAGGCATTAATTGTATGTTACCATCTTTATTTAACACATGCAAACACGCATCCAGGACTAGGAAGAGTCAACAGCCTGGTATTGACAACTTGCCTCAGTCAAAAAAATCACATTACAACTCAACCAACTGGGCCAGCATTACTCAAAATTACTTTTGATAGTAGCAGTACAACATAGGACTACAAAGTCCATTGTCGTGGATGGACACTGAGCAATTATGTAGAGATACCGACACATCTGCACATATTTATAATGATGACAATTACAGCTTTTTGTAGGACTATGATGTCATGATATGACCACATCTACTCAGGCTTCTTGACTTGATATTTTGTACGACAAATGGTACTTTCAGAATTTGGTTGCTCTTGAAACGTTTATGAAAAGAAATGAGGTTTTTAAAAGTCCATAAAAGGAATACTTTTTATTATAAAAAGTATTTATTTTCTTCTAAGATACAGCAGTCCAATCCCGTACACAAAAAGCAAATATAACTGTGGCATTAAATCCTTTACAATCAGTTCAGAATGTCTGATAATTTAACATAATTAATAAAAAAAATCTTGTATCTGATATTCATAGCATATTCATAAAAACTATCCTTAGTTCAGATGTTCAGTTCCACTGACTGAATTCATCACTCCTAAGAAAATTGTTTATTTAATAATATTAAAAAAACCCCACTGATGGGACTTGCCATCAATTGGCAACAGCAATCAAATAAATACATGGAACAATTTAACTTACACAACATTCACCTGTGTGACAGTCATTCCCCCAACAATGCCTTTGCTGTTACTTTTGTGGAATGAAATCAGAGTAGAAATTTATGTGAAAAAAATGGTGAATAACAAAAGATCAATTGCAAGTTACATTTATATGCATGCTGATGTTATTTTAGAACATCTGTTATGGACAATACACAATGGATCCTTTAAATCACTGAGCTTCAGTACTTTTGTACTCTGATCCCAAATCAAAACACCCCAAAAAAACCAAATGGAACAGAAAGAGCTGTCTAGCCTCAAGTTTACATTTGGGAAATACTCACCAAAGGTTTACTCTAGATTACATTCTGGACACTAATTTCTACAAAGTGATACAAACTGAAACAGCAATGCAACACTGGGAAAGATGGGCCTCTATTAATGAAATTAATTAATAATGTGCATGGATATCTATGACAAAAAGTCTATCAGAAACACAAACACATGGGCTACTCAACAAATACTTCGCTCCCACAATTGTTTAAATACTGTCTCAGACAGCTAAGCTATTCGGGTGTTTTTTTTTAAAGAAAATCAGTTGCAATGTCAACTTTTTCCATGCTAATCAACTTCAATAGTGTCAGACTAATGTTACTCAAAAAGAAAATAAATATGCTTAATTTTTTAAATAAAAATAGCAATTGATTTCTTAGGAAAATATACAGCTATTGCCCTAGGATAGCTCATAGTAATTAAACTATATTGTCACATAGCTCACTTCACTGCTACCTGCAATAATAAATGTTGACTAATTAACAACAAGCCCCTTTGACTGCATGCACATTAATGGTGGCATTTTAAAGGCAGCAGCAGTTTAGAATGACTGTTCTTTGATAGGTACAAAGAGTGCACAGCAAAGGACCTCATTGCTTAACAATCTCTCCTTACATACCTATTCTTGCCAATACAGTACCTTCACACACTGGAAACCAAACAAGTGCCAGATACACACCCAACCACAGAGGAAGAGTTAAAAACCCCAACTTGTCCCTAAGGGAAGCGTAATAATCCTTACCAGGTATCAGCATCCACAGAGTTCATGGATTTGTTCCTCTCTTTTCTACATGAAAGCACATTTTTTACACACTTCTGTTGCTACCTTGTATCTGCCTTTGAATTCCTTAACCATCTTTCAAATTGTTATTGCACTAAATGTAAATATTTGTTTATTTTCTTAGGTTCCTAATATTTTTTTTTCCCCTGGTAATTTCTCTCTTTAATTTTTACTCTGACATCTGAGGTTTACCACATCATTTACACAGTTGGGTATTAAGATCATCTCTGCTTTTTTTATATGCAGACCAATACATAAGCCACAACCTCTCTCTGAAGTAACCCATAAATACTATTATCTTTTTTAAAGAGACTTTGCCATATTTCCCAGGGCTTTGGCTTAGACTTAAAAACTGACACACATGCCATGCTCCCTGAATTTCTAAAGTACATCTAGTATATATATAGCACAATCATAAACAAATAATATATCACTTCTCTAAGTGCTGGTGTGTACCCTGGCAGCTTCTTGAGTGCCCCAAAAAGGTAGCACAAACAAGAAGAACCAAAGCCATTTCTCACATGTAAGAACTAGGAAGAGAAGAGGAGAGAAAAGACAGGAGAGAAAAGAGGACATAGCAGCCAACTTTGTAGTTTTAACTGTTCAGCTAGAGAGTCACTTCAAGAGACCCAGAGCTAAGGTTTAACACATTCAAAAATCAGGCCCCAAAATGAAGTGAAAATTGTACTCCATTGCAGGAAATGCAGGGAAAGAAATAGGTAAAGCTCATGAAAATGAACTGAAAGCAAGAAGGGAGTTCATAGGGTAATGAAGGAGGAATGCTACAGAATGGAATTAAACCCAAGCAAAACAAAGTCCTGACATCAAACAAATCCACGCTGATTATAAAGGACCACAAAGTCCTTGGAAAATTACTCTCAGACACAGTGTCAGTGTTAAAAAACCAAACTGTTACAATGCCACCTCTCAGCCTGTTTTTGAAGTAATTTGTGTTCTCCAGGTTGGAAGGTGGTGGTATCTGGAGCGACTACAGGGAAAGGCTTCTCCCAGAACACACTGGTAATTCTCAATCTTTGTCTTACATTGCGTGTGTTATATGTGTGTTTTAATAATTAATTCCCCATTTTAAGAAAGTAAATTTACAGCACTGGTGCCTAGTCTGGAAAATTACTTTTAAAAACAATTATTTTATCCAAATTCTGCTGTTTGGCATACTGCTGGGTACATAACACATTGCATTTTCAAAACAATAAATTAATGTAGCCTGGTCAAGACCAAAAACAAAAGGCAATGCCTACAATTGCCTGGCAGAAGTGTTTTACAGAAGCAAAGATTTAAGCAGAAAGGGGGTGCCTATTAGCTTCTAATATAGCATAGTTTCTCTCAAAATCTTGACACTTGGTCTAATGTTTAGGATCTGTATAAAAGCAATCAGACTTACAAGTGAGAGGAATCCTATCTATCTCCTACTAAAACAGAAACATCGATAGAAAATGCCAGTGTGGTATGTGCACCTTCAGCACTACTGGCATCCTGGTTCCCCATCTCAAAAAGTTTTTATTAGGTACAAGGAAGGCCAACTAGGATCCATAAAGAGCTACTGAAAAAAAAGGGAAAACCTCCAGGGTTCAAGAAGGCCTGTGCTGAAAATTTCTGAGAGCGTGAGAATATTCAGCAGGAAGAATCCCCGTGTGGTCGCCCTCTTCTCCCATTCTTCCCCAGGGATCCACTCCGGCCATGGCGGGAAATGGGCTACTGCACGAACTGAAACTTTGGTCTAACTTAGAATACCATTCTCAGGTTCATCAGTGATTTCTGAAAAATCAAACTAAATGTTTCAAAGTTAAGTTCTGACATCCAGTTTGAAAAATTTGAGCTTTGAAACCTCTGTGGAAAAGAAAAAAAAAATCACTTGTTGAAAGAAACACAGTGGAACTGGAAAAGATAAGCTATCTTTATCCATCAGTCACACAGAAATTTACGATGTACAGATTCTGAAACAAATAAAAAGGCTATATTCTCTTAGATTAATATAAATGGTGGATCTCTTCTTCCACCATACTGGATTTTTGCCTTAATCTAAATCAGTTACTTTGCTTGATAAGCAAAACTGTAGCATGTGAATGCAAGGAAGGCTTTAGACATTTAGATTATTGGACTAAGTTGATTTACTGCTTGCTAATCATTATTCACTCTTTCTTGTTAGTTATTCAGTAGTATATTTAAATAAATTGTTTGGAAACAGTCAGGTCTTCTTGTTCAGCTTTTATTATAGAAATCAAATTAAACAAGACAAAAATTATTTATTAAAACCAAACAATAAAAGGATATTACACAGTTGATGTTGAAATGACCAAAAATAAATTTTAAAAAAGTCATTTGGTCATTTCATAAGAAAGCCCAACCACTGGCTTCTTACTAGCATCACACAGTGCAACCAAAACCTCTTGTCAAAACCCAGCAATAACTAGCTTGAGCTCAGAATTTATGCCTGCTGTGGTTATTCTTTTTTTTATTTAACCTTTATCTCTTGTATTTATGTTTACATTATTTTCAATTCATTTATAATTTTTAAGCAACATAATGGTACACAAAAAACCCTTGAGGGGATAATTTCCAACTGCCATTTGCAAAGGCAGTTAAAGAAAGCAAGTCAGGAATACACCCAAGATATTTCCCTCAGGGAACACTTATTCAACCAAATTTTTGAAGGTATTACATAAATGCAACCAACTACATCTATATGAAAATCCAGATTTTTTCCAGAGACTACTATGAAAATATTGTAAAGCTAAAGGAGTTTTAAGTATTATTATGGGTAGAACTCAAATTAGTTTGTTCGTTTTTTTTAAAACTATTTCTTCACATTTTTATCTAAATATACTACGTAGCCATTTATAAAAAAATCAGTGATGAAAATCAGAAACAAGATCAAGTAACAGATATGCCGATTAGACAACTAGAAAGTTAAGATTAATTCAAAAGAGGGAAAAAACCAACAATGAATAAATTTTTGTATGTACTTACACATTTAAAATGCTGCTAAGGATTCCTTACACAATGAAAAGCTTCAACAGAAAATACAGAATGAAAGAACCTCTCTTTCACACTGCATTCATTTGCCCAGTATCATAAAACACCTTTAGGTAAAAGTAGCATACTGTTTTTTCTGAGCAGTGAGTGTTGGTTTGAAGAAAGACTCCATTCCTGTATCACATAGTCTCTGTAGTTAGTTTATAACTACACAGCAAAAGCTTCAGGAAGTGTATGGTAAAAAGGAATGCATAGCTATATTGGTAGTGAGTTGCAATCGTGAGTTACGTAAATATCCATGTGTGTGTGAAATAGGAATATTTTTGCATTGGTTTAGTTACATCAGTGAGGAACTAGCAAATGATAGTGGCACAAGAACACTCATTGCTATTACAAGATTTATTCACAAACTAAAATTAAATAAAAGCACCATCGTATAGACAATCCTACCTTAAGAGTGGTGGTAAACTGCATAACATATTCTGATTAAGTGTACGCTCTTAGACTACCTAGTTTTCCACAAGTACATGAGCAATCCGATTCTCCTGACACCTATTTTTCACAGAAGATTAGTTGCAGGTACTTGCAGATTTCACTTTTTGCATTCAGTACACCTGAATATTTATATGCCAAATACCTATACCTAATCAGGAAACAAAAGTACTATGCAATGTACCCCGAAAAAGTCATAGATTATTGTAATTCCCATTATAAATGCTGAGGAGAAAAACCACAGGAAATTCATTCCAATAAATGGATGGAATTATTTTAAAACAACTAACTTCAAATTAAAAATTGTGCAAGAGGAAATTACAATGATCACACCTCTTTTATGAGCAGAAAAGACTAATCTTGGATACAATTATCACTTATATGAGCCATTTGCTCAGACTCTTTTCTGATATACATTCATAATAATTCAAATTTGTTGCTTCATTACAGGCATAATCAGAAGACAAAGATTAAGTTGTTTCCCTGCCATCACTAATTGTATGTTTCACAGAGTAGGTTGTCGAAATTTAGTATGAAAAGGACACCACTGGATTACAGAATAACCTGTAGAAAAATCCTTCATACCAGTTTATTAAAAAACCTGAAACATGGCTTTGAAATAAGCTTCAGGATGTGTGTGTGGGAGTTGCTCTTATTTATGCACTCTCAGTAAAGACAACAGCCTTTATCTTTTATTTACTGCACTGGTCAACAACCACATTTTCATATTATCAGGTTTGCTGAGCAATACCACAACACTGTAATGTCCAGGTTACACATTTGATACATTTTTCTGAAAATGTGTCAACTGCAATTCATAAACATCCCTACTTGCCAAGCTCAATAGCTTTTACAACACTTACAAAATTCTAACACATTAGAAAATCTTATTTACTGAAGGAACCATCTACAGATACCAATCAATTGTATAGGGCCAAAAGGCTAAACTTTTCACTCTGATGTAAGTGTAGTCCCTAAATGAATATCATCTAAACATGAAACTGTAATTCTTCCAGTGACTGCTTTATATCTAAAAATATCACTGCTGAATGCTGCAATTACATTTCTCAGCTGGAGACATCTTTCTACATTATTTTCTTGAATGCATAAGATCCAGGCTCAACAGTGTGCTAATCAGCTGCACTAAACTCTAAATGTGATCTAATTAACTAGAAACTACTCAGATTTGATTGGTGGGTTTTTTTGGTTTGCTTTTAAATCCAAGCATATCTTAATCACCTTGTCTGCCCTCCAAAGAAAACAGTCATGAAAAAAGACAAGATGTTCAGGGAAAAAAACCCCCTATCATTACAAAATACCCTTAGGACCTGACAACATCTACTTACTCTCAAAATAGCATGCTTGCCCAGTAATTTCTTATGGATTCTGACTTTAAAATTTCTAGTCTTAAAACTGTTCAAAGGTAAGAATCACCAACAGTATGTATTCTGGTCACAGTGCAAGCCCTAACCATTCGAACCATGTCTTACAGTTAGTCTGTAAGGAACTGGAGAAGCAGGTCCTTGCCCTCAGTTTAGTTTGGTGAAGGAAACAATTCTGAGACTCCCATAGAACTTGGTTCTCTGCACTGGAAAGTTCATCGCACATACTATGCAGCCCTATTCAAGTTGGGTGTGTTCTTTGTCTTGCAAAGCAGGTTAGGAAAGATGTATGCATCAGAAGATATTTTTCCTTCTTAGATTAGCAACAACTATCTGTTAGGCCAAATCTCCTCTTCTGCCTCCTCTAAAATTCTTAACATTTAACAGAGCCTGTAGGAAAGAAGGGTGAACGCAGCAAGTGACCTCATGAGTTATCTTGTCACTAACTGATTCTCTTCTCTCTTGTATCACAAGTATTCATAACAATATATAAGCTACTAAATTGAACATATGCCATGTCTTTTTTTACTCACCTACGCAGTTATCACAAAGGCTGCAATGTGAGGCACGAGGTGGGCGGAAAATCTTGCAAGTAAAACAGTATTTTAATTTCACTGTCTGTCCATTGATGATCACTTCTTTTGTTCTGGGAGGGGGACGGTATCCTCCTGAACTGGAGCCATTTGCAATATCTAAACATGGAAATACAACGCATTAAATTTTTCACGTGAGCTATGGAGTATGCACAGAACTGTCCTTGATAGCAATCTATAGCAAGTTTCAAATTTATATTAACACACTTAAAATAAACAATTTTTTCCCTTCTCATTTTTCTAAAATAAGATGTAGCAAAGATAATAAATTACAAATAGCATCCATAGCCAATCAATTTGAGTTAAAGAAAACACCCAAACCCAATTCTAAAATGCTGACAGCTACCTTGATCCCAAAACTCTTACACTCATACACCCTAACAGTTTGTAGAGAATACATTAAAGACAACTATGACTATTGGTGCAGGATGGTAAAACTTGGACAAGTTCTCTTTAGGATTTTCCTGAATTTTTTAGAATTTCTGTAATAACAAAAAGTCTCTCCACAAGTGCTGCAGAAATTCTACAGCCTAATACAGAATCTGCACATTTACTTAAGCAACAGCAGCTCTGTCATTAGAGCTTGGAATATGGTAGAAATAAAATCAGTCATCACTTTGAGATCTCTTAAATGCTGTGATACAATGGAGCACATTCAGAGTAGTATTTCTCGTCTCTTGCTATTACTAAGTTTGAAAATCTAACTCCTGGTGTTACTTTTACACATCTTGGAGTTTGTTGCATAAAAAAAGTTTCCAACTACCTCATTTGGTACAAGTGGTGGGGTTTTCTTTGTTTGCTTGCTTTTATGTTAGGATATCAGCATTCATTTTTCCAGCAACTAAAAGACTGATCAGGCTAAATCATTAAAGTTCAACTTAATGTGCCCAGCCTGAGCTATACTCTGAAAGCTGAACATGTAAAAGTGGTACCTTTTTCTCAGTTTATCTGTTCTTGTGTAATCACAATCAAATCAAACCACAGAAGAGAAAAAACCCTGAATTATTACTCTTGGACAGGCAGAACAGCAAGAACAATAGGAAAGTAAAATAAATTATTTTCCAATATATGAATGAAACTACATTTCAAGGTCACAGTCACCTGCATAACTGTGCTTTAAGTTGTCCCCCTCACTTTCATGTTGGACAAGCGTGGGGCTGGATGACCGGTTACTAAAAGATCCATGACTTGTATTTGAGCTCAAATTGTTAGAAATATCACTCTCAATTACAATTTCTGCCAGCTCTGCAGTCATATTTACACAGGCTTCAAACTACACATTTTCCAAGGGGGCAACCAGAAAGCCTTTTACCTAGCACGGTATTCAAATTAGTGACAGCATAGCTGTGCTAGCAAAGGTATAATTATACAATATGCTAGATTTGACAGCAAATCTAGCTTAAGAAGTTCCCATCTGCAACGTGCTCACCCACTCCATAAATATGCATCAATAAAAGTATTTGTGGGACACCACTGTAAACTTGACCATTGAAACAACTGGACTTCAGAAAACTCTCTGGGAGAAGAAGGTGGAAGGAGGGGAGCAATAGCTAAGAATGATGGAATCAGGGTGTGAAGCTCCCAAGCATCCCTTATGAGAATGAAGTGTTGAATACTGAAGAAACAGCAGCTTAGAAGCAGCCTACTAGACCCTGATGTGGTATAGACATTTGCTTGTGTTTGATCTAAACCAACTCCTGCAAAGTCCTGTGATGCTGGGCCAGGTCCTATGATCTGTACGTGGAAGCACAGATTACCGTGTGGCTCCCATAACAATCAATAACACTGATTTTGACCTCAAGGACAATGCTACTTGACACAGCATTTTTGATTAAATAAGTATTGCGTTTTACAAGCTACTAGCGTATTTACATGTTGATGCATAACTAGACAATAAAAATTGTTTAATGTGCAATATGGACATCAGCTTGTTTCCTTTTTTGTTGTTTTTTACAGTTGTGTTGTTTAAAAGAAACCATTAATTAAATGACTGTGATTTTCAAGCACCCTAGCAGATACAAGAATTTTATGAGGTCAATAGAAATAAATTGATTTCTTCAGGTTATAGTAAAAAACATTTTATTTACTTGCATAATAGTTTATTTGTCCTCATGACACATCAGTTTGAGTTATGTAATTTTTTTATTTTTACATTTTAATTCAGAACTAAGCTGAAAAGATGTTCTTTTGAGGGCATAGCACAACTGTGCTTATACTATTTAAAGCTTTACAGAGACATGCATGATTCCTAAATCCAGAAAACAGGGAAGAAATTCTTATAATTCAGAGATTACATAAAAAAAGCTTCCACATCTACAATGAAAACTTCTTTTGTGTAGAACAAGTTACCAGAGGCTGCACAAAATGCTGAAATAACTAACTTGTAGTACTAGTACAGATCTACATAAGACAATACTTTTTAGGGGAGAAAAACACCGTAGTATGTTTTTGTTATTAGAAATCCCCTATAGCTGATTTTAGTTACTACCACTGAAAAATATAAATACATTTTAACACACTGTACTTTCAGTAACATAACACCAGCAGGCTTGTAATATTCTTAGTCCTATAAATCCATGAACCTTACAAAACACAGTGTTATGCCATTTCTGACCATAGCCTGGTCAAGATAGACTTAAATTGTGAACAAAAATGTATGTTATTAGCCCTAATTAGCTTTTTATCCAATAAAGCATTTAACATGTGCATGTGTAACAAGTTCATTAATAAACCAATGATTTCCATTTGACACTCATACTCAAATTTAGGTGCATAACTGTCAAAAATACTAACAAAGCCTGAATTTCATATAAGTGTAGCTTTCTATACTGCTAGAAATGTTGATGCATTGAACTTCCTGAAGTAACACTAATATTTCAGATTTTCTTCTTTTACAAAATCTTATTATTCCTGAATATGTACATAATCATTGAAAGGAAATTACTTAAACCAGTCGAGGTGAATTGTTTAGAAGAAAAATTATCTTTTTTCTAATGAAACATTTATGCATAAAAATGCACACTGACTAAAACTTTCCACCCACCTTTCAAGAAGTTCAAAAAGTGCACTGTATTTATTTTATTTTAAAATGGGCTCTGGCAGAATCTCGAAGGCAACTTCCCTCTTCTCTGGTAGAGAGGGGAGACTGCTGGCCAGCCCATTATACTTACAACGCTGGTTTTCTAAGAGGATTTCCTTCCAACCCTTTGCAGGGAAGTTCAAGTTCACAGGGACAGCAAATCCTAGCTCTCTGAGAAAAATTAATCTCAAAATCCAAGGGTGAAAGCTGATGCAAATGAAATTAATGAAAACAGTCTTGCTGACTTTCCATGGAGTCAGGATTTTACGCACAATCCTAAATTGCATAATCAAACCAGAAAGTCCCAGTCTTTCTGTTTATTAACAATTTTTTTTCTGGAAACATGCAGCAGGGCAAGGTCAAATGTGCTTGGATTTAATCAGATTTATCTAACCTAAATGTGCTAAACATGTCCTGATCTCACAGTGATTTTTCAGACTGTAACTAGCCTTCAATTGGACTGCTCATACTTGGGTTCTAACACAGTTAAATCTTTTAATATATGCAGTCCCTTTAAGGCACAATAAGATTAACCTTTACAGAATCACCTTCCCCAAATAAACCTGCATTTAACCAGTACTTTTTACATTTTCTCTTCCAATCCGTTACTGATGTAGTAATGCAAGTTATTTCACAGAAAGGGTAACATTTTCCCACTAATGGGATTGCCTTCCATCCTCTCTGCTCTTACACATTTTATAACTTCTCTAGCAGCATTAAATGTTCATGCACTAGGTGGGGCTCCAGCATTTTTAGTACCCTATTAGAAAAAGCCCAAACATACAATCCATATCCTTGCAGGAGCAAGGTACCCAAACTGCTGCAAGGAAGTCACTCCAAGTATTTAATGGAGGTACAGCACAGTCTAGCAACCTTCTAATGTGACAACAAACTCCACTTAGATCTCTCAAATTATTATGATGAAAACAAGTGGGAGGTGCTGTTTAGATGAGACACAGAGGCTGGAATTTTGTATACATATCGCCAGGATTCTCCTGCTCAATCAAGCATTTGCTTTTTTGGTCAATTTTCCTAAGATCCTAGGACAAACATTCTCAAGAAGGTCTCTCCACCTTGTCTCTACACAAACTTCATAATCATATCACACAAGGTTTGCCGTCAACTTTAAAGGGACACAATTTCAATCTTCAAACAAAATCATTAGAAAAGTTAGTAACTTGAAGTAGTTGTAATGTTTCCTGCTAAGAAAAACAGATAATGCAATGAAAAAAAAATCTTTATGTATGACCTATAACATCTGGAGAACAAAATGAAAAAATGTAAATCTCTAAGAAACATCTTCCTCTGTGTTTAACCACTTAAGCCTAAGCTACATGCTTAACAACAGTGGGCTACAAGAGGAAAGAGTAATTTATTTTTTTTAGGGAAAAGAACTTAAATAAAATTTTCTTGTTTCCAGACAGTAATCTCAAGGACAAACAATACTGGGAACCTGGCTTAGACTGAAACCAGCAGCTGCTAACTGCATTCTTCACATAATTCTTCATCTGATAGCCAACAAGAGATACCGAGAAATATTCCTCCTGACTTTAGATAAAAGACTTACTGCCTTGATTTCAGAAGAACCTATGTATTATTTTCTTAAGAGCAGAATTGCATCATCTTCTTGAAGACTAAAACTTTATGCGAAAGTTATTCTTGCTCCCAGAAAGAAAGAAGACTCTTTAGTGATTTGCTGAGGGAAAGAAGCATAGAGAGTAAGAGCTTTCTGAAATACTTACCTGATGCACAAAGTAATTTTGCTAGATTTATTTTAAGAATGTTGTTTAAAACATGCAATATTAGGTATGATTATAAGCCTATCAAGCTGGTATCCTATCTTTGGAGTGAAAGCAAAAACATACCCACGTTGTACCCATAAGCAGTATGTATTTGTTCAGACTATTGTCAACTCTATGAAATGCCTATGCTGTAGCACAGATTTAGTTTTATAAGGCTCTAAGGAAACCAAACTGTGCATTTCAAAACAACTGAAAGACAGGCAAGGAATTGTAGAGAAGTCTCAAATGTAGTCTTGAATATCAATGAAAATTAGACCGCCAAGACAAAAAACAACTTCCAGAGATGGCATGCTGATGTAGCTGATATACTGAGTTCAGAGCTTTTGAAAACGCAAAAGCAAGCCAACAGAAACTGTGAACTGGTCTGAGATGGTTGTAGCTCTTGTAGGAAGATATACATAAGTTAAGACAGTTAACCTGAAGAAAAATCCAAAGCATTTCCTCGCTATAGATGGACCTTTTTACAGCTGGAAGGATAAATTACAATGATCATCTTTTTATTTATCTGCATCACCTATCCAATGCAAAAAAGACGGATATTGTGGAAGAATTGTTAATCTTATATACCTCACACGGACAAACACTCTCCCATTTGTGAAACCCATTCTCCTGGGTTTGGTTATCCTTTTAAGCCTTATATTTAGAATTTTATTATCCTATAAACATTTTTCCAGTTGAGGTGACTTCACACTAAACTAACTACAAGAGACACATATCATAACTGCAAAGAGGTTACAAAATAAGGCTGCTTCTAGTTTTCATGTTCCCATAGGAAAAACAGCCCCTCTCAATACGGTATATTGTGTGATTGCAGAACCTATGCTTATATGCACCATGAAAGGATGCAACTACCATTGGGGAATGACTTTTCAGCTTCCATAAAAGTTACAATCGAAGTAAATCAACAAGTTTAATTTCCCATATGGGGGGGGGGGGGGGGGCCCTGCTGCATTTAACTGAGATTATAGCACTTTTACAGAAAATAATCCTACGTTATCTTCAGTGATTTTGCATTATACAAGCCTCATGCATCTAGTTGCTTTTGTTCTATTATGTTATATGAGAAAACACTACAGTATTTTAAGACTTATGCTCCTCCCCTCTCTTAGGCCAAATAGATATATTTCTTAAATATTTTCTTACAGGTCATGGTTTCCAGACTTCTCTGTTTTGCTGCCTTGCTCTTGAGTTTCCACACATGGTGTCAAAAACTAGACAGTGAACTGAGCTGTCATCATCACTAAGTATTGCAGAATGTCACTTCTCCTGGTTTATGTAATGACTTTTCTTCTCAAGCATCCCCAAAAGAATTTCCCTTTTTTCTCATGCTATTATGATGCTGACTCAATCTGTTTGTGGACAATACTCAAGTCCCCTTTTGCTGTACCGTTCACTACTTAGCTCCCTTTTTGTTAGTATTTGATTTCCATTTGTAACCATGCAGTTTGCATTTGTTCCCTATATTTGCTAAGACTATTTAGAGTATATTTATTAAAAAAAAAAAAAATCAAGCCAAGTGCTTGCAAATTCCCTCAACTCAGCATCAACTTCAGAGTTAAGCATACCCCCTTTTTCTTGAGCCCACAGTCAGCCTCTGCAAGATCCTACTTGATCACTTACTGTTTGCCACTAGACTGTCTTTCCAGAAAGCTGCTCACTGACTTTGTGGTAATTTCATCTAGACCTTATTTCCAAAATTTATATAGAAAGAATCCTATGCAGAACAGCATCAAGAACTCTGTTACAGTCAAAATTCAGCACATCTGCTTCTTGTTCTCCACCAAGACAGTTACTTCGCTCTTGAAATACTTTGTTGCTTGTTTTGAGTCTTAACTGGCCATAAACCCCACGCCCTGCCAGCCCCAATTCTTACAATTTGACCATTTAGCAGTTTGCTCCCTATCTTTCCAGACAGAGAATAGTGTCTACCGATAGAATAGACAGATTTCTATTAGAGTAAAATATTAGATAGACAGATATAGATGCAGTATAGTAGATTGACAGATTTTTCTTTTTCTTTTAACTACTACTACTGTCCCTCTTCTGACCTGCACTTCCTATCAGCTGGCAAGAAGCGTGCAAGTTCTCTTCTGAGATCAAAGCAGCGTTGAATCCTTCAGACTGCCCTCTGTTATTTCTCATTTCCCAATTACACATCATGCCTTCAGCTTCTCTTTCTTCCTCTGACCTCTAACATAACCGGTCCTGTTGTCTTCTACTGTTACTTGCTGGTTATAAATGACTTTATTCCCCTTTTGCCTTTCCAACATTTTCCCTATAGGTCGGTGCCACCTCTTTATACTCAGCTTTAGAAACTGTCTCCATTTCTGATACAAGTATCTTTCTGACTGCAATCTTCATAAAACTAGAAATACAGGCAGAACCGCCTCTTCCTACACTTCCCAACCTTCCTCTGTATGAGGATAGCTTGATGATGTGCACTTAATATACTATTTTTCAATAGAGGTCCCTTTTGCTTTGTGGACATCCTTTTTTTTCCTCTCAATTCCTTTCACTTTTTGTTTATGAACACAGATGGTGGCTGGGCTACTACCACCTCACCAAATCCTCAAGAAACAACTGCTTTCCATTCCTGTACCCTGGCGGTGGAAACAGTAGCATCACAGCTCTGTTAGTCCTTCATCTTCACCTGGAAAAAGGTGATAGCCTAGGTGGAAACATTTCACACTGTCAGCATGACCACCCTATTTCCAAAAAGTCACTTGAATGAAGTACCAGAAGTTTCTTTAGAAGGTCTTATTTTGAGAACTATTCTCCTTACTCAGCTCATCCTGTTATACGCTTTCTGGCATGCAAAAATAAAGTTTAATAAGCTTTAAAAGGACTTCAAATTAGCATTCTTAAATCAGAATTCCTCCTCTTGGGACATAACAGTTTCTCACCCCATCTGTAATAATTTCTGTGAGGCTCCTTCCCAAAGAAACAGGTAGGGCAGAGTAAGACTCAAGTTTATCTCAGAATAAAGTAAAAGCCACAGATTGGACATGTTACACGCACAAATTTTAGAAAAGAAACAATTCAGTGAAGGCATTATTTTTAGGTGATTTATCTGAAAAATCTCTTGCCTCGAAGTATATTACTGTTAACCTTGCACCCCATCTTTAGAAGGCACCTCAAGTTCAAAGGTACAGCAAGTTCCACAGCAATCAAACCAGAATGATAGTTTTGGAGCATGTAGAAGTTATCTTTTGAACTGCTGGAGCCATCCAGCTTTTCCTGCTGCACAGATGCCACTCCACTAAGATACATCTTTTTAGGCACATTAAAAAATATATTTTAATAGTACAAAGATGTTTTTTTCCATTTCCATTGCTGATTCCACAATCAGTTTTAGGGCAGAAGGATTTGTTATAGATACCTAGCTTGTTCCTCTCCATTAGACTTGCCATAAGCCCTCATGCTTGGGAATTTGAGCCCCGAACTCCACATTTGGTGGCAATATAGTTCCTCACTTCCTCCCCTCCATTGGCCCTTTTTGGAAGACTACTGGTTTTGCTACTGCTGAAGAAATGACAGAGGTTTTAATCAGCTCAGCAGTCAGAACCTGTGAAGCAAGTCTTGTGCTACCATTTTTAAAAAAGATTTGTAAATACAAGTTCTGAAACAGTCCCACATGGAAACTTTTTGACTCTCCTAATCAAATTTTTAATGCAATCTTTGTCTTTTTTTCAGTATCCAACTTGTATTTTTCATTTTGTTTAGCCAAAACTTCTTATCTGACAGACTCTTTCTTTAAGGAAAAATTATATTGTCTGCTGCTTATTTGAAATAAATTATTTCCTGACTTAGATTAATGTTCCTTTGAATACAGGGTAAATAATCAATTCCTTGAACAGGAACCTGTGCCTGTATTTTGGGCTAAAGCTGGTACCTTATTCTAAGAAAAGGATTTCTTAAAAGAGATGAATGAAACTAGACCGTAACACTGATTAGGAAAAGGTGCTAAATAAATGCTTCATTATATTTTTCCGTATTTTTATGCTTAAAAAAAAAAACCCAAAACCCAAACCCAAAACCAAACCAAAAAAACCCCCAAGCCCCCCAACAAAACAACTTGGTGAGTTTTGTAGCCTAAGCTATACACCTTATTCAGATGCTTAAGCAAGATGATTCAACCACTTTGGAAACTCAGATGAACAGCAAACATTTTAATACCTCTATCATATTGCAGAATTTGAAGAAAGGAGCTGAAACCTAGCATGTGCTGTAGCCTTTGAGCTTAGCATGCAACTTCTGAACAAAGTTTGGCAGAAGAATGATGGGCGGGGGAGAGGGGAGGTCACAGTTCACATATCCTCAGCAGCAGCTTGTTAAGAGCTATAGAGTTAACTTCCGGATTTCTTTACTGCAGAGCACATGTTAACTCTGTTTCTGAACTGATTATGAACACTCCATCACTGCAGAGAGGATGTCACGTCCCAGCAGAACTGGGCTTATCGGAGACTGCTACAGTCAAGCACATAGGGCAAGGAACCTGGCTCTCCCTCTTACCACCTCCACAACAAAGAGGAGGCACCTGCCCAGCCCAGAGAAAGGAAAAGCTTTCAGGAAATCCCAGCACAGAAACACAAGGTGAGTAAAAAGCAGAGTGGAAAGAAGGATCAGAAAAACAGGAAGTAGTGACAGACAACAAAAGATGCAACCAAGTAGGATCCAGGGCTGAAGAGAAGTACAGGAAAGACAGGGCAGAACTCGGGGTGTACGTACCTAACAGATGCAATATATGTAAGAGGCAGAAAAGAGCCCCAGAGCGGACTCTAAACACCAGAAAGCACAGGATTCTCCAGAAACAGGAACCAAAACCCAAAGAACTTTTTGGAACAAACTGCGGTAACTTGTTTTTGTGTCAAGGCCCTAATAACAAGAAGTGCATTGTTATACTGCTGCCTTCTGCCTTCTCTGTCTAGGTTTTCATTACTTAAGGAACAACTTACTGCTCCTTTTGGTTTTTTGTGTGTGTGTGTCTTTATAACCACTGGATTATGAAAATAATGTATCTAAACCACTTTCTATGCCAATTAGAAAGCATTCAAAATACCTCATCCTTCAAATGGAGCCAAGAACACATTCAGTTAATATTTATAGCTTGTTTATACATCTGCCATTCTATAAGAATAGAGAATTAAACTATACATCACAAAAACTCTGACGTGACTATTACACCATGTCCATTTCAAAATCATAGATACAATTAAATATTGCATATATGGGTACTTGATTTAAAAACTGAGGAATTAATTTGCTGTGGTTAAGTTGGGAAAAATCCTTTAATAAAAGCATATTTAAAACATCATTTAAGGAACACTAAAGATTTCACCAAATAGCTGGATATAGCAGTGAAAAATATCTGTCATAGCAAGATAACTAAATCCTAATACCTACTCTACAACAACTCACTTGCAATCTCATTTAGCAGACCGTCATCATTATCATCTTTATACATAATTACTGAAAAGGTAAATTTCCATTAGAAAGCCCATCTGTTTTACATAAAAAGAATAGGTTATACAAGTTTTTGTTCTGAAAACATTTTCCCTTACTACACCATCATTATTACTGGTAGATAATCAGCAAGTTAATTTCAGTAGCAGCTTCATTAATGGATTTTAATTTCATTTTCTGCCTAAGGGACTCAAGAAATTCAAAGAAACAGACACAGAAATGGAAAAGTACTGACAGAGATGACAGGGAACGTAGGACAGTACCTAGATGGATACTACTGTTCTTTTCAGCATCTTACACTCCTCTCTGTTCCTTTCTCAAATGCAGGTGTGAAATCCTCCCACTGTTTAGGAAGATTTTATTTCATTAATTTTCAAACACTTTGAGGAATTAGGACTATCATTTTTCTATAGCGGAACTATCAGCCAGCAGTGGTACAATTCAAAACACCATACCTATCTTTCTCTTCTAAAATTGACAACCATTTGTTTTCACTCAGCAAGCTGCTCTCAGTAAGGGAAGCAACATCCTTACTTTAACCAGAGTTAAGATAACTTCCCTCAAATACGTTTTTCTTCACATACAGTTACGCTCCAGCTTTTCCTTAGTGATCTCACATTGTAGTAGGAATAAATTATTCTCTCAATCATCAATACTTGCCTCATTACAGAGAAAAAGCAACAAAACAAAACAGAACATCAGTAGTAAGAAGCCCAACGATTTGTCTGCAGATCTTGCTTCTAGCCAGCTTTGAAATCCTATCCTTAGCCAAAAACAGGTTTAAAGAAATCTGTTAATACAGTAAGTGAAAGAAAGATGGCTGGTCAACAGGCTTGGATACAAACATCTCCCCTTCTAGTTCTGGTTTAAATATGCTTCATGAGTGCAGACTTCCATACAGTGTTCTCCTATGGTGGTCCAGTTTTTTGCTAATGAGAACCTCTTCTGATTAGGTACAGCAGTGCCCCACACAATGCTGCTTTTCTGACAAGGTAAAAGGCCAGCTAACACAAATGGGTTGGTCGTATGCGTATAAGTAATATGGTACATGTGTTGTTCAGTAGAAATAGGTGAAAATTTAAAAACAAGCTTGGTGTTCATCTAACAATTGTTAAGCTTTCATTTTTAAACTACCTTTAAATGCCAAATTTCATAAAGGTGAAATTTAACTAAAACATACAACTTTTTTTTCTTAATTTAAACTTTTAAAAGTATCATTCATGTTTTATTTTATTTAGAAAGCAGGACTGCTTCCTTTATTAAATGTCTTAAGTAACTCATACCAGATATGATAAAGATCTACACTTATTCTTTGGAAACAGCTTAGATTCTGTTATTTATCATTAGGACAGCAGAGAGCAGGATGATGACTGGCAAATTAAGACTACTTGTGCTTCACCACAAGAAGAGAGAAAAATAGGAGTGCTGGGATTGCTGAAGTGAAACATCTAGGAGAGGTCACAGTGGCAGACTTATGAAGTGTAAAGGTTTAATAGAAATCTAAGTTCTTCAGTTAAGTCCTATGGAAGGTTATTCAATTAGAAAGATATTCTTATGATTGCAAATATCTAATAAATATATTTACTTTCTAATCATAAGACATTTTACTGGGAACTCCAGTATTGAAACAGGCAAAAAATGTCTGCTTTTCCCCAAACACTGCATTAATAAAACTGAAGAAAAACTCCATTTAAAAAAAACCACAAAATACTCGCAAGCCGTCATAGTAATGACGGCAGTAATAAAACTGTTAGATGGGAAGCTCTATTTCAAAATGGCTCTTTCCGGAAAACTCTGAATTTTAAACATTTTTTTATCTCCAAATTAGAACACAATTTTATGATGTAAAGGGGCATTCTTTTTTGGCAACACTAAGGAATGCACCTGCCTGAATACCATCCTCCTCCCACATGTTATTCCTAAAGAGAGGATAATTTTTTTTGAGAAGAAGTAGGGGCAAAAAAGAGAAAGGAGGGGGAAATTATAACTTTTCCCACATTTCCCTTAACAGTTTTGAGATGCTTCTTTTCCCCACTCTCCATCCTTTCCTTCCCAGCTATAAAAATAATCCCATTACCCATTATAGCAACTTACACACTTCTGTGCAGCACATCACATACTCAATATTTGATTCTGAAAAATGTTTGCAGTGACAGCACTGGCAAAAGCTAAAAAATAAGCTCTAAAATCAGTCTTCCTAAGAAATCTGTTAGCTTTCCCAACAATATAGATTTGAACTTTGGCATCTGTTTTCCACATATCTGGATTCTGTGAATATTTGGCATCTGTTTTCTACATACCTGGATTCTGTGAATATTAGGAATTCTTCTATTACACAAGCAAAGACTGAAATGACTGTGTTTGAAGAAAATTCCAGTTCCTCAGTATAAGAACATTTTTAATGTTTTTTTTTAGAGTGTAGAGAGAATACAGTTCCATAATGCTCCTCCATTTCTGATTTAATTTCTTTATGGCATGTAAGGGCAGGCTGACTGAACATTTTCTTTTTAAATAATCCGGAGTCCCATATCCAAAAGTAAGCAAACAGAAAAAATTTATATAAATTTAAATACATCCATCTGGGATGGATCTATCTGGGTCATCTAGGACCTAACAGTTTTGTTCCCTGTATACTATGTACAGTATGGTCCTTGCCCAAAGCTAAGTTCTGACTGGCTAAATGTAACCTTCCTGTCATGGCAATGACAGCTGGCTCCTGGCTCTGCACAATTAGATCATACAATGTATAAAAGTAATGTATGTTTTCTTCCTGAAATGTGAATGCCAGCAGAATACATTGTTTTTGGAAAGCTATACCAGGTCTATAAAATTCGGTGAACTACACATCTCAGACTTCACACACACCCGTGAGAAAAGATTTCCTTCCCACAAGGTTCAATGACCGTGTTACATGATCATACAGTTCCAAAAGTTGCAAACCTACACAAAGAGCATAGAGAGTAAGTACAATTAGCTGCTGCACATAGCATGCTGCAAATGTGTTGATTCCACTTCAGAACTCAAATCCAAACACTCTGAAATACACAAAATGCTTTTTATTACACAGACACCTTTTTATCTTAACGTGTAACATAGTATAACAGCTGTGGTCAGGACCTTCCAAACCTGATGAAAGAAAGTGATCTCACTGTAGCAACAATCAATGAACTCATCACTATATTTTGAAATCCTGCTTCTTCTTAAAATAATCCATACCAAAGATAACGTGTGTTTCCAGAAAATAAAACAATCCTTCCTCCTCCAACAGCAGTTTTCTGAAACTGAGCCCTTCAGACAAGACTTTTTAATCGCAATGAAACCATTAGATTCAAACAACCACTGAAGTATGTACGTATTTAAAAACAAACTTGTTACCTTTCCTCTGCTAAAGGCTCATGAGAACCTAAAATAGTAAATACAAGTCATTACTTTTTTTGTTTTACCTTAAACAGTATCATTTCTTTGTCTGACAGATCTCTTAAGTGGAAGATATAGCTGCATGATGTGCTTACTGTCTCTTAACAGCTAAGTAGTAAGAGGAAACTAATGCCCTATTGTTGTTAACATTTTGCTATTTTGACATGAATTCTCCTATCATTCCCACTTATGTGGGCATGGTTCACAGCATGATTTTGGTGTGTACAAACTACATTTGATTTCTGAGGAAACTAAACCAGAACTTCTGCTCCATGTGTATACCAAATGAACTCTACCTCGCAACATGGTGTTAGAGTCTACACCAATGGCTTAGCTCCTCAGACATTTTCACTAGTGCTTTGTGGAAGACACATAGTCTAGAGAACCAGACAAAACCTAGTCTGAAGTAAACCCCTCAAATTCACACTCTACAGATGCAGAAGCATCTGCAACAACAGCTTTAGTGCACTCATTTGCTTCTACTGCATTAAATTATTTGTCACAGTAAACAAAGCCTAAGACTGTACCTTAGTATTAAACATCAAGGACCCTGCAGGTATTTTCTCCTGTGCTTGCATAAAACTGTTTTCTGTTTTTCCAATTATATGAGCAAGTGTTCCTCTGAAATTGCTTCAGTAAATGGTATTTCCATTGACTATCATATCAAAGCAGATATAGTAGCCTTCAGTAAGCTTCAGTAGCTTACTAAAACTGAGCAAATAAAACCACTGTTTATGAAGCAGCTCTGCAAACTCATCCTGTGCTTTCTTATCTAGGTAGCACATTTTAGCTATTGAGCCTATTCGTAGCTGTAAAATCTAGTTCACTCTCCTTTAATTGTGCTGGCTTTACACAGATGAAAAATAGTAACATTTTATTGCTGTTACTGAAAAAAAATCTTCCCAAGACTGCATCAACTTACAAGACTGTATATTAACAGAGACTTATCTGGCTCTTTCACAATATAAACAACATAAGTAAATTCAGTTAAACTCTGAGGTTACATTACTTTAAAAGACACACAATTGTAGAACCTTTGCAATATCAGCTTTCTTGCCAAAACCACTTTAGAAAGCATTCTCTTGTGTACCACAGAGAGACTTCTACCAGACTTGCCGAAAAGTATTTACAGTAATAACTATCACTCTCCAAGGCCAGGATTTTGTTTACTATCTTTCTTGGTGAAGAACTGATCAACCATCTTTCCACAGGAATCACTGTAATGTCATCAGACATTACAACTCCAGAACAATTACTCTGGCAAGATAGGAGTAACTCCTCCCATAAGCAGAGCAGCACACTGCCTTCACACAGTACATGCACCCTTGGGAGGAAAGTGAAGAGACAACAGACCTTCAGTGTTACCTATTTGTCTCTCTAGATCTGCTGCTTCATCTGGTGTTGCGCGTGGAAGGACACCAGGATCACTGAAACTAGTACGCAGCAGGGTCCCCATCACGAAAAAGAAAAGAATCCCACCAATTGCAGGTATAGCAGGTGTAATCTTCTCCGACAAATATGGACAACTGGAAAAAGAAAAAAGATTAAACATAATCAATAACACATAGTGCAACTTGCTCTCAAAAATTGTTTACCATTATAAATGCATATGAAGAGTTCACTTCTATCAAGACATTACTTATCTTGGAACGTTTACTGAAGTTGAAATTTCTGTTTATGTGTTCATGACACTTCTGAAATTTCTCATAATCTGTTTAATATAATAAAGGTCCAAATGGCATAATAATGACCTCACTAATATGCAGTACTCATTTACATAAGAAAAAATTTTTATTACAGGATATAAGTTCATCTATTTGTTCATCTACTGCCCAATTACATAAAGTAGACTGGAGGGGGGGATAACCTGAAGATATTCAGCAATAAAAAGCAAAGCACAAAACATGATGAAATAAGCCACACTGAAAAATGTAATTAAGTCCATAAAATGAATTTATTGTCCATCACAAAGATGGTGTTCAAGAGCTTACACCAGTGACACATTCCTTTAATAGCCTTGGTATATATCAGTATTACAACACCACCATTGATTCTCTTTCTTAATCCATTTCTTGTAGATGAGTAAACAAGCTTACCAAGTTACAAAGTAAGACCAGTGCAAATGACAGTGCAACACACCTGAAAACAAATAACCCATGGGGGTCTAGGGCAACATCAACAGCCCTTTACCAGCACAAAAAAAGGCTCTGGTTACCAGATTTACAATATACATGCAGGGCTTAAGACTGGATCACAGTTTTAGCAAATTTTCCTCTATGCTTCACATGTCATAAAATCAAAATGGACAGAAGCACTGGAATCTAAACAACACACAAATATAAATATCTCCTTACAGTTGCGCAAAAAGAAGGGATATGAACACTTAGACATTACACAGTATACCATTCCCGTTAGAGTCATACAATAAGCACTGCAGGATCATCTTAGAAAACACACAGGCTGAAGACTCTCCTCATAGCTCTTATATTAAATAGAGGTGGGCAAAACAGAGATGGCTTCATGCATTTCTCATGTCTGCATGAGAAGTCAAAAAATAAGCCTAAAACCAACATAAGCCAAAACCCAACAAGTTCTAGGCCTTATGGCTCATCTAAAACTTCCAGGTATCAATCAAGTTCAATTAACATAGTCTTCCCTGTTTCTGCTGACTGCCTTAAATGATGATTCAGACATGCAAGCTTTTGCACTGCAAGTCAGTTAACCTCACAGGAATGTTAACTCTGAGCAAGTGATGACAACGTCAGCTTCACTGTCCATCACTTCTGCCAACAGGATGGGCAGAGAATGGAACCGCTTTTCGTAACAGCTACCATGTACCAAGCATTTATCTCCCTGCATAATTCTATTAAATGTACTTGGCTGTTTCATTGAATGCCGTGGTTGCACAGACGCAGTGAGTCCAAATGCATTACACGGTGCATCATACCATCACTATGAGTGGAATTCATCTTTTGCCCTACATGAATGTAATGTTACAGGTGTAACAAGTTACAAAAGATTAAAAAGACAACTGGGTATAAAAAAAGAGGTGAGGAGCAAGAGATACTGTAGTTTCATATGATGAATAGACTGTTTAAATACTAGGAAACGTACTTCAAATGCACACTTTTAGAAAATCTGCTTCAAAGCCCCAGATTTATGAAATCAGTGCTAACTAAAGGAAGCAGCAGCAGGACAGCTGGTAGATATAAGCCTTGCTCCATTCATGTCAGAGAAGTCAGCCAGAACGAACAACCGAAGAGAATCTTTCATACCACATAAATGTCCTACTGCTCAATTTATTTCTTGCCACAAAGGATTACTGAAATCAAAACTACTGTAATATGCTCAGACAAATAGGCTGCAAAAACGTATTTTTAAAAGGATTAGAGGGAACATGTACATTAATGAACTCTAAATATAGCACAGTGCTATTATTCTTCTGTTGCATTATTCATTACACATACCAAAGAAATTGCAACTGTGATGAAGTCTGTTGACCAAACAAGAGTTGTATGTGTGTGAAAGGTACCATGAGATAATCTCAGGGCAGCACAGTAGGTGCAATACAATTTAGACAGGTACCAATGCAAAAACAGCAATGGTGTCTACCTACACAAATTCTCAGTGATACTAAACAGCATGAAAATGAGTAGCTGTGTCTTGCTGAACCAAGTCCATCTGCAGTGAAAAAAAACCCAAACAAAAACCCCCAAACATTCTCAAAGCACTGCACACTCTTCATCATAGGCAAGTGTAAGTTAATCTGCTTTGCCTAAAGGTGTTTCCAGGATTTAACAACCTGTATTTTATCAACTTTCACTTGCAATTACTTCAGCAATAATGTAGAAAAGACCGAAGATGTCATCTTTAGCAATAATAACCCACTAATGCTCCATCAATTCAGAAATTATTTCAAGCTGAGAAACCAGTCCTTACAGAGATTCAGATAGTAAGCCTAGGCAGAACCATTCAATCTGTCTGACTTACGTACAAACAGACCCTATAATATTACATGGGCCTGCAGAGAGCTCAATGATATCTATCCTTTAAAAAGGCCCAATTAATGTTTCAAATTCCTATCAATTAATTTTAAAAAAATAAATAAATCAGATACCATATAGACCATTTTTTTCATGTCTGTATAAAAAAAGGGAAAAAAATGTCTTCATATCTCCTGCATTATTAAAAAAACCACTACAAGTGGCTTCAAATTAAAAATGCAGATTTCAGCTCAAAATTGTCAATACATCTGTAGAAAAACACTTACATATTTATATAATTTATATTTGCATGCTTATATAATGAATCTATTTGTACTGCTACATTAAGTCAACATTATTTTAAACAATTTGTTTTAGTGTTACTGCTTTTAGAATTGCCAAATACTGTACACAGAAAAAGATTATTCCCAATATTTGTTCAAATTCCTTAATTAATTTGCTGCAATTAAGTTTGCATCCCTTCAGGCATCAGCTTTCCTCAGATATTACAAGAAATATCTTTTCTGGATGGTATGTTCATTGAGTTTTTAAAGTAAACTTTAGCAGGTACTTCCTGACAGCAAACTTCAGAACTTTCATGCAAAGGGACTCCCCACACAGAGGACTGCCCACCTGCAGCACCACTTACGATAAAGCAGCACAGAGCTCCAGAACAAATCTCTGTCCTACCACAGAGCAAATAGTGACAAACCTTTTTAAATCAGCACTTGGTAACTACTAGACATGAACTGACATCCTCAGTTTACATTTTAGACACAGTAAAACAATTGTTTTTAATCAGTATCTGTAATGATAGCAAGTACTGACTAGGTCCATCACAGAAAACACATTTTTAGGAAGTATTACTTGGCCACAGATCCCACTAGCAATTGTTATTCTGGAAATAGCTTCTTCAGGGAACAGTGTTTGGATTTGCACACAGTAACCAGTAACACAACCTGAAGTTTTGACTTAATTAATAGAGGAGCTTTATGCAAATCAGCCCTGCTTTTTGCTTGGCTTCTCAGCTGCTTTTCTGAAGCATCATGTGAAAGTTTGCATGCATGTAGGAGGGAAATAAAATCTGCTGGACAACTAGTCTGTCACAGCTAGATAAAAATAAAAACACACTAGTATTTAAGTGATAATTATCAAGTATCATCCCTGTGAACAAAGGATGCAGGAGAACAACAAAAGTAATTCTTACCATCCAGCAGCCCTCTTAACTGTGTAACCATGTTCCCTGTGGCTACCAAGATCAGCAAAAAAAATACACATAGTAACTCCACTGAAGAGCACACACTGTGAGAGTCCTCAACTTTCAAGCTCTTTCGTTAGAAAAGAGGAGGAAAGAAAAGAAGCCTCCTTAAGGCCTTTCCTGGAAAGATGAAGGCTTTCCTGAACAGTTCACTGACAATTATTTTTATTCACTGATGGGGAGATACAATAAATGACAAATCTTTCCAGTAGGGTAATGGATATTTGGAGATAGTCTAACTTGGAGAGAGGCTAACCCTGTAGTTACAAAAAAACATTTGTAACAAACACAACCACTTACTAAAGAGCATAAAACCCACAGGGTTTTATACCTGTGAGAAATTGGAGATCTCGCTTAATACTTGCTAACCTGGCAGGCAGAAAACAATAAAAGTACAGATTTTATGCAAAGATATAGTAGTCATCACACTTAATTACACCAATTAAAAAAAAAAAAAAAAAAGACCCCTACAAGCGTGGCTAGCAAGACTGATAATAGGATACTATATGTCAAGCTTTTCATCAACATAAAACCTCTTTGAAGCAGATATAAAAAAAAAAGTACTCTAGGAAAAGCATAAGTATAGTTGAACCAAGTAACATACAGAAAGAAATTACTGTTCATCTTCCTACATCATCAATTTATGTTTCTGCATGTACCACCTATTTAATATACCAGTAGCTATTGGTGTGCAGGTGGTGTCCAATGCTAAGAAAGAAGGCTTGCGCTGCAAACGCTGGGTTTGGTTCCACATGTTATAAGTTAACGTCTGAATGAAACTGTGCTGCTTTCCCTAAACTAACGCAAAGGTTTTGTTGTTTGTCCTTTCACTCTTTTTTATGGCTCCTCTCAGCTTCCCCTTCCTTTCAACTCCACTGCATCATTGCTACAAGCCACTCGGTCCCAAACTTCTGCCCTTCATCAGCTTCTCTTGTGAGCTAAGTTAGTTTACTAAAATGTACAAAACTGACACCATTTTGTTGACTTCTCTTTCTGCCTCTTTAACAAATCAAATACATGCTTGGAAAGAAGCATTGATACTAGCACAACAAAAAAGAGACAGAAGCACACACAAAAACTAAAGCGAGAGGGAACATGGGACAGATGGAGGAGACCTCCATTTCAGCAACGGTCAGTAAGGTTTTCATTCAGACCACTGCCTCTTGTGAAACCACATTCTAACCTTGACCTGCTTCAATTTAAAGACAGCAACAGAATACCCATATAGATAGATTAAAGGCAAATCAAGACTCTGGGCTAGAAGAACAAAAATGGCTTATAATTTACTTTTCAAATGACAAGTTACCAGTTTAAAGAAAGCAGCCAAAGACATGCACGTAGACCACAACACAGACAGTGGAAGATGCAAGGATGGGCAAAACATGAGGGCACAGGAAGAACCTGGGAGGCTGCTGGCTGACAAAGACAGTAGGATAAATGGGACAAAGAAAATGATCAGAGTGAAACAATTTCACTGTTGTAGGGTTTGGAGGGTTGCCTCTTTTTACTTGTTTTCCAACAGAATCTCAACTAGAGAACACTACATTTCATACTGCTATTAGGAAAAGTGTTGGCAGAGTATAAGGAGGTATAAAAAGAATCACAGAAACACTTTTAAAGACTGCACCGTGGATTGCCACATATAATGCAGGCTTCAACCTGCTACAGATGACTTCAAAGGTACTGCACCTATGATATTAAAACAGTTTTAACACACTCAGAATTGTAAGAAGAATGGTATAAAATTTTCCCATTGTATAGCCATAGCTACAGCAGAAAACAATGCCACAGAAAAGAATACATACTTAATTTAAAGGCTAGAAGAAAAATAAGATCAAAGAATGTTTGAATGTATCAGTTATTCAGTCAGTACTTTCCACCTCCACCCCCACCACCAAATCCCAGCATCCTACAACTACCTCTTTGAAAGGACCTTATTTTAAAGGTAAGTTGAAGAAACCTCATAACTAAAAGACCTACAGAAAGGTCTGACGCAAGAGAAAAATTATAATAGGAAACAACTTGCAGTGCATCAACCAGTTAATGGTTAATTCTTCACAAGCATGCTGTTGGCACACAAAAAATGTGATGTAATTTGAGTATAGATTAGTCCAAGTAATGTTACATGAATGCCTAACAGGATTAGCTAGGGAAGTTCTGCATTAGTTTCCTACATCTGCCTGATTCTTTTGTACAGCCTTTAAAATTCCTACTAAAATTTTCAAGAGATATTAAGGAAACCACAGACTAATTTCAATAGGATCTGAAATTTGCTTAAAAAAAAAGTTTATTTTGTTATTCTTTTTTTTGTGTTTTGAATTATTTTTTAAAATCATACACTCTCATTTCAGAATGGTCAATCAGTTTGGATAACTTATTTGATAAAATAGAAGACAAAAAACCACTGTTCTAATACTTGCTTCATTTCAAATCCAGGAAATTCGAAATGCTGCAAACATGAGAAGACTATGGAAAACACAGCAGCTAACAAACAAAAGGCAGAATGACAGCAGGAAGGGAAGAAACAGGCAGAATATTACCTCCTCCTCAATGTAGTAATCTAAAATGCTATACCCTAATCATAAATGCAGATTTATGGGATGGTTTCAGACAAGAAGCCTTTAACCTTGCTTGAATGTTTTACTAGTTTATTCTATATTTTATGGTACTAGAGACATCTTATTTTTTTTCTGTTATATTTGTTATATTGCTTGGGTGTAACTCCACTTAAAATTAATTCTAATTAAAAATAATTTTTAAGTGGGAACACATACAGAATAATAGTAATTATATTGTGTACATAAGTGTCCCAGCCTCTACCAGTCCTTAGAAATTACTACATCAACCAAAGAAGATTAATATGATGAAATCACACAGATTACAGAACAGCATGATCCTTAAACCTAATAAATTAAGTACTTAGAAGTTCTCTCAAACCTAGTACAAAATAAAATTAGCTTAATGTTACCCTGAACAGCAAAAGCTCAACAACTGGTCTTCAAAGTTTCATGTGAAAACCCGACCCAGTTTGGTCTTTAAAGCTGATGTCAAAACACATGAGCAATTACCAAGAATGAAAGACTGCAGGGACCTCTCTCTCCCCTGCTCAAACCAGCAAGTGTTCAGTAGAACTCCCTGCAGCACAGACTTCATTAAATTGTAGCACGTTACCATTGAAATCAGATTTGCACTGGCTGGATTTGGATGTAGGAGTTTAGATGAAGCCAAGCCAGCAGTGTTGATTATGAAATTATGTAAGATAACCACAAACTCCCTTCTACAAATAAAGATCTTAAGGGTTTAATGCAGCAGATAGGCAACTATCAAAGTAATAGCCTTGCGCGACCTCCCAATTTTTATTGCTGCGTGAATTAACTCTAACAATCCACTGTCAAACTTCAAAGCTGGGATAGATAAAATGCATAATGCAAAACCAACCTGTCTGCAAAACAGATGTGGTTACTGAAGCTCCTACAAGGGCATCTAAATATTGCTTTGTTACACAGAGAAGGAACTTCTTTGTGTTACAAAACACACTTTCTAAAATTTTGATTGCATCAACTGTTGGCCAGAAATTTCCAAGCAAGTTAGTAAGGAAATAGGGAATATCTAGCAAACTATACATCAAGAGCCTGAGCCTTGCCAAATAATCAGTTTCTTTATGAAAGGCCAACACAAGTACGACATATCTTCAAAAGACAAACTCAGAAAAGGGAATGGCTTCCAACCATGCAGCAAATCAAAGTCTTGCTTTATTATTGCAATTTCTGTTCGCTGACTAATTACTTACTTGAAAAGCTAAAAATATATTTGTACTGTAATTCTCTGGTTTTGCATACAGTGAAGGCCTGGTTTCCATAGTAAAAGACTACCAATTAATGAATTCCACTAAATGCACAAACTTACTATTTCTCTTAAACAGCTCATATAGAACACTTTCTTTCCTGTTATGCTTCATATTACTTCCTTATTATTTCTTATCATTTCCTGTTATGTGATTTTATAACTAAACCATCAGGTTAATCCCTAGTACTTATGAACAGAAATGAAAACAGGGACAAAAAAAGCGGAAATGCCTTATGCCACAAAAAAGTCCCTGAAGGAGTACAAGCTTCTAGGTGATTTTCCACAGGATTCTCTGGAAATTGAAACGTATGCAAGTAAGCTGCTGCCAGATAGCGGACTCTGAGCTTTCAGTGAGCAGTATTTTGTGTTGATGCTGCACAATTTATAAGGTCTAAAGGCTAGATGTAAAGCCTAGCTCCTGCTAAAGGGCAAAGGCCTGTCAATGCAATCCCTACCACTGGCTGGCCACACTCTACTATCACTTCCCTTGCATAAGCACAAGTGAGCTGGCTACCACCGAGTTAAAATGGAGGAATTGCTCTCAATCTGTTCCCTTTTCTGAAAAACACATGCATTTTCTGTTTGATCAGCTTCCTGAACAACTTCACTCACTGTATGATGTAATGAGTGCCAGTGAACAGGTAGGAACACACAGAGGGCAGGACCAAGTTGAACTGTCATTTCCAGAGGCATTCAACTGCTATGTGGACTTAGCCACAAAATGAAAACCCACCCACAGTCATAACAGCTTAAGAATAACAGATCCAGTGCCTTATAGGGATTTATTTTTTTTACTGTGTCTTTTTCCCTCCACAATTCTCCATATTGCAAGTCTTTTGCATAAAACACACAGATTAACTTTAATGTAAAATACAGGGGAAAAATATTAAAACCTTAACTTCTCAGTGGAACCCACTACAATACAAGCCTTTGCTCTTTCATTGAAAAACAGAGCTGAGCTTCACAGATACAGCACTTCCTGGGGCTCCTTTACTTATAAAGAAGTGGAGAACTGATGATCCTGCCCACACTACATATCAAAAGTGTACATCACATTGTTATAAATAAAGCACCTGGGAACATAAAGCAAGGAGGAGCATAAAAGCAAGCGAGTTTAACCTCCTCTTCCCCAAAAGAAGCAGGGCTGAGCAGTAGCAATTCAGCGACTTGATCATCCTTCTCAAAGACCTGAGAGGCCTGTTAGTATGAACTTCACAAGCGTGGGTCTCCACAGCCGTTGGGAGAGTTTTACCTGAAATGGCATCCTTTGGTTTTTCCTACTGCCTCCTCACAGTATCACAGGAATTCTCTTATCCCAGACTAAGCATTCAGTGGACAAACAGACTGGCATACCGCAGGCTACTTCAGATCAAAAAAACCCCAGCAACTAATTGGCACACATCATGCCAAATCAGTGCCAACTCTCCATATCTAAAAGTGAGTCAGTTTAAATATAAACAAATTGCAAGACCAGCTTGAGGTGAATCTTTTATTTCATGGAAAAAAATAAAGCACACAGTGCTTTAGACAGAAAGCATTACCACTACAAATATTCTGGTTAGCAATGTAATTTAAACAACTAGGAATAGCCTTTTACTGTTTTGCATTAGAACTGAGATTTGGGTGCAAGTCATGCAAGCCCAGGCATTAAAAGTTTAAGAAATACCCTACATTGAAAAATTGCTTCTGAATCGCCAGAGTTAACAATGTCATAGCATTTAATTATCTTCAGGGATGTGTGCAGAAAAGATTGCACTGTTTGAATATTGAAATACTTTTGTCTGAATTTTTTGGTGGTTTTTTTTTTTTTTTTGGAAGACATCTAAAATGCTCTGTATATACTTTTATATTAAATACTTATCAAACCTAGATAAGCACATTCAAATTGAAAATCAGTGGCTTTATTGTATTATGCTTTTCTCTGTAGTTCCACAAATATATCACAAACAGGCACTTTCCTCTCAAGAAAGGCCACTGACTGAAATTATTAATTCTATATTCCCTTTCTTAACACCTGTATAATTCAAGAAAAGTTATTTCTACCATACATCAATTCTATGATTTAAATAACGTGTTTAAATAAGGGAAACAAATTCCAGCATATTTTTTCCTAAGCCATCTACATCAAGAAATATCTATTACAGAAAAATACAATTAAAGGAAGTTATAAAAGAAACTAAAATTAAAAGCTAAGGATGAAAATCATCCATATTAATGGTTAAAAGTTGAGAGTATCACAGAAGGTTCTGTAGCAAGTTCAACAGCAAAAAAATTTCCACATTTAAGAAAATTATCTTCTTCACACAAATGTCAGTCACTTAAGAACCACAGTTACTTTACAGTTAGCTGCTATACAGTAACTAAATATTTTGACTGCTAATGTATAAACAAGACGTGAATGGAAGATGAACAAAGAAATGCCCAGTTTTTACATTGTTCCTTAAAAATATTTTATTTAAAATTCCCACTCAGTTTTAAATTTTTTTCATATGCAAATTTCGCTTTCTACTATTTCATTAAAATTTGCAAGCCTTTTCCCAGTTGAGTTGCTGCTGCAATTTTGTTCAGTAATTACCACAAACCCCAAATCTTAATGTAAATTGAACATTTACATTTCAGGATTTCAGGTAGGGGAGAATAACGAACACAGGGTATTACTGCTACCCTTCTTCAAAAGTGTAATTTACTTCTTCAATGCAACATCTGTCTCTTTTTGTCAGACTGCCAAAAGCTTTTTAAAAAGAAGCGTCACAAGAAGGTGAAGCAAAGCAAAAAAGGTCTTTATTACATCCATTGCAACTGTAAATTTCAAACTTTTTTGTTCTAACATTTTAATTATGCAACCTGTTATCACCTATATAATACGATTCCAAGCCCCTCTGAAAACGCATTTCTTTTGCCACTATTTATACGGGCACCTAGTAGATGATTTTGCAAGTGGAATAACATGATCTCTCTCCCTAAGGCAAGCCAGCTGTGAAAATCAGAGCAAAGCTCAGTTACTTCATTGTTCCCAGAATATACTCTAAGGAATTGCAACACAAGACTTGCTCTCCTTCTTTCCATTGTCAAACATGTTCTGCTGTCCTCCTCCCAGTTTCAGATGCTGACATGTAAACAGTTCTCCCAGACACACTCAACCATGCAAATACTGCTCCAACCGTTGGTCTGCACTTTGGCACTTTTGCACAAACAGGAAACTAGCAGCTAGTTAAATAGAAATGGAAATCTTTTGAATACATAAAACAATTGCACAGAAGCTAAAATAAAACCAGGATTGCAGCAACAAACAAAACACCACTGTGGGACCACTATCTTACAAAAAAAACCCCAAACAACTGGCTGTATAAAACGGCATAACATGCTACATCCTGTATCTCCATAGTGCACCATCTCCAAACGTAAATTAGTGATGTGTAACCTGTTCCACCGAGTCCTTCAAGCACCAATATCACAAGCCCCACCATTTGCCCTAGTGTTTTGTCTTTAACCAGGTCTACTGCTGCCTTTGGCCAGTCCCTCCCCAGTTCCACAGGCTCTCTCCTGGCTGGACTCTGATCACCAGGGAACAGAGGCTGCCCAAGCCCTTCTGCCAGCTCCAAATGCACATGCTCCTGGTGCTACAGGACCAGAGGGGAGCTGCAGCCTTTACAACACTCCACCAGTGTCCTGATTTATCTGCAACTGAACTTGAAGAGAAGCTGCTACCCTGGACTAATCAGCGGATTTGCACACGGCAACAGGAACAGACCCTAATCAAGAGGAAGATACAGCATTTGGTAATTCTGCAGCCTTTGCTCTTTTCTTCTAGCCTGTCCTCTGATTAAGTCCATTCTCTATGGAAAAGCTTGCCTTTCAGGTTTGCAGAACATACTACATTCAAAGAGATGAGCTACATGTAACTATAAGAAGTGTGCTGGTTATGTTACTTCAAATAGTTGCACTAAATGAAACGATTAGTGCCCAGCATGTTCCTCCTCCTTTCTTTCTGTGCCCTTACAAACATGACAACAAAGTTCAGGAGATATCAAGTATGTGCTTCATTTTTCAATAGCTTTCTTATGTAAAGGTGCAATGTAGCGGGAATTTATAGCATTTTCTGCCTACATGTGTTCAGAAAGGAGACACCTTGGTGCATCTTGCTCCTAGTTATAAACATTAAGCTAATGCCCATAATGAATAAGTAAAAAAGCAAAGTGTATGAAAGACACATGCAACACTGCAGCAGAGTAAGTAATTTCTCTTTACAAATAAAAGGCAGACCAGAAGCACAACATTCTGTTTCTTCACAGGTATAGAAAAATCCTTTTCATCTCAAAGCACAGGAGACTACTCTGCTTTACAATTAAGTATAGAATTCTTTATTGTCTGAAGGAAAAAAAAAGCAAAGTAGAATGGACAGTCAATCAAGCAATCTTAAATCAAAATACACCTGTAAATCTGATTTCAGGTCCATTGAACTTTACATTATAAGCTTAATGACATTATGTGCACTTATTCCTCCAACAGCAATTATTTTGTCCTCTTACACTCCAAAACAAAACTTCATTTTCACATCCATTAAACAATAACATACTACCTAGTGTTTCATTAGCCTGAAGAAGATCAAACCCTCAAAGTTTCACTGGTATGAAGAACACACCAAATAATTTACTGTATCACTGTGAATAAGTTCACAAATTGAAGTCCAGAAGCACTGCCAGGGAACTGAACTTCTTGATGAACTGAATACTCAACTCATGCTTGTTTATTTTTTAAAGACCTTCTTAAAGTAATAAACCAAATTATTCTTACTACTGGACCACTTCCATTCTTTTCTCATATTTGACACTTTGTCAGATACATTTCCATTCTGTCTGTAAAATTAAAGCTTCCCACTAGCAGACAGAAGATTCTAGTAAGATTTTGCTGAAAAGATGAAAAACGGACTGAAGACTACACAGCTTATAAATAACAGACAAGATCCTAACCCACAGTCTGTAATCTAGAGAGAAATCCACATTTCAAATGTATGTTAATTAAAATTGTAAACATTGCATTTTGTCCTGGACTGCAAAACAACATTAATATCCTCTACGTCCCAAATACATATTAACCACCTATTAAATTGTTTAAGACATGCAGAAAATACTGGGGCTGGAGAGGAATAGAAGCAAATATGCAAGAGTACAGAGTGCAGTTTTTCTATTCAGAAAACCTACAAACCTCAAAATAGCAAGCAGCATGGCAAATGCCAAGTTGTTAGTGTAACTGCATCCATTCTCCAAAAAGATTTTTAATGCAACTATCTTTGAATTAAAATTCATAGCTATGAATGCATATGAGCCCTGTTATTGGTGTCCAACTCCTCACAGATACTGAGAAATACTAAGATACGAGCTCTCTACAATTTTTCAGTCTATTAGAACAGTGAACAGCCATTAAAATGTAACAGTCCACATCTGCCAGCCACAAGTTCCAGGCTTGTGCTTTAGGCTCATGCACTGTGCAGAGGGTATTATCAACTCACTGTGAACATCCTTAGGACAGCACAAATCTCCCTCTTCGAATGTGAACACACTCTGCTGTTTCTCAACAGCAGTGATAATTATTCATAGCATCCTAAGCTGTATTTTGATCTGTAACCTAAAAAAATGTAAATGCTTGTGCTGCATGCCTGTCCTACACTAGGATAAGGTCCCAGAAAAAAAACAGCATTCAGGATCATGATCAGCATTGACTATAATAGGACCTAGGTGCCAATATAAATCTAATCTGTGAGAGGGTTTTATTAATTTATTCTCTATTAACCCCTTCTCTCCCTTTTCTGGAAACATACATACATACGCATGACAAAAATAATTAAAACACCCATAGGAATGAATCTACAATTTGGTGTTCCAAAACTTGTCATATCTAGCAAGATATTAAGAGAAACAAAAGGGAACACCTTATACAATGGAGGCCTATAAACTGAATGATCTGTGTTCCTACTGTTAGCTTTTAAGCAGGAGTTTCCTTGAAGCCCAGTCCCTATTGTCACAGTCAAGAACATCAGTGCATGAAGAATAATATTCACAGAAAAGCATGTTAATGACAGCTATATTAAAAACTACAACAGAGCAATAAATGAAACAATTTTAAAATAGAAGAGTCAAAAGTGACAAAAAAATTGTTGATGTTTTTAAGAAGGAAAGTTGAACAGCAGCAAATACTTTATTATTTTATTTTTACTATTTTTCTTCACTGATTACTTGATGTTCAAAGCAAAGGATTTAAGTTCTTTCCTTTGTTTTTCCTTACAGTTCTCCTTGAAAAGCTGGCACACTGCTCGTCAAAAACCTCTCAAGGTGCTTCTCACATGGTACTGAAGAGCTAAATTAAACCTTAAATCTATAAACACAATTTAAAGATTCGTAACTTGAAGGAGTATTTCTACTTTACTAAAGGCTAAAGTGAAAAAAAGAAATCTCCATGATAAGGAAGTCAACAAGTGTAAGTGAAGTGTAAAGAAAGGCCCTGGCAGCATTACTGGCCAGAGGTGACCTATTACAGTCAAACTGGTACAATAAAGTGTCTACATTACCAAAAAAAAAGTATTGAAAATATTCTGAAAATACATGGCTTAAAACCCCCAGTTGTTAATGTGCTACATTGCAACCCTACATTGCAATCATCTCTATTTTGTATATGACATTATACTACTCATGCTAAAATTAGCTAAAACTATGTATTCTTTCAAAACAACAAAGCAACATTCCTTATTTTTTGACCTACTCTGCACTCAGATGCTTGTAGCTTAGCCAGCCCTCTGCAGCTGCTTCAACATCATGCCAATGCCTCCACTTCCTCAGCCTTTCTATGCTTAGGAAAGAATCTCTGGAGACCTAAAGAATATTGCACAAACAATACCGTGTCCTCCAACTGTTGCTAAATACAATATCCATCTTTGCTTCTTTTGTCTCTCTTGAAGGACAGTGAACGTGTGCTTTGGACTTAATTTTTAGTTGATGAAATAATATTTTATTTTCTCTCAAAAAGGGCATGGATTAACCTAAGAGAAGCCCATTACAACAGAGGTCAGAAACAGTTCAGTGGACAGGATAGGACAGGAGACCAGGAATTGGTAAGGTTGTCTTCCTGGAGCAGCCAGGAATCTGTTGTGTGACCTTGAGCAAAGGCAATTCACCTCTCCATTATCCCTCTGCTTTTTTGGAGCATATACCTATCCAGGACACAAGCACGACAGAACAATTATATGCCAAACTCTGTAGGACTATAAAAATCCCCCCCAGTTATTTATTTTTATTGGGGTTTTTTTCCTGCCAATAAACACTGATGATGGTCTTGGACTCTACTGTACAAAAACACTGTCTAAGCAGCAAGCAAATCAGCTGGAATCTCTAGGCAATACTGAAATACAAATAATTACTAACAGGATACACAGATTGGCTTACACAATACAATAGGAAAAAAAAAAAAGGAAGATGACAAAATAGTAAATCCATATGTTACTATGCTGATTATTAGTTCTCATAAAAAAAAATACTGCAGTTACAAGAAATTAAGAAAATATACAGAACCAGAAGTGTTCCAGCCCCTCCTACAGAGGCAGGGTGTTTGTCTTTTATAAATTTAAATCTTGTTTTATAAAATGATACCATTCAGGTTTAGACAAGAACTTAACTAGTTTTCAAAAACATTTAATAGGAACCTGATGTTGACAGTTATGTTAGCAATAGTTTCTTTCCAAATATAGTCAGCGCATGTCTGTCCAACTTTTTAGACAATAACTTTGAGGAAATTACTTCGAAGTTCTGGGGGAAAAAAAAAGTTTCTTGAGATTATAGCAAAAAGGAGAATTCAGGTAAGTGAATGATATTGAGAAACATGCATGTTCCAAGAAAGTATCGTCATTTTAAAAAAGCCCTAGACTTTCAGAATGACAGTATCTGAGCCTTGAGACAATCCGATATTAACTGTTTGCCACTGTGAAGAGTAACAGTAGTCCGTACAGACCAAAGGAATTTCCTCCACCAACATGCTGAGAGGGAGTAACTTTTTGTTGATGGTGCCAATTGAAGCTCCTCTTCCTCTCAGCCAGTCCAGTCATTTCCACCCCTGCCTTGTGCTGACACAAATGTTCCGGGCAATGAGGAAACAGACCAGACTGATGCCCTCCCCAGGAAAAAAATGAAGAGCAGAAAATGTGCTAGAGTGAGAAGTGAGATGATTGGTTATTTTTAAAACTGTTGGTTTTCATTGTTTAGATTTGTCTGTCTCTTATTTTAGACTGTTAATGAATAGTCAATCACCAGCCTTCAAATATCTGAAATCATCTTCAGTTAAACTGTAAACACAGCTACAACAGAGAAAAACATCAAAATATTTTTAGGGAAAATCAGACACCTCCATTTAATTTGAGGCACATCATAGGACTAACTCCAGCCTGACAATATAGTAAGTATATTACATTATAAGTTACATCTGTAATCCCAGGAGTATTCTACATAAACACTGTACCTGCAAAAAAAATATCAATCTAATAACAAACTTTAAAGGAAAGCAACAGACTTTTCTAGATAATATGAATAGGCATTATTAAGCAATAGTTACTGCACTTTATAATCAGGATGACTGATGAAGGAAACAATCCAAAGCACTTAAAAATACCTAACCCTTTGAATGTTTTACTCTTGAACTCCAGAGAATTTTACAGACAAAACTTTTTCAAATAGAAGCCTCAATTCCACTCAGGCTCTTCAAAACATAATTATTCAAGTGAGGTCAGGTCATCTGCAGAGATGTGAACTACACTGATAAAGCAAATTTTACCATTAACATCATAACAAAACAAGGGAAATCTTGCTTTGCTCCTTACTTTCTTTTGTTGTTGATTTTGTTATATAGAAGTCCTCTGATTCCTAGATAATGAAAAAAATGTTGGTGTTATATGGAAGTTGTTGCTACTGAATATAAAATTAGTTTACTCTGCAATTTTCTTCTGTGTCAAGCAAAAATATTTGCTGCACGATGAGTTTACTGAGTAGAACTGAAACCTTCTTGGGACAGAATGACAGTCAAATTGTTGGAATTGATACATACTCTGCATATTACAGTATATTATTATTGCTAATACTTCAATAACTAGACAATTTCTAGGCTTAAGTAAATTATAAAATAATCCTATGATTCCATGGTTAACAATTCCCTACCTTGTCAAACTTCCTTTATTTTTTGCTTTCTTTAAATCTTGAATACAGACATCAGGCATTCTGCACCTTCTATTTGCAAGAAAAGCACATCTCCAAGTCAGTCTCTCTGGCATTTACTATTAGAAATCTTTACTTAAGAAACTGGACAAATCTGTATTTGTTCCCAATGCCTGTATCAGTTGATCAAATCAACTCCAGCAAACACAGAATAAATCACACGATCCTAATTCAAAAGCCAAATGTTCAGTGTCATGTTTAAGATGACACAAACACCTCTAAATTGGAAAAGGATTAACAGTGCAGCACTGGAGGGGGACTACAAATGGAGTAAGTAGTGAAGCTTACTGATCATCTGAGCTGGGAAGCACCAAAATGCCTTCCCCCAAAACCAACTGTTGGATAATAGCTTTCCTTAGTTCACAGCCCTTTCCTGTGAACAGATCAATCCCCGTGACCACTGTTCAAGAGTCCCGAGTGTTGCCATTCTACCTCCCATGCATGTCAGTCATGAGACATGGATAGCAGCCGTAACAACAGTGCCTTGTGTTCAGGGTGAAATGCATCTTTTAGAAGACAGCAACAATACAGCTGTCCAGGGAAGCATCCTGATAATCAATTCTTACAAATAAAAATGTAAACTTTTTTTCCTCCTAGTTAGGCAACAAGCCTCTCCCAGCACTTCAGTGCTCCAACACTGCAGACTCCAGCCAGGGGACCATTCCCTTTGCTCAACAGAGGAACAACTACAGAGACTACTACACCTGAGAGGCCCTTTATACAGAAGAATGTTGTAACTCAGCAGTTTTAATGATCTCAATCTGGCAGGAAAGAACGATATCCCAGTGTTATAAACCTATAATGAAGAGAGAAAAATCATTTTGGGAGGTAAGGCATTTTCAATGCAGCACTGAATGCTTCATTTTTGTTCCTTTCAGCACTGCTTCTTTCTCCAACAAAAGCAAATTCTGAGTGACAGAAAAGTACATTTCCCTCTCTGCCCTGCAGCTCACTCCGTGACTCTGCAATCAATGGCAAAGTCTGAAATGGGGAGGGGAAGGGGGAAGAAAAAGAAAAAAAAAGTGCAGTGAATGATGAATACCATACAAAAATGTATGTCCTTGTATGGCCTCAAGCTTCAAAACAAGGAAAGTAAGATCTCTGAAGAAATGCAAACATTCAAGAGACAGACAATCCTTTGTTACCAAGATTCTTCTTTTCTGTTAGGTATCCCTGGCAACTATCTGCACACTACCACTACCATTTTATTAAGTGACATGATACTGAGTAAATTGGATCAACACAATGAAAATGACCAGCAAGTGTCATCTTCTTGATAAAGTCTACAAAAATATGCTTCTTTAAAAAAGTATATTCAGATTATGACTCTTATATGTCATACAGGTGACACTCAGACTAGCTTTTAAATTATTTCAACTTTAGTAACAATTCTTCTGGAGCTCATTTTTCCCTCGGTCTAACAATGCAGAATGGAAAGACACTGTCAACTGCACTTTGGATTTTAATCAGGCCTCATCCGCACTCAGAGTTGCATCATCTTAATTAAAGGCAGAATTTTAAGCAAGTTGAAGTGGCTTTATACCCTATAGGTAAATCACACAATCCACTTAGGCTAATTTATGTGTAATTCTGCAGACCAAAGCAAAAATGTCTGAGTGCACCATTAGGTAGAAATATGGAAACTCCCTGTGCGTACAAGCTTAAACTTAAACCTGTTTTCACATGAAGTCAGTACCCTGGAAGATCTTGAATCCTTGGAATCTAAGAGAGTCATAGCGGAGTTTTGGTTTCCGCACCCAAGCGAGGTTGGGGATACACAAACACAGCAGAGGATTAAAGAATTCTCCAGCTATAAGGACAGCAGAGGGTCTGATACGGATGGGAGCTGTAGTCACTGCAGTAGTTCATGAAAGAACTGAAGCTGAACTGGCTCTTTCAGGAGAGGTTAGAGAGCACAACAGACATTTGCACTTGAATATATGAAGCCTGGAAGACACAATGTGAAAAATTAGAAATACTGGTTCAGGACATTAAATTCAGCATGTTAAAAAAGACTACAGGAAAAGATAGTGGAATATCCACATCAAAGCTGAAGAGTAGATGGTATTCAGTAAAGTAAAACAGAAGTAAAGCCAGTTGGATATGGAAGTGCATTAGTAACATCTTGCCAATTAGAAATACAGATTCCTTAGATAACGGAGAATTGGCTTTGCTCAGTCATTTAGGGAAATGATAGTTTGAAAAGGTTGTATTTACAGTACTACTAAGGGTTTGCAATAATTGGGCTGGGAGATGAACAAACATTAATGGAACAAAAATTTCCTCATCTTGGAAAGACTATCTTCACAATCCAAACACCAAAAATCCAACAGTAGCTTAGAGACAAAGACTTCTTCAATCAAAAAGCACTGCTCTAGGAAGCAATGCTAATTAAAATCTGGTTTTGGATAGTAGAAAGGAATTTACAGATGAACAGGTCATAGAAAATAAACTGATAATAAAGTGATTCAGCTTTTTAAATACTGAAGTTAGATGAAAGGATAAAACAGTCAGTAAATAGGTATTTCCCCACGCCTTCCTTCCCACAACTCAGAAGGACAAAGACAGTAGAACTGGAGAACACAAGAACCTGGATCTGAAGGAGGCTTTGTCATTTCTTAAGTCAAAAAGCACAAAAACTGTCCAGCTGGGGGTAGGGGCACAGAGAGAAACAGGTGCCCAAAATCCAAAATTAGCTGTACAAATAAGCATCTCAAGAAAGTTACCAGGACTGAACAGAAAGTCAACAGAAATGCTGAGGGAAGACATACTGATACAAGACATTTACATCCTGGAAGTCAAGAATTGTTTGCTTAAAAAGAGAACTGCTCAAATAAACATTTGAATTAGGAAATTGGAAAAAAAAAAGTACAATTTTGTCACTCTTCTTTAACTGGGGGGTGAGGTGGGGTGGAGGGGGCATAACAACCCCAGACAAGAGAAGAAGCGTGCATTCATGCTATATAGAGATCAAAGATAACTTAAGGTGAGCATCCAAACAGATGTCTTGCCTCTGTTTCCAAGAAACAATAGATCAACAAAAATAGAGGCATGGAAAGAAGGCTAACAAGACTGAGTGGAGAGACATGCAAAGGCCCACATCTTATGTGAAAGAAACCTAGAGAGCATGCCATGCTCCACTGTGGGAATGATAATCCAGAAAACTGAAACAAGAGGCATATTAAAGTAGAAATTAAGTAGAAAGATTTTTTTTAATGGGACTATGAAATTAGCTATATGTTACCATATAACTAGCAAGCAGCAAATAACTGCATTTGTGAAAACAATTCAGGCAAATATAGAACTCTGAATTTGCCTTAAGTACCATAAAAAAAAGCTTTAGAATGCATTTTGAAAGAAAGAAGAAATAGAAAGTAAACAAAGATAAACTACAAAGTTTTATTCAATATCTACCTTTGATGAACTGAAAAAAGATAAGCAAACGTAGTCCATCTAGTCTATCTGGATTTCAGTAAAAAAATTTTGAAGATCGAACTCCAGCTTATCTGAATCTTTTACTTTTCATTTTAAATGTTTCCTTTAACACAATTTTATAATAACGATTCCCCACAGTTGGAAGCAATTTGCCCTAGACAGAGTCTGAGTATTAATTAAACCTAAGAATGGTATTTGTATGACTCTGAAACCAGAAAAAGAAAGCTAACTTGATAGTTTTATCTATCTGATTGAGAAATCCTATTGTATTATTTCAGTCATGGGCTCACCAAATTCTGTACCTGGAATGTCTAACATGCAGCTTTTTAAAAGTGAATCTTTTGCCTCAGGAGACATGGAATATCTTTTAAAAAAATGCAGCCCATTTCCCAAAATCTGGAGACAGAAGATTCTGAAACCATAACTCAGGTTATGGTTTGATTCAGTGCTCAAACATTGATTGTAACAGAACCAGAACTAAAAAGTAGATATAAACTTACAAAATCATATGCTCCAGTTGCTTTTGGTATATTTCAGTGCCTTGTGTCTGTGTTTGTTTTCAGGTGTGTGTGTAACTGTTTACATCTTTAATCCAGCATACTACCATGGTCATACGCTACTCTGGAAAGAATGGTGTTTTTGTCATTCTCTGCTTAACAGAAAAGTGCTACTCACATTTTTTAAATTGCTGAGAGTTCACAAAGTTCAGCTACAGATACAGAGATATCAAAATGTAAATGATGTATTTGAGGAAGTTGGCAGAAGGAATACATCCCTCTTATTTCAAGTAACCCAACCAGCAAAAACAGTGTTTTCCTTCTTTTGCTGAGAGATGGTCGGACCATTCAGCTGACACCTAACAAAAGATGAGCTATTTGTCTTTGAGAGAACCTTTCAGTTAAGAACTTCATAAACATTGAGGGTAAACAGACATCAACAATACCATTAAAGTAACTGTTGGTTTTAATATTCCTTTATGGAATACAAAGACAGGCCTACAAACTGCAGAAATTCAAAATGCAAGGCTACAAGCAAAGAGGCTCTTGTTTTTATTTCTATCCACAAGATTTTAAATATTCAGATGCTCAGTAACAGCGGCAGATACAGAACAAGGACTTAGAGCTGAAACAAAGATTGCCAAATACTCAAAATGGCACTAGCTAGTGTGTAATGCACCCACAACAGCAATGGGACAATGAAAGTCTCATGTCCCACCATTATTCTTTCCACATTTAGTCATCAACTGAGGTGAACAAATGATAATTAAGTAAACGTAAAATAAATTACATTGAAGTGACATACTTATTAACTTGGATTCCTTCACCATTAAAACTACCAAAGAAATTCCTGTGCCTTGTCATATCCAGATTTACAGTTCATGTTGTCTAGTTCAAGATCCCATACCCTTTGCAAAGACCTGCGCAGTATCCCAAAGCCTTATTCTGCTCAGGCTTGCCAAAAATCTCTATCTCGCCTAAATCATACAGGAGCTCACAATAGCAGAATGACCTATTAAAATTAAAAGACAAAGTTTACTTGTTAGAGAAGAACAGAATGAGAAGGAGACATTTCTGAAGAACATAATCCATTACTTTTGCCAACACAATCATGTTTTGATCATAGTTGCTTTTGTAATTTTGACTTTCCATGCATAAGTCAAAAAGCCAATGTAAAGTGCTGACCCTGTATTTGACAGTGCTCCAATGATTCTTTCTCAAATTAGCACGCTTTTAAAAAGCGGATTACTGATCCTAGATTACTGCTACGCTAAAGAACCCTAATTTATTAAGAGGACTGTTATGAAGCAAAGTTGATTTAAACAGACATATAAATTAGCATCACTGGAAACAGCTGTTTAAATCCAATTCTATGCAGAAGAAAAAATAGAAATAAAAATATTTTCTCAGACTACTGATTCATAATACATATGCACAATATAAACCAAGCCATACACAAACCAAAACACACACAATAATAAACCAAGCTATAGACTACAGAAAGTGACGGATCGTGTAAATTACCCCCAAACCAACAAATATAAAAGTCAGTATCTGACATATAGTAAATAAAGTGGGGTAGGGAAAGTCTAGACTTGATTAGTTATTTAGATTTACACTTTTTTGCTAAGAGATAAAAATATATTCTTGATGAACTCCTGAAAACCTGGGAAAAAAAACACATATTAAATAGTAATCTTCTTAATAATGATTAACTTGTATAAAAATAGTAAAATTCTGTCTGTAAGAAACATTCAATAATAATGTAAAGCTTCAGATTTTCATACTTTTAGCCAAAAGAACTATCCTTATCTAAATTGTTTCATTTATAGGAAACCAATAGGAAACCAATACTAATCCCTAGATTAATTTAGGCACATGATTAAAAAAAAAAAAAAAGTTCAACCAGGAGCTGAGGCAGAAAATTATGTTAACATTTTGTACTGAAAGCTTCACAAGAAACGATTTCTGCAGCTTGTTAGAAACTCATTCAGAGGATTTAGAAGTTACAATAAGCATATTGATAAGGTATTATGCAAAATATGAAGGCTAAGAAGTCCAACTCCAGTAAGAAAAATTTTAAGTCACTGAAATGTGCAGGTGGGAAGATACACGTTTAAAAGGTGAGGTCTAAAATCTGCAGGTCCTTAAAGAAAAAAAAAAGCCCATGGGGCCAGAGGTCAAGGACAGATGCACCTGATCTCTTGCAAAGCAGCTTTGGAAGGAGAGACTAGCAATATGGTTTTGAAATAGGCAAAATCAGAACTTGAATGTAGGGTGTATTTGAAAAATGACTGCTCTGTAGTATGAAAAAGCACAGAGATGTACTCAAGTCTGTTACAGACAAAGGTAAGACTCCATGTGATGGGAAGAGTCAGTTGGTGCTGCTCTGCCCCCACACCCTGCAGCTGTACAGCCCCATGGCTTACCCTGCGCCAGCACTCCCTAGGAGCCCGTGCAACTCCCCCACCCAGCAAAGGCTTGGGGAAGGGCACCTTCCGCTGCATTAGCAAACTGGAGCAAATCAGGGACTAGTCCACGAAGCATCAGAACTGGAGCATGGGAGACAGAAGTACCATACCCACAGCTGTGGGAGTGGATTAGAAAGAAGATCTCTTTATTTTAGTAACAGTAAACTAGTATCAGACTGTCTCAGCTATTAAGAGACTGCTGTATTACTCTTCCAAACCAAGATCTTACATTCCCCCAAACCTAGTTTGTTTACTATTCTTTCAATACCTGTTTTCATATTCAATCTTTGCCAAGGCTTTGCAAGTGGTTTTACAGCCACTCATTTTGATATTCTCTCACTGAGCATGAAATTCATCCCCAGTAGACAGCCAACACAAAACACAAACAACATTTAAGTTTTTTTTCCTAGTACTGCATTTGCTTGATGCTGTCTCACTCCTATTTGAAGAAATCCAGCTATAATAGTAGCCACTATTTTAAAGCAGTAAGCCATTAAATATTCATTTCTCCTCAATATTTCATTTTGCTTCCTCAAATCCACTTCAAAATGTTATTTTTTACTCATGGTATTGCCAGATAAAACTACTAAGAGCTTAGAAAAAGTGTTAATTATAAATAACACTAATTTCACTCTCAACACTACATTACATCATGCTACAACCAAAACAATCAGAAAAGTTGGCAATCACATACCAGATACAGTAACAGCATACACCAAATACAGCACAACACAGTATGTTAACCTAACTATCATCCAACCTTGAAGAACTTCTTAGCTACAGAAGTGTTAAGATCGGTCTTCCATTAAGGTTTCCAAAGGCGATGGCCAAGATTACAGGACTTCCAACTGTGATTAGATACCCAAATTGTGTATAAGAAATGATAAGCATCTTGATTGCTCTCCATAACAGGCCAGCTGCCTTGGCAAAATAGGGAATCAAAACAGATGTTCAGCACTAAAACCCATCCCCTCATGCAAAGCATGAATTAAAGCCATCTCTAAACTCTAAAATAGTTGCACATGTAAATATCACAAGCCCCAAGTAGTTTGCTAGACTTCTTTATGCCTTCTGTGTCTTGTACAAAATTTGTATTTTTCAGAATCAAACATCATATACACATATGTATAGATGTATATGTACACATGCACAATTATTCATATGCATACATGCTTATATACATGAGTGTACACACACATATGTACACATACACACACATGTGTTCTGAACCTCACGGTCCCAAGAAACTTTAAAGTGTTTCCACAGTAACTATATTTGTGGTGGGTTGACCCTGGCAGGATGCCAGGTGCCCACCAAAGCCAAAGCTGCTCTATCACTCCCCACCTCAGCTGGACAGGGGAGAGTAAATATAACGAAAGACTCATGGTGCAAGATAAGGACAGGGAGAGATCACTCAGCAATTACCATCATGGGCAAAATAGACTCAACTTGGGGAAATAAATTTATTACCAATCAAATCAGAGTAGGATAATAAGAAATAAACCCAAATCTTAAAAAATCTTCCCCCACCCCTCCCTTCTTCCCAGGCTCAACTTCACTCCTGATTTTCTCTACCTCCTCCCCGCAGCAGCACAGGGGGACAGGGAAGGGGGGTTGGGGTCAGTTCATCACACATCATCTCTGCCGCTCCTTCCTCCTCAGGGGGAGGACTCTTCACTCTTCCCCTGCTCCAGCGTGGGGTCCCTCCCACGGAAGACAGTCCTTCACAAACTTCTCCAGCGTGGGTTCCTCCCACAGGGTGCAGTCCTTCAGGCACAGACTGCTCCAGTGTGGGTCTCCAGGGGGGTCACAAGTCCTGCCAGAAAACCTGGTCCAGCGTGGGCTCCTCTCTCCACGGGGCCATGGGTCCTGCCAGGAGCCTGCTCCAGCGCAGGCTTCCCACGGGGCCACAGCCTCCTTTGGGCACCCACCTGCTCCGGCGTGGGGTCCTCCCCGGGTTGCAGGTGGATATCTGCTCCACTGTGGACCTCCATGGGCTGCAGGGCGACAGCCTGCCTCACCATGGTCTTCCCCAGGGGCTGCAGGAGCCTCCCTGCTCCGGCACCTGGAGCACCTCCTCCCCTCCTTCTGCACTGACCTGGGGGTCTGCAGGGTTGTTTCTCTCACATATTCTCACTCTTCTCTTCAGCTGCAGTTGCTGTTGCACAGGGTCTTTTTCCCCTTCTTAAATACGTTATCCCAGAGGTGCTACTGCCGTCACTGACGGACTCGGCCTTGGCCAGCAGTGGGTCCATCTTGGAGCCGGCTGGCATTGGTTCTATCAGACATGGGGGAAGCTTCTAGCAGCTTCTCACAGAAGCCGCCTCTGTAGCACCCGCCCCCAAACCTTGCCATGCAAGCCCAATACAATAACTATGGAGCAATCCAAAAGCTAATTCAAAGTTTTAGCTCTGAGGAACTAAAAAGAATTTGAGAGATCGGTGGAAGAAAGAAAAGGATTAAAGCAAAGATTTGGTGCTAGCAGTGCCACAGTCAAGCTGCTTTTTTTTTTTTTTAAACCAACTATATAGAGCTGACCAAACCCTCTACAAGAGGGAATCTGACAGAAAGGCACTGAACAAAATAATATATGAAAAGTCAATATAAAAAACCTTGCAACTTCTGACATTTGTTAGCGGTAAGTCTGAATATCAGTGGGAGTCCTTTCTGACAGAGGGTTGTACAGTCCCAACTTCATACTATGCTCCTACTAATCATAATCCAAATGGGCATTCTGAGGAACAAAAAAGATATTTGGCCTGAGCATAGCAAAGCTGGAATTCTCTTCTCTCCCAGGACATCTGATAAAGAAAACTCATTAGAAACATTTCTGAAATTGTTTTCTCTCACCAGAACTAACTATTCCAAATCTGCAGTTGGTTTAAAATGAGCACGTTTGTGGCATAGTGGCACTGATACAAGTAAGAGGAAGTAAAACTGACAGTGCAACTCCACAAGTTGTAAAAGTAATATTATTCCTTGGCCTGAAAGAATCCATTAAAAATAAAATGTTCTACCATAATATAAAGTAAGTCCATCTTCAGAAAAGGTAAAATTTAGAATTGAATTATTAAAAAGACCAAATGTATAAAAAGAAATTCTGAAACACATTTCCTCTTTGGAATAGGAGTGATGCATTCCAGAACCAATCTTTTTATTTCTTTCAGTTTTTCAAAATACCACCAGGTTGTGAAGTATTTTTTTTTTTTATGTTTTTTTCTTGGCTAAAAATAAATGTGCTGTGAATCATCAAGAAAACCATTACACAGCACTTCCTGGGCTCTGCTAATTCCTTTCAGCCAGAGAACTGCAGTTTTCATCCTTTCTGGAGCCACTTTCAATAGAGTCAAGGCACATAAAACATCATTACAATTAAAGCTGCTCTGTATGTATACTTACACAGCATTAACATACGACTGTAAATTCAAACTCCTCTATAAAGCAATTCTCCAGATCAGGCTTTGCTAAATTTGTGCCAATCTTTTACTACAAAGTATCAGATATCAGAAACAAAGCACTACATAGGAAGAACAAAATTGCCACGCTACACTCTAGATTATGAAAACAGAAAGGGAAAAACTGCACAGAGTATGACACAGAAGATGAAACTGGATGCAGACATATTAAATGGTTGCCAAAACAGGCATAATTTAAAACATTAATGCAACACTAGGTATTATTAAAAAAAACAAACAAACCCCACACTTTAACCCATATAGAAACATGAAATTTTTCTTCATTGTGATAATTATCTCAAAATGCTTGAAACTAAAATTTTAACTCTTAAAACCTCTATCTTTTCTGAAAGCTTCACATTTTTGCATGAACAGCCTCCAATCATGGATGAGAGCATATTTTAAGAACCTTGTTACATGCTGGTTCTTTTCCAACAGTGAAAACAGTGAGGAAAGACCCTAAGATGTTCCTGAATTGCCTCTGCTCTCTGCCTACCTTGTTACATCACCTATCAACAAGGTCTTATCCAAAAAGCTAATTAAAAAAACGGGCAGGAAGAGACCCACACAGTGCTGATCTGGAATTTGTTAAGAGGATTTATTTATGGCAGTATTGCCTATTGCAATCAAACACTTCCCTAAAAGATTTACATTGGTCTACCAATTATGTAGCAAGTGTTCCTTTATCTGACATTGCGCACACATTACTCTATGGACCTGTACGCAACACAGACATAAAAAAAGGAAGGGGGAAAAATACAGGGAATTTTTGCAAGCAGCTTTTTTCTGTAAAGTGAATCTTGTCCACAAACACTTCAACATCAAACCACTTTGGTCCAATTATGCCATATCTTTTTCTATTTTAAAATGTCACATACTTTGCTTTTAAAGAAAAGAAACTAAAGTTATTCCCATTACTATTCTTTTAGAAAGAACATTTATATTCTTTGCTAGTACCTGCATTAATACTGATCACGGAGATTAGTTAAACTCTTGAGGGAGTGGAGAAAAGACTGAGCAAAAAGGGAATAATATTGATTCCTCATACTAATCTTTCTGAAAGTAGAATTTTCCAAGGGCAGTTCACAGATGTCTACAATGAGCAGCTGAATTATTTTGCATCTTGATATACTTAATCCAGGAAAAAAAAAAAATCTCTGAAATCTACTTCCTTTTCTTACCTGCAGTCATAGGATGTGAACAGTTTAAGAGTCAGAACTTGAAAACAAGATACTAGGAAAACCATTTTGACATAGAACATGCATTTAGGAATAAGGACAATTAGGGGCCATGAGAAAACTGAGCAGAGGTAGAAAATATTTGGAGCTACAAAATGGACTTATTTTACATAGTTCAGTCTGTGTACTGAATGGAGAAAAATAATAACAAACAGGCTGATGAATACCTTGCTACTCTGACGTTTTAGATATGCAGAGCCTTCACAGAGAGCACAGCATGTTACAGCAGCGGCCTCTGTATGAGAGCTCTGTTTTAAATCTTCCCAACTCAAAAATCTCCTACTGGGAAAAATTTATCTGAGGAACTTAATTAACAGCACGTTTAATATAGGGTCTCTAAAGCATACTGTTGGGTTTCACACAGAGTAGCAAAATAAAAATAAGACAGACATAAGCAGCAAAGGGAATGAACTCTGCTTGTCACACACAAAATATATGCTTATTACCTCCCCCTTTCTTCCCACAGGGTGGAAGGGAGGGGTATGTGAAAACATACAGCTCTGCTGAACAGAACATCCGTCACACAGAGCCGATCCACCCTGCCGCAGGATGGTATCAGATACACTATGGGTTCTTTCCTAAACACTCAAGTTTCTTTTTGGATGCCGAAGGGGTTATTTCTGGAATTACGAAAATTTTACAAATCTCTTCCCATGACCTTTCTGACATCCAAACTTTGATGAATAGCTCCCACACTAGATTGCTCATTCTGAGAAGGAAATTTCATGTTCCTTTTCCTTAGTGCCAGATAAATTATGGATTGTCCACAGCAATGATTAAACACAGTTTACAAATACACTGGCATAGCAGGCATTTGTTCTTAATTCAAAAACACCTGACCTTTTTTCTGGCATGACCCTTTTCTTTTAAACCCAACAATGGACCTTGCAAAAATAAACTTTTAAAAGCTGTTCTGTACCATATCTCACTCATGTCATAGGTTCTGCAGGCTATTCCTAGAGTTACACAGTTATGAACAGGAACTAGGCCCACAGAATATCAAGTTGCAAAATCAAGCACTCCAAAGTCAGCAAATGTCAAAGACATTGCCAGAAACAACAGGCAAAATGCCTGGGAGCCTTAATTTGCCCTTGTCCTGTGTGTAAGCATTATGGTTAAGTTTTTAGTTATAGGATCACATCCTAACCCCCCACAATGCTGTTCCCTGATCCAGTTAAAAAGAAACAACACACATTTATGGAGTAACTACTCAATATTTTGTTTTCTTTTCAGTATCTGAAATATAGCCTGAGGCCTTCTATGCTGAGCACTACTTAAGTACTTCTATTAAGGCAGACTCCTCAGTTTCCTGGTGTGGTATTCCACAAGGCTCATTATTATATCAACTGAGTGTCTTACAAAACACTGGCCTCAAAATACACCCCTAAAATCTATAAAGCATTACCCCAAGACTTGAGATGGAAGAATTGAGGCACAGAAAGGCAAAAAATGTTCAAGATTTGTAGAACTGAAACATCTAGCAGCATGTTTTCTAGGCGAGGCAGTTTTGCATGGTATTTTTATTATATATAAAAGTTGTATTTTATATTTACTTAACACAAAATTACCATGAATTCAATTGCACCTGAGAGCTCACAGCACTTTTGCAAGTCAAATTCCAGGTTCTTAAGTTGAACCAAAAGAAAAATACAAGTAGTGACTACCTACAGAAATTCTGATTTTAAGTGAATCACCATAGGAAACCTGGGAAAGGTAGGAACACAGTCCAGCTCTCAACACAACACTAAGTTGTACTCTATAATTAAATTCTAAAATAAAGTCAATGATATGGCTAGTAGTCCCAAGCTTCTCAAATATATACTTGGACAAAAAATGTAGGTCACCATACTAAAAATAAGAGGATTACATACGAAGGGCTGAAATTTTGTTATGGAGGGCAGGAGGGGCACATGACATGACCAAAACCAAACCAAACAACACAGAAAACTAGTCTCATGTATACCAAAACATACATCCTGAAAGATGCAATAGCATGCCAAACAGCAACCTAATGAAGGAGAATGGAAAATAACGCCATATTTGAAGGTCTATTAATACTATGTGGGGCAGATTCCAGTAACCCAAAACCCAAGGAAAAGAACACTCTCACAGGAAGCTGCAAAGCAATTAGGAACTTTGGCCAGTGCAATGCTTTTTCAGTACACATACAGCATGGGAAATGATGAGTACTATACGCACATACACCTGAGACATAAAACCTTAATAAATATAAAAATACTACTTTCGTAGAACATTGTGGAAAAACTTAATCTATAACAGTTCTAGATATAACTAGCACGTGCTGAAAGATAAATACCAAAGTTATTAAAATCTAATGGCAGATGTCTGTGCAATCCAGTCCTGATACAGTTTAACAGAAGCTCTGTGCTGCAAATGGTTTCAGAGGCAAAGGTAATTAATAAAAAGCTGAAAGAATCATGTTAGTATTATTACATTCATTTACAGAATTTTCTAAAATGTTTGTACAAGATAAAACTACAATAAAATCTTTTATGTTAATTCCTATCAATCTGTGATTTTTGTACTGTATCCACACACCATATGTAAATGCCAAAGAGCATAGCAGAATTCCCCAAAACAAAAAAATATTAAATGGAATTAAGACCATGAGTATGGACCTATGTATATACCATGTGTGTATACACATTTATTATACAGATACAACTGTAAAACATGTTACCAACCCAGGAAGTCAGGATCAATTTTAAATCAATGACATAATGCAGAAATACTTTTTTTTTTTTCATCAAACAAGGAAGTGAAGTAATCATCAGAACAAAACTAGCACAAAAAATAGTGTCTTCTGTAACCCTTAATGCCTTTAAATTAAGAGTGGATATCCTTCTAGTAAATGTGCTTTAGCTAAGCATAAACTGCATTGTGGTCAGATAAGTCAAAAGGTTCATTATCAGGAGAACTGGATGAAATATAGGATGTAAAGGATGGCAGACTAGATGATTTAATGGTCCCTTCTAGCCACAAACACTATCAAGAACTGTCCCAAAGGAAATCATGCAATAAACACATCATTATAGTCAACTAAATCATGCCCATACCCACTAACCCAAAAGTCCCTCACTATCCTCTTTGCCAGAGGTAAAGACCACCTTTGGAAGCATTACCCACAAGGCAGAATAGCAAAATGAATTCCCTACACATCCTCCTTTCTTATTCCTTATATTCAAATACAATTTGCTATGTACTTGAACATATTTACCCCTTCATCCTAGTCTCTCTCACACACACTGCTCTTTAAAAAAAAAAAAAAAAAGTTAAATAAATTAAGGATGAGCAGGTTTGAGGTTTTTTAAATTACTTTCTTAATTAGAATATTTTCTGTCAGTAGGCAGCTTAATCTAATAGGCAAACCATGGATAGTTACCAAAACAGTAACTGTCTCTCACAGCTCCTAAACCAAAGTCAAGTTACCCTTAAAGAAGAGAACATCACCTTTGCAGCAAGTAAAGAAAACGGAATTCACATCTATATAATCATTTTAAAATACTTTTATTCTTGATGGTATTCTCTGTGCTACATAGTATTATATAAGTATCTCTTGCAAAAAAAGACCTACACTTCTAAAGAATAAAGTGATCACTTTAAAGAAAAGTTATCATTAGGCCTAAAAAGCATTTAAAGTACTTGTGGCCAGGTTCAGAAATGTATTTAAGATGTCTCTCTGAAATTCTACTGATTCCAGCAGGAAGCTAGGTATCTAAATATCTCTGTGGACCAGAGTCTACTTGTACACTAATCCCATATAAATAAATTTTATTATGAGAAAGAATATAACAGTTTATTTTTGTTGCTATATAAAAGCAAAGTAGATAACAGTAGTATGATTTAAAAGATTATTTCTTTCAAATAAAAATCGTATTAATACATCAAAACCAGGAGCTTAACATATCTGAAGTTACCAGAAGGATAGTCAATTATGCTAAAAATTCGTACAAGCATCCTGTTTAGGCCAAGTGGATAACATGTATTTGCTGAAAACAAACTCACCAATTCCTCTGTCCTCTACAGAACTCAATACTAAATCCAAGCAGTGGGGAAAAACAACAACAAAGATCTGTATGATACTGCTTAGCTACTACTTAAATCAAATTTTAACTACACGTTATGCATGCAAGTTCAGAGAGGTCTTGTGGTCCCCTCAAACCAAAAATGTGGTAGTTGGAAGGCATGTATCTTGGTCACACATGAAAGCATATGCTGCAGACTGCACAACTCCTGTAAGAGGAAAAGGAAAAACAGGTAACAATATTAATTCCAAGAAAACACTCTGCACTAGTCAGCTGCAATAGTTACTGTCTCTGGTCACAGATCCAGTCTTTGCAACTGCCACAGAATTCCTTGGCCAAGCAGGACAGGCAATTATGTAGTTCTCTGACACACTTTCCAATAATTTAGATTATAAACAAAACAACATCCCAAAGCTTACATAGATCTTTTTGAGAAAGAGGCAGATATTAACTATTACATATAGCCTACTGCTGAGATTTTAACCAATTGCCTCAAAGTATCCCAGTAATTACTTTTGCTAGTCAAAAAAAAAAAAAAAAGACACATGATTTTGGGAACAAAGACATGATGAAAAACCAACTACTGCATTTGGCATATCAGTTTTATAAGGGGAAAAAAAAGTCTTTTCAAGACAGTATCACTCTTTCACTTGGATTACATTTCTTTGTTTGCGGTCTGCACTTCTAAGATTTTGTGCACATTTTCTTTCCACTCAGGCCTAAATTGAGGGAGCATATTTGGGCTCTCAGTTTTCAAAAATCCTTTTTAAAGTATCAACTCATTATCTGCTTCCATTTAAAAGAATTCAAGAAAGAGAAATTAAGGAAAACATGCAAAAGCACATTAGTTACTTGTTACAGTAAATATTACTTGTGCATTTTCACCTCACTTTGAAACATCTGGTACAGTATGCACATGTATACAAAAATCACTCAAAATCCTCTGGTGGCTGTTTCACCACTGTCCTGGTTTCAGCTGGGATGTAGTTAGCTGTCTTCCTAGTAGCTGGTACAGTGCTATGTTTTGAGTTCAGTATGTGAAGAATGTTGATAACACTGATGTTTTCAGTTGTTGCTCAGTAGTGTTTAGACTAGAGTCAAGGATTTTTCAGCTTCTCATGCCCAGCCAGGGCACCTGACCCAAACTGGCCAACAGTGTATTCCATACCATGTGACGTCCCATCTAGTTTAGGAACTGGGAAGTGGGGGGGGCAGGGATTCGCCGCTCGGGGACTGGCTGGGGGTCGGTCGGCGGGGGGTGAGCAATTGCCCTGCGCATCATTTGTACATTTCAATCCTTTTATTACTACTGTTGTCATTTTATTAGTGTTATCATTATCATTATTAGTCTCTTCTTTTCTATTAAATCGTTCTTATCTCAACCCAGGAGTTTTACTTCTTTTCCCGATTTTCTCCCCCATCCCACTGGATGGGGGGGAGTGAGTGAGCAGCTGCGTGGTGCTTAGTTGCTGGCTGGGGTTAAACCACGACAACCACACAAAGAAGGTAAAGAAGAACTGAAACAAAGTTCAACCATTTTATTTTCATCTTGGACATTCTAAGGACCAGAGCGCACATGGTCATGCTGTCCATCTACTCTTCCAGCTTCTTTCCATAACTTCCAAAAAACCAGGACAAACCTTCCACCCAATTCTGACAAAGTATAAAGGAGTAAAAGCTTGTTTGTTCTAATTAAAATCAAAACGTAGAGGTGAAAAAGAAATTAGTACTCCACTAAAGCAGCAGCTGTTGCCAATAGTTATCTTTTATACTGGAGATACTGTGGGAAGGAGGATAAGAGGGTGTTGGGGGCAGGTATTATATCTGAGGGTTCACCAAAGAACTCAGGGTACGGCATTTTCATGGAGAGGAGATGCAGTTATTTTAAAAGGATTTTTTAGATGATGCAGAAAAAAAGCTTCACTACTTCTCCCTTATAAAGAGCCAGTTGTTAAACAAAAATAACTTAAAACACTTGGGTTCTAGAACCAAGAGAAAAATGTGTCTTGGGATAAGTAGCAAAATTAAGTCTAGTTTGCTCCACTGCCTTCTTGACAGCATAACTGTTTCTCATATGCAAACCCTAGTTTTTCACAGTTTCTTTCCCCTACAACTAAAGGGCATCAAAAGGTTACAAACTTAACCTCTTTAAACACCGGTTTATTTCTTCAGCAGTCAATGCAAATTTTACAATGCTTTATCTTCTATAAGCAATGAGGAAACTGGAACCAAAGCCAAAACTGTATTGTAACTCTCAATAGTTATCATATGTTTTCATCTGTACATTTTAATACTAAAAAGCAGAAAGATCTTAAAAAGCTACCTTAAGAATTATTTAATGTTGGTATCTATATTCATTCTTTAGTCAGCAGGGGAACCGTGTGCCTGGTTAAGTCACTACCATCATGTTGAAAAGCAGCGAAGATTGTTTCCATGCTTAAGCTAGAACTCACAAGTACTATTTACAAAAACACATTAATGTTTTTGTTCATTTCATTGAACAGTCAGCCAAAAGGTACAGTTAATGAAAGAGAGAGGGGGGAAAAAACCAGATCCTAATTCGTCTAGTTACTTTGTTTTAATCTCAAAAGGGAAAAACATAATAGAAAATGCTGTCAATTCCAGTAAGAAAGCCATCAATTTTTAAATCACTAGCAATATCACCAGAACTGCATTTTTCTTCTGGCTACTGCAAATCTTTCAAACATTATGTTTGTTATATCCTGCAACTGGTCTGTCTTGTTAACAAAACTGAAAGAGTAAGCGTAACTTAGAGAATAGCTTACCGCCTGAACAATCAACACAGCTCTCAAAAATGAGGTTAAACTTTATCTCCAGGCAGCTGTCAATAAAGAAGGCAGGGCACATACTCCTATCCCAAAATGGTATGAATATTTAAGTCCAAGTTTAAATCACAAAATACATCATACTTGCTATTTAAATTGCATACTTACAAGTCGTTAGGTGGCCACCATTTCATTTGTTTGGATTTTACCATTCTAAGTTAGACAGGATCTTAATGAAAAAGGAACTGCTTCATGTAGGCAAACGTGCTTATACAGAAAAATGCATTTCCAGTATTTGTATTAAATGAACTCTGAAAATTAATATAATCCATGTAGACCATCCCTTAACTAATAAGACTTTGTCTAATCTCTTCTACAAATAATTCCATTAAAAATATACAGTAATTAACATTATTCCTTTCAATAGGCCGAAGACAAAAGTTATCATCTTTGCTTAAAAAAAAAATTAATAAACAAACCCAAACACAACACCCCACCTCAAAAAATCGACAGCAAAACAAAACAAAAAAAAACACCACCAAAAGAAAACACCTTCTTGGAAGAAATGCTTCTTCAGAGTATACTTTATAAGCAATGAAAATGCATATTGACAGGTAAGAAAAGAAGAGTTGATTAAATATATAAAGGTAAAATAAATCTGTTTATTGTGAAATTTAGGAAATAAGATTATATTTTCTGCTGCATTTCTGTTAAGTATGATTTAACATAATTCCTTGCACTGGAAGGAGGGAGGAAACCAATTTTAATAACAAGGCTAAATTTATGAAATAAAAAACTGTGCCAAACCAGGCCACTCTTCACTTACTCTGTAGAAATGACTGACACACCCCCAAAAATATTTTGGAGTAATTCTTACTTTGACAGGAATTGTTCACATTTCTGCTGACTGTAACAAAGAAAAACATTTGCTTTCCCATGTAAGCAACTATCCAAAAGCAGATTTTAATAATTATGGTATCCAGAAGAACCCCTGGATTTGGACTCCTGCTCTCTAAAAAACAGCACTAATGCTTGCTCTGTTTACAAAAACTGAAAAAATTACAACTGTTCCACAAAATTGCTTTACCCACTTCTCAATCTTTAACTAAACTTTGCTTTAATGTCCTTCAGTCTCCTGACTATGCACTACTGATTAAGTCAGGACTGGACTCCACAACCAGATGTCAGGTTCTACAGACAGCAGTTAAATAAAATAGCACAAAATTAGTTTTCTTTCATGTTCAAAGGTAGGCTTTACACCCTTAGAGTCAAACTCTCAAAAAATACAGTATCATCTACAAACATTTCTACAAATATATAGAATGTCTTCTATGAAGGTGTTTCCTGTATACCTTTCCATGAGTTTACAGAAAGCATTTTACAAACCCTTGTTCCTCTGTAAATGTCTAAACCCCAGGGGGCTTCTGGCAGGCCACCAGAAGTAAACCACTGTGCAAATAGCAAGACAGCTACGGGCTATATGTACAAAGCGCTCACGCAACTGAGTATGTGTCCCTGCATATACACAAGACCAAAACCTCCTGCTGTTACTGACATCACAGATGAGAAAAGGCAAGTTGGAGAAGCACATTTGTGACATCGGATGTCCAGTGGCCATCACACAATGCCAACAAGCCAAAAATCTGTAGGAAGTAGATTTACTGCTACTACTGATCAAAGAGAAAGTAGGAAAAGGAGATAGTGCTTTGTTTCAGTCACGCTAAGCCTGAGTTGACAGTTAGATATTCGTAAGAAAATGTCAGAGAAAGAGGCTGAGACATCAGTTTAGGCACCGGAGGTCAAGATTTGCACAGGCAGATGTATCTGAATTGCCAACACAAAGATGACAGTGGGCTTTAGGTTACTCTGTGTCTTCCATGACTATATTTACATCTAGTTGTCTCTAACTCATGATTGTTCTGTCCAGGTTTAAAAAGGAATTGTTCTTGTAGTTGTTGTCTGTCCCTCCAGCCCCCACCCTTTTATCTTTGGATAATCTCATCCATAAACAAAAATTGAAAGCAGTGTGGATAGCAACATTAAAAGCTGCTGACAAGGTAGACAAAACAGTTCTGCGAGATTTTTTTTTTTTTTTTTGGGGGCCTCTTCCTAGAAACTTTTAAAAAGAGGCATGGTGGAAATGGAAGAATAATTCCATGTATGGTGCTTATGTTGTAAACAGTTTGCATCAAAATATAAATCAGTCTGACAAACTAACCTACTTTCCACTGGCAAGGAAGTTAGACGCTAGGACATTTGCAAATGAGGTTTTATGGCCAATTGAATATGATCCTCATTATCTGCTAGAAAGTAAGACCGAGATCTATTTAAATAATATCTATACAATATAATCTTGCTCAGCTAGCCAAGATCCAAAGTACAAGATCTCCTCAAACCCCAACTATAACACATACAAGACATGATAACAATCCATATTGCAAAAGACAGCAAAGTTTGATTCAGATTTACAGAATACTCTGCAGGTACCCATTCTGTTTCATTTCAAAGTCTTCCAGGTCACTCTTAAATGCATACAAGAAAACAGAGTTATACAAGAGAAATCCTTGAGTTGAACTGTCTGGCATTTTGTTGCATGAAATCGGCAGCAAATTAGTAGACAACAAACCCCAAAGAAAAACCTGGAAGAAAGTTTTACTTTGTACTTGCATTCATTAACTTGGGAAAAGCAGGGAAAGAAAATCCATGGCCTCTGCAGCAGCATTTTTACTAAGTTAGAAAAATGATCAGAAGTATTTTAATATGCACTTTTCAGATACTGAGAGAGGACTACATTACAGATCAATATCAGAAAAAAGTTTTGCATAAAAAAAATCTTTGGTAACATACAGAAGTGTAGAATAATGCAACACATTTAAAGTTAGAAAAGATGCACATAAGATTTCAAAAGAAGGCAAGAATAGGCAGCATGGGATGAACTAATAAACTTCCTCAACAAAAAGTCCATGTTTCTGCCTTGAATATGCCAGCAATTACTCAGTGTAAACCTAATCAAAAACTTAAAAGTTGCAATGATAAAATATAAAAAAATCAACCACCAAATATTGTCAGTTTCATAACAGTCTGTCTTATATCAAAGGAGTTAATAGTTCTTTTTTTGCAAAACTCTATGACTGATAATACTCAGGGAAATATTTTATATTTTTCAATGGGAATGAAACTGGCTATTATTCAAGTGATGTTCTATTTTATCTTTCACAAGAATGCAGGAACTATAAGGGTTTTTTTTTTAAATCAATGCTTTAGGAAACACGGAACAATCTAGTGCTACTCACTCTGCATAATGAAACTATGTGCTGTTGGTAAAACTCACGCCCCAAATCCAAGTATGTTAAGAGCTGTCAAGCAAGGAGGATAAAATAAGTACTCTGGTGACTACATTTTTGATCTAAAATAACAAAGACGTAATTCTATCATTACGAAATGACACAGAAGAAGCAGATTTTCCAATGAATTTTCCCAATCATGCTATACACACCCAAAACAGGGACTAAATTTAACATAAATCTGTGTGAAAACACAGTTACCAAAGGAGAATAAATGAAGCAGACTTGAAGTGTACCCTAAAGAATGTGCTCTAAATCACATGCTAGTGAGAGCTATGATGGTTATTTAAATCTCACATTACAAAAAAAGCAGAATATATGAATTAACAGGTTTTTACAAACAATTGCCGACTGGTTTAAAGGCACTGAGATACCTAGGTCTCTTTAATATAGGGAGTTTTCATCTAGTCTGAAGTTATGTACCTTAAAACACCTGCCTAGAATAAAGACTACTATATAACTTTGTCAATCAAAATGAAATATTGTAAGGGGTTTTTTTTTATGTACTTCATAGGTATTTTTTTAGGTATCCTTAATATTTACAAATATTTTCATTTTTTTAATCTATAACTAAATATCCCTAGATTCACAGAAAATTGAAGTGCTTTCTGTTAAGAATTTGAACACATTAAGATATTTTCAAATAGCTAACAGAAAAAATATGTTCTTGATAAGCACACACAAACTTAATGTACGCACGACTATTAATTTAGAAACAAACCACCACGAGTAATTTACAAAGAAAACAAGTTTTATATTTTTCTTCTCTATGTTACATTATTTTCTGATCTTTGTGATACAAATCATTCTTTGTTAGTTAATATTAAAGGTTCAGAAAAATATATCTTTCTCAGCAAACTGAAGCAGAAGAAAGATGGCTGGAGAACTATGGCACTATCCCTTCCATTTGCTAATTCTCAAATACATCCAAGTGGTAATTACAGTATTGATCTGAATTATATTTGTTAGAAAAAAAATTATAAACTTTTGGAAGGACCCAGCTGAAGAAGGTCATGGTAACACCAAGTACTAATCGATTTGTCTAGCATTACACAGCAGTATGTTCCTGTTTCTACACATTACCTCAGTAAAGCCTACAATCAATTACACTAACAAATCTGAAAACAGAAAACAGGTAACATTAGTTACTTTAAATTTTTGTCTTTACTACAGTATGTCAGACTTAAAAAACAAAAAAAACCCCAAAAAAACAAAGGAAGAAAAACAACAAACAAACAGGACAAAGATGATATTAGTTGCAAAGTCCCAGTGTTAGGACTCAAGGGAGGCCTAAAAAGTAACTTGTATAGAGTTCTCATACAGTTAAGAGAATGCCTCAAAAGCAGTATTCTTAATAGGCATGTGGTGAAGTTGGGGGAAGGAGGATTATATATACTTGAACATAGACTCTACAGCTAGCCTTTTTCCCTACTCAGGCAGAAGCACAATTACTGTGTCAGCACAGAGTGGGAATATGATACCAGGCAGTTATGATCCATTCCTATCCCACAGATTTTTAACATTCAACTATGAAAGCTTTACAGTTTGAAACTTCTGTTCCCCACAATTCCCATATAGTTCCTTTAACATTAAATATTATTCTTTTTGCATAATACAAAACATTACAGCCACAAAGTAATAGAAGCATATACAGACTAAAGTAGTTTGATATCCACTCATCCAGAGACCTCTTCTCTCCCCTTTGTAATGAACCACCACAGCTGGGGTCACAGAGATAGAGATGCAAGAGCTGAAACTCCATTACCACTCCAGATGAGAGGGTAACTAATAGGATGCTCTTCATAAAGGATTAAAACTCAGTCAAGTCTGGCCTGTACGAACTAGCTTGTTTGCAATATATTCTGAAGCCATGTACAGCTTTGTCTTTTGCTAACTAAGGAAGAGATAAATAGTATGGCTGAGTGGCAGGAGGGCAGGATTCCACATGTTGGTAAACAACTTACAAGTTAACTCTAATCAAATAGACCAGGTTAGCTGTTTGCTTATTAACTGTGGAAGAGACTATCAACAGTAGTGAGTGAGAAAACCTAGCTAAAGCAGACAAACGAGACCTCAAAGATCTGCAAAACAACAGGTCCTGAGGTGGTTATCTATCCAAATTACTTATTAGAACACTCAAATTAAGCATAGCAATTACAGCCATGCCACAAGATCCAAAAGTGTTCTCTCACTGTCAAATTGCTCCCACACCAATTTAAGAGGTTATTTCCCACGAAAACCCTGACAACTTGTCCCAGATACACTTCAACAGTTTGAAAGAAGCAAACTCCCCTCCACTTGCCATTGTGGACCAGTCTATTGTTCCTCCAGTCAATTCAGGACCATTCTGGCAATTTGTTTGCCAATGCTTTCATCACTTCTCCTTGTCTACCTCAAAGTTACCTTGTTAAACTGAGGTTTTCATTACTCATTCCAATTCCAAGGCTAACACTGGACAGGTAAACCTGCTTAGACATGTTAAAAAAAATCATAAGTACTAGTTCATTAAAACTCAGTCATTTAGTAATGCAAACAGTAAGAATGGATTGCATGAGTATTTATTTTATGTAGGCCAAAACAAACATTCATGTTTTCACACACTATGAATTTTTAATATATCTCTCACCAATGCTACTGAAACTCACTGGAAGGTCATAATACATATTGCAATTTAGAAATTCACGTGTTTCAGTGTATCACATGAAAGTGCTTTGAAAGTTTTGCAAGCTTCATATCCTACCTTTGATTTTTAGTTCAATATGTTTAAGATGCCGGACCACACCATTTCTAATAAGGTGACTGTATAAGCTTCTCCAGTGGCACAAGATGGCTGCGGGCAATAGACCTTTCCGTGTTATATGACAAGACAGTTGGTAACTGTACATACTACAACTCTGGGGCTTCCTAGACACTACGCATACACTACCTGAAAAATCAGATAGGCAGGAGTTAAACAGCACTCCTGATTACTTGGTCCAGTCTACCTCTAACCATCAAAGAAGCTGTGGGCATCAGCAAGCTGTTCCCATCTGCCATTTTTCTTCAAGGGGGAATAAAGCGGCCCAACTCTTCCCTATTACAGCAAGATACATATCATAGGTGACATCTTCTGGAAAAATGATGCCCAGGAGTACAGTACTATTTGTTTCCAAAGAGCCCTCAGGCTTTGCAAGAGATGGACTGAGGAACTGCCTTTGTAGGCAATAAGAAAATTGTATGTTTACTAGTGGAGTATGATTTTTTTCCTACTAACAAGAAAATACATTTATAACTAGCTGATTAATATGAACACAAAAAAAGAACATGCTTTGTAATAAAATTAGATTTTTTTCTTTGTATGCAGTAGGACTGGAAAACACCATCTGGTCAATTTGGTAACCTACTAAATTTTTCATGTCAGAGTTCATTAATTACCTTTCCTAAGACATCAGTGAATATTCAGATTGATTTCTTCCTGCATTAATACTCTACTATGATAACTGTAAACTCTAGATTGTAGGTTCCTTTTAAAACTTTTTTTATTGAGTCACCAATAGCCTTCCCCTTTTCAAAAGTTCAGAAGTCCTTTCTCGTATCACCTCTACATAGTAATAGTTACAATGAGTTAAGTAACCGACATAATTACATCCTACTCAATATACAGTACACTCCTTTCTCTCCCCACTCCCAGAAGTGTTGTATTATTAATGAAGATAAGAAAAATAACAGTTTCAGCTAAAATCCTTTTAGTATTTTATAGACATATTCCTGAATAATGGTAGTGGAACCATCTTTGGAAGTTACTCTTCTCCAAGAAGAGATCAGCTATACATGAACCAGTTCAGATAAACCTTTGTCTAGCCTACTTTGCAAAAAACCTCTAATGATGACAATTCCACAATCTTCCTAGGAAATTTATTTCAGTCCTTATCCATCCTTGTGCTTGGAAAGGGCTCTTTTCCTCTAATGTCTACTAACCTCTAACCTGAATACTTCCTGCTGCAACTTAAAGTCAGAACTTCCTGTTACATAAATGCTTCTCCACATTGTTTCTTATTATCATCCTTTTACATATCCAAAGGCAATCACCATAACTCTCTCAGCATCATCCTCTCTGGGTAAAAGAAATCCCAACCTTTTTTAAGGGACCTGGGGTGGTGAGAGGGAAGGGGAAGACAAGGAAGAAATTCTTGTGATAGAAACTGCCAGTTTTACTGATAGGTCCTCTAATTCTGAGAGAAATAAAAGGGAAGAAGTTCAGAAAATTGAAATAAAAAAATTCTAGACATTTATCAATTTAACAACCTAACATATCTATTGTTAGGAAAGCCATACCCAAGGGAAGACAACATCTTTCATTACACTGCCCTTACACATCACCCCAAGCACAAACAGGACTATAAAGGAGACAGCATTCTCCAGTAAAAGCAGCAGAAAAAACACATGTTTAAGTAATTAAACACATGCCAGTTCTGATCTACAGTAACAGTTTACACTGACACTAACAGCATTTAAAATTTTTTTTGTACACATCATAAGCATTACCTGTGATCCCTTCCAAACATGCTAAGATTTCACTTCATAGAAATCGTCATTTAAGTCTGAAAAGAACTGAATCTGATCTAATCTGGTCTCTGCATGGATTCTTAATGCCATACTTGTCATCAGTGCCACTGAAAGAGAACTCCACTCATCCCCAACAGATTTCTCTTTACAGAATTTTTTTATTGTTGTTTTGCACAACACAGAGCACACAGAATTTGTTGAATTGCTATCCTGCATCTAACCAAGCAATGCTGCAAGGAGAAATGTACTATTCTGAGGAGTTTCCCTTGACTAGGTTAGTCCTACTAGTAGAGTACAAACTGAAAACAGAGTCTCTGAAGAACAATTTAAAGCATATACATGTGAAAGAAAAAAAAAGTCTGAAGAAAAAAATTGGGAAGATAACATTTTAAAATTCAGCACATTCCAAAAGATATTTTTGGCTGTAATAAACAAGACCTTAGAGTTGGCCTTCAATTTGTAGTATGAATTGTGCTACAAACCACATTTCTAGAACACAACTACATTTCAGATACTTCTTAGGAAAGGATGTAGTAAGTTTGTCCCAAGCCAAAAAGGGAAAAAAAAAAAAAAAAAGAAAAGAGTAAATATATTACCGGCGTTGCATCCATCAGTGGTCATCATCTCCTTTGGAAAGATTCTACCATGTGCCAAACTCCACTCTGCAGGTATACCTTTGTTAAACTGGTACCACAGTTGTGTTCACAAATGTAACATGAGATCAAAAGAAACAGATGCAGATGACTGGATTCAAGCTCGCCCAGAAGCCAGCATGCCGTATCAAAGTCAGTCACAAACAGTACTAAAATTTAATTGATGTCTTACCATAAGAATAAGACAATCCCTTTAAAATTCTGCTTTCATCAAATAAAGAAAAAGCTTGGTTTGTGGATGATTTTTTGCTTAAAGAAAATTCCAGTGGAACCTGCCAGTACAAAAGTAGATTGCATTCAGCTACCTTAAGGGGACATCCTCCTCATTCATTTCCACAACTGCTGAAATCCCCTCAGAGTCCTGAGGGGCCTTGCTTTAAATGAGAGCAGCCAGTGGCACAATATTATATATGAAGGGTCAGTAGTTCTGAAATGCATTCACTGCCATTGCTCAGAAAGACAGCTGGACATAGTGACCTTCAGAACAAGGTTCATCTTTTTTCCCAGGTTTTGTGCAACAAAAATAAACTCAAGATGGCAGGGAGCCTTGATAACCAGCTGAGGAAGCAGACAGTGCCAATCTTACTGCAAAAAACCTACCCCAAGCCATAGTGTAATAATGTAATAATAAATAATAGCAAACAGCAGAGCAAAAGAAGTTTTGCTTCTCCATCTTGCCAGCTATTTAGTATTAACTCATTTTTGCACCTGTTGATCAACACAGCTGAGGAAAATCTGTACTGAAGCAAAAATTATTACCCAGCATGTCTGTCACACACATGCAGAGACCTTTGAGTTGCCTGTAGTCTGATCAGCCCCCGGTCCTTTTATAACTACCACATACAGCTAAATACTACTTTGAGTTAGTTATACTTTTTTCCACGCATACTAGACCAATGCTGTCACTGGGGAACCAAGCTGATCTCAGTTTCCTCCACCAGTAAATAAACTTTAGTCCACTTGAGTCAACACAACTATCAGAAGGTGGAATCATCTTAGAAACTGAAAATAAATTTAGAACTATAATGTATGATCAAAGCTGAAGCAACAATAAGTTTCCTGCACCTTCAAAACAAACAATATTTAATATTTAATGCTAACATATAAAAAGCAAAAATGAAAGCTGGTTGTCAGATTTAGAATACAAAAATTAAGTTGGAAGTCATTACAAAAAAATAACAATAGTAAAAAAGTAGGTTCTGAAGCACTACAATAGAGAAATTATAAACAGTCAATATAGGGCTGGTATGCCTAATTACCAAACTATCTGCAGTGCGTTACCTTATAAAGAGTAGTGCCTTAAGCATTAAAAGATTGTTCTTTTGCAAATATAAAGAAAGCCCATGTATAAAACAGTCACAAAATGAAAATTGTCTGCATTAAATACTATTACACCATGGACTCTGCCAAGCTAAATTTGCTATGAATTTCCATTTCACCTAGACCCAGGCAGTTTCGCCAGTCACTTTGCTATTCCATAAGTTTGACTATTGACATGTACATAAATAGCTCCCCTTATGCAACTTGCTTAGAACGTTAACTGGAAAGCAAAATGAGTATTTAGCATTACAAAGTGGTTTTGCTTGCAGCAATTCCTATACAAGCAACATTTAGACCCACTTAATCAACTACTCTCTACAACATATTATGTACCATGTTAAAGACAGATTATGTATAAAGCCACCTTGTTTTATATAGCAGAGCAGTAGCCCTCCCCATGCAGAAATATTTGCATCATGTCCTGGGCTGTCCGATTCTACTCATTCCCCACTGTACTTTGTTGCCTGCAAAGAGCATCTCTGAACCTTCCCCAGTTTCTTCTAGTCACCCACACCACGAGCACTGTGGAAAAAAAAGTCGAGTGGCAAACAAGTGCCACCTGAACAGCCAAATGCCTCCCTCTGTAAAAGCACACAACACAGCACCTCTTCATTTCTAGTACTCTCACTATCTATAGTGCTTCCCTCCTCAATTAGAGGAGCATAGAAAAACAAAAGCAACTTTAAGAGACTTACCTGCAAGACTTGCAGAAATGAGAAGAAAATAGGGCAAGACTACTACACCACTACAAAACGAATTAAGCCCCTTGCCTTTACCTTCTCATCCCTACAACAAGTTCAAGAGCTGTCCTGAGCAGAAGAGGCAGTGCTGCCCCTTATGGCTCTCCGAAAAGTGCTGGAGGAAGAAGCATCAGTCCACAGAACACAACAGTAAAGAGCAAGCACGTACAAGGTATTTAGAGAGAGAGGAGGAGGGGAGGAGGGGAGGAGGGGGAAGAGGAGGAGGAGGAGAGGAAGAGGAGGAGAGGAAGAGGAGGAGGAGGAGAGGAGAGGAGGAGGAGGAGGAGAGGAGAGGAGGAGGAGAGGAGAGGAGGAGGAGAGGAGAGGAGGAGACGAGACATTGATTTGGGAGTCTATGAAAAAGAACAGAAGTAGTGCCTGGTTGGGAACTTATTGGTCTAATAATTACACACAGAAAAACTATGCTAAAACAAACTGCAAGATTGCTACATTCAAAACTGCCAAAATGAAATAAAATGCCAGCACGACTGTAGAAGTTAAATGATACCCTTCTGCCAGACTCTCCTTCCCCTGTCATATGCCTTATCACAGAGCTTTTAGTTTCAAGACCCCAGCCCCTTGAGGAGCCCTGCTGCACTTAAAGCTGTGGGTGGGACTATTCTGGAGATGAACTGGGGTTTAAGTGAAGATTACTTTTGTGTAATATTAATACACAGAACTGGAGACTGCAGAAACTGGAAGATGTGTGGTGAGTGAAGACATTTCACTGTTTCTTCATTTATGCTGCCTGTAGCCACAGGTGAAAGCAGCCCCACAGAGCAGAGCTTAGCTCTCAAAAACAGTTGTGCTACCAAACTCATGAGTAGGCTGGCATTGCTCAAAACTGTAATTTCAGTGAAAGTTCTGCCATGCCCTCAGAGAAACATGCCCAGCATAAGCACAGGTTTCAAAGATTTTACTTGATAAAAATCAAGTTCTTAGCACACACAAAAGACTCAAGCTTGGGCAGATGCCAGTACTGGACTTCTGTGAAGACAATGTAACATACACCTTTGAGAGATCGTCACACTTGCAGACTCCTGCCTATGTATAACAAAGGCTCAGAATAACCCACTATCTCTTCTATACATAACCTGCAAGCCTGTCTCCCGAGTCCGTCCCTCACCATCATGGCACCAGAAGTAAAAAAAGAAAAACTTTGGCCAGAGCCACAGAGATTCCCTGTCATGAAAGATTAGCACAAGAGAAATTAGGAACATTAAGGAAAGGGAAAGGTATTTCTGGACTGAAAAAAACACAAAAAGGTTTTGAAACCTTAAAGCACTACTGGTATTACTGTCCTTAACAGCTCTCTTTTCTGACCTGCTCTTAAAACAAACACATAAATAACCAAACCCCCAAAGGAGCTGAATAACGAAGATCTGTGTATGCACCATGCTGTCATTCCCAGCATTCTTAATTCTGCACTGATGAACTAGGACTGCCAGTGTATCTCTGTGAACCACTTCAACATCTCATATCTACTCACAACTATTTTTCATATGTTTTTCACTTTCAGCCTCTGAAGTGAAAGATGTAGGTAGGACACAACATGCATGAGCAACTTAAGAGTGCAGTCCAACTCTCTCTACAGAAATGGATTCAATAATAACTCAAAAACCCAGCATGTATATCAAAAGTTATTACTAGCTTACTTACAGGTACTAACTAAACATGGACACAAAACAACTGTCCCTCAAGTAACTGAAATTAATTTCCAGAAGCAAATACTACAGCAGATACTTCAGTTCCTCCTCACTCCTTATTCCCTCCCAACTCTTCTGCATGCATTGAACAATCTTCCAAAACTGTCAGTCTTTTCATCATTCAGAATGTGAAGGCAAGCAGAGCTGGCCTAGGGATGCATTCATTCTGGATGAATAACGTAACTACGCAACTCTTATCTGTAGGGATCAACTTCAGTGACAAGTTGTACGCTCCCTAAATCTTTGAGCTTTATTTTGCAGTCAGAAAGAATACTTGTAATAAAGCTCAAATTAAAAGCTTACTTCAGTGACAGTGTTATTTCAATAACAGTGAATTACCTTTGCAACAAATGTGCTTCTTTTGTATTGAACCAAGAAGCAACAAACCTATGTTCTCCTTTCACAAATGCCACTCCTTTGTTGCAAAAGCAAGGGCTAGTGCCAACAACTGCTTAAAAAAAAGTTACAGAACAGCAAATAAACTTACTTTTTCCAAGAACAGTCAACTATTGGGTATAATACTGCACCTCCAGACAATCATTTAGCAACTTTAACTGTTGGTTGAACTTTTCTAGGATGCAATAATAGAAAGGTATGTGCATTGGGAAGGTCATGTTTACCGTTCAATCAAGCTGGATGTCAGCCCACAACAGTTTCACTTACTGGGATCCAAGCATGTCACTTGTTTTTCTCATACCAGACTGTTTTGATTTTCACATTCATAGCCAATTGCCTGCTTCCCAAACTCCTCTTGAATATGAGCTGACTAAAAAAGCAAAATTATTTTATCCCACCTAATCTTTATATGCTTTCCTCTGAAATGTCCTTCTGCCCCCAGCACACTTCTTTTGAAATACTCAAGTAGTGGAAATGAGATTCTGGCTTCCAGGGACTAGCATTAAAAAACAATGCACAGTGCAGCCTGATTCTAAAATGGTCTGGGGTTCATTACATTAGAGGAAAAACCCCATATTCTATTCCAAAGATGAACACTCACATCAGTGATGAGAAGTCTCAGAGCTTCCACAGCTCAAAGTAAAGAGAAGGGAGCCTTCTGAGCTTAGCGTCTTGTAAAAGAAGAATGATTATCCTTTCAAGGACTTATATTGAATTAGAATCATAGAGTCATTTAGGTTGGAAAAGACCTTCAAGACCATCGAGTCCAACCATCATCCATGCCCACTAAACCATGTTCTGGAGTACCCCGTCTACGCGCTTTTTGAATACCTCCAGGGATGGTGACTCAACCACTTCGCTGGGCAGCCTATTCCAATGTCTGACAACCCTCTCAGGAAAGAAATTTTTCCTAATATCTACCCTAAATCTCCCTTGCCGCAACATGAGGCCATTTCCTCCCATCCTATCTCCAGCCACCTGACAGAAGAGACCAGCACCCACCTCACTACAACGCCCCTTAGATTAATCTCTGTCAGATTTCAGTCCACAACTTCTTCCCCATCTTCTGCTCTACAGACAATTCCTTCTGCTCTGATTAGCTTTAGGTGTCTTATTTAACAAAATAATTTTAAAGGCCAATTCTTTTATTGCTCTGTGAATAGAACCATCCACTCCAACTGCCTCTTGCATGCAGGCTGCTCAATTTCCCATTAACTGCTCTATGATTCTTTCTTCATCCTCCTAAACTGAAACTTTCAACATTTACAATACCAAACAAACCAACAAAACAAAAAAACCCCACCCAAGTAGGCAGCTGAAAGGGACTGTGAAGAAACAGGCAATTTCCCTGGGTTGTTTTCTCTTTCAGCTGAAGCGTGGGAGAAATGGCAAGGATTGAGAATACTCCTTTCCTGGTTCAGTTTAACATCTTTTGAACTCACTCAGCTGTTTTTATACAAACTAAAGTGAAGAAGCATTCATGCAGCTTTTCCATAGGCTCTGCTATCAAATGCAGTACAATGCATTGGCTCTGCAGTCTGGATATGGGGAACACACACTACACAGGCAAGGATGTGTGAAGAATCGCTTCAGTTACTGCCCCTGTGTTGTGTTACAGAATTGAGTATAGTGTCTTTTCAAAAAAAATTACAGAAAACTCATAGGACATGAACAACTACAGAACACTTAATGTGTTACTCGAAAAATGCTGCAGTTCAAGTTCTGTAAACTACAATCCAGTTGCTTCAGAAATAAAATATGATTAAGAAGTCAGAACTCCGTAGATTCTCGTTAAGCAACTAAATAGTAAATCAGGTAAGCCTACAGATGTTCTGTTTGTGCCCTCACCAATGCCAAACAATGAACCAAGAGTACGTAACAAGTTTCCTCAAGTTGGGATACAATTTCAAATCACAACTAAGATGATCTGACAATCTCCTCCCTCTCGCTTCCTCCCTTGCACTAGTAATAACATTTTTCTGAATTTTCAGGGATTCAGCTCAGGGATCTAAAGCAACAGAAAGTTTTTCTTTGTGTGGGCAGAAGGGAAGGATAAGCTTTCTGCAGGAAGGGAACTCCCTGAAGTGGTTCACCACTGGGTGTGGAAAACAGCAGAGCCAGACAAAAGCAGCAAGATGTGAGGCCTGGGAGAAGGGAAGAGGTGGGTCCATCCCTTTCAGCAGCCTACGACCATCAGATTAATCTCGCTGCAACTGAGCCTGCTAAACAGAAAGGAAACTGGGATGCTCCCATGAAATACTCTAAAGTTTTGTTTGAATTCATGAGCAGTAAGAATCCAACCCCCATCCCCTCAGAAAAAACAGGCAGGTCTACAGGCATGAAGTTCACTCTGAAAGACCGTGCTTTGAATATGTGGTATCAGGAAATGCCCCTTTGGCTTCCACCAGCCTCAGGGAAACTTAGCAGTAATAGCTACAATAGGACATAGATATTCAGATATATTTCACTCAAATAAAATATGCTTAGTTTCATTTAAGTTTTCTCCTCCTACCATTTTATTTCCAATTTGTAATCCAGAACAGGAGACCTGCCTTACCGGAATTATTTACACTTTTTTTTTTTTTTTTTTAAAGCAAATCAATCTTTGAAGGGAGTCTGGATTAATCTGATGTATCTAGGGTGTTTTCCCTTCTCCAGAGTTAACAAATCTAGCTTTAGCAGCTGGATCCTTTATGTCTAGGAGTCCAAAAGCTGGAACATGCTATCTGTTAAGGTAGAAGAGTTGGTCTGAAGCTAGTATTGTCAAGTAGCAGGCTCAAGATCCTGCAGGATCTGAAAAACTTTTTGACCTGGCTCAAGCACTGGGAGACAGACCCCATGATTTCACATATATGCACTATGATACAGGCAAATACAATGTAGATTACAGGAAAAAATTGTACTCTTATGACTACAGAAAGGGGAAAACTAAGTCTTTCAACTTCACTTTTGCTGCCTCCCCATCCCTTCTACAGCAACAGTGCTCTTAGTCTATTAAAAGTGAACAAGCAGCTAGGAAGATTAGACAAGAAAAGCTCACAAAATTTAAGTGAGTCACGGACCAACTGATGAACACTTTACACTGCTGGAACAACTGTAAACAGAGACATTCTTCTGGATGAAACTGATTTTATTTAAACCTAATGCTGTTGTTTACATGATAATAAAAGAAAATACTAACTATAATTTAGCAAAAGCCAGATGGATAGTAGAGGGCAAAGCTCAGTGAGGAACAGCCAACAAGTGAAAGAAAGCAGGAAAAGAACTTCCAAGAAGTGTTGGAAAATGCACTTTGAACTGAGAAAGCCATATTGAAAGGTGACAAGAGAAGAGGGAACAAAAAGAACAGCTATGGCTATTTCACTTGCAAATTTTTAAGTTTTGTTGGACTGAGACTTTAGGTTCAGATCCAAAGATGAGATAAAACAGAAGTTCTCATGAAATATGCATGTAATAAATGGGTCACTAAAACAAGATTAAAATTATCTCACTAGATATACTTTTTGCTGTCTGATGGGATGAAGCTCTCTGATTTTCACAGATAACACAAAATGGCTGAGGTGGGATGGGACCTCTGGAGATCATCAAGTCCAACCCCCCAGCTCAAAGCAGGGTCAGCTAGAGGAGATTGCTCAGGTCTACATCTGGTTGGTTTTCAGTATGTCCATAGCCTCTCTGGGCAAGATGTGCTAGTGTTCAATCATCCTCACAGCAGAAAACCCCAAGCCAAACAGGCAAACAGAAAAAAAAAAAACCCAAACAAAAAAACCAAAACCACCACCAAAAAACTTTTGTCTTACATTTAAATGGTATTTAATTTTGTGTCCATTACATCTCGTCCTGTCACTGGGCACCACTGAAAAGAGTCCAGGGGTCCTTTTTTTTTTTTTTTTTTTTTTTTACTCCCCCTCCCCAGTCAGGTACTTACTTTAATAGGATCCCCCTGAGCCTTCTCATCTCCAGGCTAACTCACTGAGGCAAATCAGAAGTGACTATGCTCTTTACACAGTGCACTCCAATCTTTTATATCACACCATGCAACACATTTCATTTACCAGTCTGCTCAGACTAATCACAAAATTTACTTGGCTGTTTCCACACCCAATGCCTGTCCAGCCCTGGAAAGAGTTCAAATCAAGTTGAATGATAAAAGTATCTTAAAAGTTGTATTTTTTCACTATATAGAAGCACAATGTGCTTCAGCTCTGAAGAAATTACATTTATTAGAGAGTTGCAATACTGATGAGAGAGAGGTCACTGCTATTCTAGCTTTTACTTTTCTTCTTAGTGCTTTTAACTGCTTTACATAGTTCCAACTTAGGAAAATTTATAACTCTTCCATACTGTAATTCAACACTAGAAAGCCCTTTTTGCTAATAAAACAGTATTTACCAAGGAACATGCATAGATAGTTGTGCCATGAAAACCCACACCATGAGCACAAACAAGCATGCCAGCAAAATTTAAGTACTGGCTGGTCTGACACTTGCTTCTCTCTTGCCTGAAACACGGCATTCATAACACGTGGGATATCTAACAAGTGTACTGAACACGCAAGACCAAGACTGCAATTTCCTGATATCCAGACAGCTCAAAAAAGAGGGTACACAAAATTTATCACAAACAGAAAAAAAAGTTTTGTATTAGCACTCCTTTTCCTAGGGCAAGGAAAAGCTTGCGATCTCTGCCAATGTTGTTTAATCTACATTCATAACTTTCAGTAATATACTGAGTGTTTATGCTAAAATAGTAACAAATGCTTGTATATTTCTCTCTTGCTCTTGAGAACTAATATATAATATATCTTGGTCATATGTATAGGAAACATATACTAAAATGCACAAATTTTTCATAAATTCACTCAATGCAGCCAACGCAACAGTATTATCTCGCACTTAAACTATAACATGAAATTCACAAACTGCAGATTTTATGTACATCCTGACTTCTGAGTTCAGGTTCTCAATTTTCAATTTAATTCTCAGTATTCTATTTAATCTCTGTTTTGTACATTTTTCTTTTAAAAATAAGAGTAAAATTTAAAGAAGAAGCTGAACTGACTGCATATTCACCACAAAAAGCTCATGCTGCCAGTATTTATTGCAGTAAGAAACTTAAGAGGATGGCAGGAGTGGAAAAACAGAAAACAAAAACAGAAAACAAACCAGCTGTGATCTCACTACCCAAACTCATTATGTAAGACCTCATTAGCCACCATCCCACAATAATGTGAATAAACCCTATGGACACTGATGAAGAGGAAGTGATCAGGGATACAGAAGCTGAATAATCATATAGCACTACAGCACACTGTCAACTTCATAGTTAAAGTTCTGGAATGCAATTGGGTAAGATCTCCACTAATGCACACTGCAGAAAGCACATGGTCAGGCTTTGCACGTACAAAGCCCTCTTTGCCTGTTAACTGCAGGACGAACAGGAGTTTGAATATGAACATGTACAACAGGCTAATGGACAGGGTGTGTGTTACACAAAACCGAAACTCCAAAACACTTCAGCTTCCTTCCCCAGGTACATTTTATGTTAGTAACATTTAATACTTCTTCAATATGAGAAATATGAACAGAATTTTATTTTTGGCTATTACACATAGGCTTCATCTTGATTTCTTGATTTTAGTCTGTTTCTTCAGTTTGTAAAAAGTTTGACCACTTTACAGTTTTTGTATTAAGTTCTGAAAAAAATGGGCTGTAATTATATGAAGTTTAATAAACTTTGGTAGTTCCAGCTGACTTCGGGAGATTTTTCCCCTTTTCCATCAGCTTTGACAAATGAAAGATGAGCAGCATTGACATGTACAAACCTTTACTGGCAGCCTGGAACTTAAGTGATCATGAGCTACTACGGCCTCACTTAGAAGGATCATCAATCAGGATAACAGAATTCCTAGATAAAGTTGTTATAACATTTTAAGCAATTTTTCAAAGTGTTACAGTATTTTAAGTCAACAGGTTTTTTGACTGGGCTATTTTGAAACAATCACGCAGCTTAGAAAGTTAAAAATATTCTCAGGTTTCTCCTCTTCTGCAGTCATCTTCACTTTCTCATTAATTAGTTCACATCTGAATGTTACAACTAAAAGTTTAATGCTACACTAGAATGGAGAGATGGTTTCCACTAGAAATTTTGTTTTGCTGTTGTTTTCAAATACTCAAAAGGTATAACTTAGTTGTTAAAAGATAATTTATATATTTAATGTCCAGTTCAAATTTCAGCATTTCAGTTCCTACTGAATCTACAAATAAGCACAGATGTTTTTAATAAAATAGTTTTTCCGGTCCCAGGCCTCATCCCTGCCCCCCAAAAAAGAGGATAATGAACAGAACAGTTTGGTTCAAGTTCTGCACAGACTAATATTTTCTCTTTTTGTTCTAAAGGAAGATAATTTCGCAGTCATCCAGATCCACTGATATACTTTGTTTTGCATGAAATGGCATTTACAAAATAATAACGCAACACAGCTATGCCAGAAAATAAATCATGTAGGAACAAAGGCATTTTTTTCATCAGTAGTCCAAATTTGAACTTAAGTAAAAAGAATACTTTACATGAACCTAAACATATAACATGACTCCTGAGAAACTGACTTGAGAAAACATCTGAAAAAAAAAAATAATCTTTCTTTCAAACAAGGTATGAAAATCTCTGTGGGGTTGATATGAGAAAAGTCCCAGATATGGTCACATGACAATGCCAGTCTTCCAAGAAGAACTAATAGAAATTAGTTTTTCAACAGCATAAATCTATTTAATGTGACTCTCCCTACACTAGTCTCCAGAAGATACATTTTATACCTTTGACACACATCCATTCAGATAAAGGGGCAAGAGTACCTACTCAGGGAAAGACAAAACAAAACAGGCTTACTATACAGATTATATCACCAATAGAAACCTCAAACTTTTGAGTGATAAATTAAGATAGATTTTATCAAACTACTGCCATAAAATTACAAGTCTAACCTCACATTCTAAAGGCTGAGGATGTACAGATGTATTATCCATCAGCATTTGTAAATATTTGAAGACATTTATATAGGTAAGAATAACCAAACTTTTGAAATTACCTTTTTTCCCCACTCTGGAAGGGATATCAACTATCCCAGGTGAGAATTTACACCTATCTACAACAATCATGCTGAGCTATGATGAGTGTAGAAAACCACCCCACCACAGACTGTGATGGAATTCCCCCTCTTTCTCCAAGGGGTCGGGGTGACATCAGGAAAAGACCACCACAAACGTTCACATTTCACTCTGAAGACACACATGTATCAATGGTCCAAAGCTACACAGTGGTTTCCTCAAGGTCCTGAGAGGACATGATATCTGAGAAGCCAACATCACTTCTTACACTGTTATACTCCCTATTTTCATTGCCCTCCACCTCTGCAAAGAAAAGGTGGAAAGGTAAGTAGAAGTATAGGCAAGAGAGGAGTAAATTAAAAGACCAAAAACTATGTTCAAAACTTGTCTTCTCCACAAAACAGTACATAAAGGCCATCAGCTAAGCTGAATACCCCAAAAAAACCCAACAACCAAAAAAACTAAACCCACCAAAAAAAACCCAGCCTCAGAAAAAAAAGCAGTTTAACATTTATTTTGGAAAAGGCGTTAGTGTTAAAAAAAAACATAAAAAGCCTCTGCAGTTTCAGGGGAACTAAAGAAGGTACAACTTCCAAAAATAAGAGAGGTTATCCTTCTGTTATCCTCACAGAATTTTACTCTGAAAAATGAAGCATTTAATCATTATCCATTTCCACATAAACAGACCTAGCCTTGAAAAGTAGAGGTGCATGACCTTATATCACATGTTATTAGTATGTTTCTGGGTAAAAGGATTTAAATTTATATCATATAATTCATTCAAAGCAGGTTTAAAAGTTTAAACTGATGTACCTGCTCAGTGAAGTGCTGCTTTAAGATAGGGTAGTACAAAACTATATCCTTTCGGCCAGGGAGAAACTTCAGCAGGCATACTTGCACAGATCACTGGGAAACTTAGGAGAGATTAATTAAGTAAACTTTCTTGTCACCAAGGAAAGTCCCTTGTCAAGGAATAAAGTATTAGATATACTTTGTACCTGAAAGTTAACATTTCTGTATCTGACAGTTAACATTTTTAGGGTAATTTAAGTGCAAAGAATAAAAAACAGCTGGTTGGAATGCATACCATCCCTTAGGAATTTCCCATATCATTTGGCATATCTATATAAATTCAATACAAAGAGTACACCCTAAAGATTAGACTTACTGTATTCCATTACATTTCCACTAAGTTACAGATGCGTAATATGGCAAAATGAGAAACAGAAATATTGCTCTGGTTTAATTTTAATGACGGACTTTTTTTTTTTTTTTTTTCACCCAACAAAGAAAACTGGGGGGAAAAACACCTACTCATAGTCATCACTGCATTCACCTACGCCACTACGCACTCTTAGGTGGCTACTGCCTTCCATGTAGAAAAGGATGCAGTTCTCTGTTGAACAATCATTTTAGTTTATATACCACGATTTTTGCTTTAAAATCTGTTTTAACATCCTCAGCAGAAAATGCTCTACAAGTTTATAGCAGCCTTTAACAGCTGAAGTCAGATTGGTAGCACTTCCTTCTAAGGAACTTATAGTTTAAGGACATGGTCATCAAAAGACACAAGTAACCTAACTCAAGAGCAGAGGAAAAAAGTTAAAGGAGGTTATTAGATGAAGAACATTCCACCTACTTGGAATATGACCTCACACTAAGAATCCACCTCTTGCAAAAGCAGAAAACATTTGCCATAAGACGAAGATAATTGTTGATACCACAGTGAAAATGCTCAGCTTACTGACATCAGTGTTTACACATAAAGGTTTGTCACAGTAAGTAGCAAGTTACACCACTTTGCCATAGCACACACGCACTATAGAAGTTCAATATTGAACAATCTACACTGCATCAGAAAGCATGACTCATGAATGTCCTCCAGTCACACTGGTTTTCAAAGTGGGAGGCATGGAGCTGGTTGCCAGCAACAGCAAGAGCAGATAGAAAGCAATGATTTGTACATACATATGCACATAAACAGTCACAGTTTAAATAATTTTCCAGCATCCATCTTTTGAAAGACAGTGCAATGACACCAATGCTCAAAAATCAAATGTTAACTAGCTAAAAAAAACCCAAAACCAACCAAACAAAAAAAACAAACAAAAACCCCTCCAGTTTGTTGAATCAGTGCAAGTGTCAAATGGTATCAGAAGTGATTGGGCTCTGACTCACGTTTACAGAGAAAAAAGCTGCGCTACTTCAGCCCTTCTGGCATCCTACCATCTGCTCCAACCTTCTTCCAGAGCCACTCACCCTGCAAATGAGTTGACAGAAGAAAACATGACTGTGCCTGAGTCAATTCAGTTCAGTTGGCATCATCACTTCAACCCACCTTTTATGGGAAGTTTAATTTGCCTGCCTGAACTGAAGCAGCTCAGGTGCAGACATGTTCCCTCCTGCTACCTGCGCAGGGAGGTCCAAGAAGGAAGGGAGCTGGCACACAGGGGCAGCGTTAACTCACAGTAGCAAAGCAGCCAAGCTCGTTTACCGCTCTGAACTCGTGAAGCTTGTGCATCCATACAAGATTTGCCATTTAACAACAAGATGTCTGTTTTACATATCCTACTGTGTTAAATATGTCATACAGCCTTCATTTTGCTTTCCTGTAACCTACAAAAACAGTACACCAAATGATCATAGGCATAAAGGGTTCTTTTCTCTTTCGAGTATGTATACCGAGCTGAATAAAAGCAGTAAGTATGAAGTGCTTTAGTTTTGCCTCTCCTCATTGCACCAATAAAGGACTTTACATATATGTAAATACAGTGGTTGAACTCACTAGTTACAGCAGTGAGATCTGCCCTTCAGTTATGGATGTTACCTTTGCTAAGATTTTCATGCAGCTACTTTTACATGGGCACTGAATAGTTTAAAAAACCATATATGTCTGTGTAATGGGGCAAGGCAAAGGAAAAAAAAGGAAGTCCAACACAAAGCCAAATCTGCAAGAAGAAAAACAGCTAAACATCACAAGGTTAGAGTTAGGAAATATATTCCCATGACAAAATAACATACCCAAATTTTAAAGACAAATTAATTTGTGGTGCCTCAGCTTGAACATTTTAAAATAGGCATCATTTTTAAGAATACTTCAAGCACAGCATCCCTCTTGGGACCCAAAAGTGCTTGCGATAATTCACATTACATTTAATAGACAAGTTACATAAATAAAACTGCTTGTAATTTGCATTCACTTCCTTTGGAAGGGGAGGGAGGCAGGAATTATAAATATTTCACCTGCATGAAAGCTCATGGTTTATTGTTGCTTTTCTTTTAAGCAAATTCCAGCTTATCTCTTTGAAAACGAAAAAGAACAGTGAAATGATAAAAAGAAGAAGTGGTGATGTACTTGGAGTATATGAGAGACAAAAGTCAACAGAAAGGAATAAAACCAGCTGAAAGTAGGAGCTAGAAAAAGTAGGCAGGAAAAAGCACAGAAGCATAAATATGAAGAAACAAAGATTACAAAGGCATGGTTCAATGTCAAAAGCTATACAGGTGAAGATGTATGACATACGTTTGCTTTTGGAGGGCTAGGATTTGTTGATTCAGAGAAATGTATTTCTCCCCTGGAGAGGATTCCAAAGCACGTGAGATACAGCTCTGGATGAATGGCTGTCAAGAGTATAAAATAAAAGGAAGGGGGGAAAACCATGTTGGAGGAACAAACAAAGCCAAAAGGATAAAGGACAAGTGTTTACGTTAGCACAATGCTTTCCCTGGAATTAGCTGTCAAAGTCATCTCTTTCCTACTCCCCCTCTTCACTGCCTGCCACCAGGGAATGACTTGGAACATGAGTACCTATTTTCCAGCTACCAAAACCGAAGGGAACAAAATAATTTCTTCCAATTGTAGGAAAAAGACCAAACAATTCCAAGAACATACAGGGTATCTTCCTGTATGTTCTTCCTGACAGTTTGACCTTACAGTTCAGACACACATGGCACATGCCCATTTAAAAATCACTTTGCCTCACGTGTACACAAAGGACAAACACATTTCTGTCATATTCTGTAAACGGTTGGTTAATTAGGAGTGTCACAACCAAATCAGCCAAATAATGGAAGTGACACTCTAACAACTCAAGATGTTATCAACTGATCAATAAATAGTAACTTCAGACCACCAGGAAGAGATGCAATTAGAAACTGCTTCAAAGTAACACTTTTTAATCAAAGACACTCCCCTCTTTTCTTTGTAACATTAACAACCTTCTGCAGTTCAAACATCACAAACATGCTGAACACCATTCTCATAGTCTTAAGGTTTGTTTTTTAATTAGCCTTCAGAGGATGACTAATAATTTTCCAGTGTAAGTACTTTTTAAAGACCAAAATCTACCTTATTGTTATAAAAATGAAGTATCATTGCCACCCTCTACTTTGATTTTTCTTAGAAGGGAGAGTGCAAGTGATACAAGAATGACTCAAGACCAGTACACACACGCACAGAACTTGTGTAGTTATATAAAGCCCAAGATTTTTCCCTGCTTCAAGACTGCCAGTTAGAATAAACACCAAATACATATCAAAATGCTGTAGCTTGACTAAAAATGTTGTCCATCACATGCAGTTACACTCCAAATAAGCTCAAAGACATGACAGAAGTTGTAATGTTCGACTCTGGTAGAGGACATAACTCACAGTAGTAATGAAATCAGAAGGTGATGAACAGCTAGCAGCTTGTGCTGCTTTAGCAGTTCTGAACCATGCAGCTGCAGAGAACATCTATCTCTGAAGGATCAAAGTGTTAAAACGTATAAACAAACTGTAAATGGTGGCTTAATAAGTAAGTTTTACAATCACGATTATAAAACATTACAGTTTTGATCTTACATTTACATTCTGGTATTTGCAGGAAGTCCAGCACTTGCCTTCAGAGGCTCTGCTGAAGGTGATGAGACTGCACACAGATGCAAGCGTCAGCCCACAAGAGAAAAGCTTTCCAAAACCAGGCCTAATTGTGGTAAACAGAATAGAGTAGCACCCAGTCCCGATGCAATACTATCAGGCTACACCTTTAATACCTCTGTTGAGCTCACATATATATTTAGCCACTGGTTACCTGCTCAGGATTTTTACTTTCTTTACTGCTACCAGTATGTTAAGATGGACTACATTTAACTGGTACAATTTTGGGTTTGTTAATGTCACTATCTTCTTCCTTGAAGATGCCAAGTAATGAATGACCTTTGTTGTTCAACTGTATCACTTAGTAAACCAAGCAGAATTTTTGGAGGCACTGAAGCTTACTTATAAATAGCTCCTATTCAAGAAAACAGTAAGAGCTGTATATGTAATTGGAAGAATTTTTTCCTGCCACAGACCACAAATCAAATTCAAAACAGGTAAAGTAGTATTAATTCATTGAAAAGAATTAAATTATTACTATACCAAGTGTTTTAGCAGTGTGAGCACCTTTATACTTGGTGCTTTAAAAAAAATAAGTAAATAAAAGTCAAACTGTATTGTTCACATCAAGTGCCTAATTCTTTATTGTCACGCTTATTAATTTAACCACTTGAACCTAACTGCAAAAATCAGTATATTTGATTTGCTGTCACTGTGTGTTCACTTTATACAGATGAAAAGGACTCCTGAAGATTCAGGGTAACAGAGAAAAAAGCCCTAGGAGGACACCAGAAGCGTGCTTAAAAAAACCCCAAACCTGCAAACTAAACATAGCTTAAACTAAGACCAAACTCACATACAAGTTATCACAAACAGAAAGTAATGCTGTTACCTAGTGGTGAAAAGCTAGGTACATGCAAAATTGTACAGCTTTTTTTTTTTTTTTACTAACTTGGAATTGCCATCTATAAGCTACTAAATGACTTCAAGAGAAAAAAAAAAAAACAACAGGCCTAATTCATAAACTAATGAAAGATACTGCTTTTCTTGCATTCAGTTCTGCAACAAAGGGTGACTACTTTTGCACCTGCCAGTTTTATTCTCAGTGGAATAACTGACAGACAAGAAGCTACATCATTTCCTGACCATACCAAAACTGCTGTTTTACACTCCTCTCGCAACATCAGCAAGAGCTGGAAACCTGTGGTATAAAAGCACTACTACCTTAATCCTCAAACATCAGTTTTCCACAGAGTACGATAACCGAAACAGGATCGTACATCCCTCAGGATCTTATCAGGCCATATTTTCAATTACATAAACCAACATTAGCTGAACTCAGTCAGCATTCTCTACGGCATCTCGATAAACGTGTACTCTGCTTTCAGTCAAAAGATAAATACTAGAGGAAGAGCAGAAAGATATGAAGACTTTAATGTCACTTACTCAAATGCAAAGAAGAGTCCACTGGTGACCAAGATGAGAACAAGAGTCAGGTAGAAGACTCCAGTCTGTCGAGCCATCATGATCCTCCCATTGCAGAAGAATTTGTTTCTTCCAGGAAAAACCTCCCATTTTCTCCTGGGAGCCGATTTCTTTTTCTTATGGGGAGACTCCATGGGAGACGAAGAGCTGTGTGTACTGATCTGACTGTATTCACAGTCTTTCATGGGCCCACTACCACCTCCAGGAGTCATCAAGAGAGAGTAAAATGTGGGGAGAACCCCACCAAAAATATACACAATATATATGTGCAAATATTCTTCTGACCAAGATAACCCTCTCCACCAGCCCCAGTTAATAAAAAAAAGCAAATAAAAAGATGAAAAGTCTGCTACCAGACTAGCAATAGGTGTATCATGCAAACACCAGTTAACTCTTCAGAAACCAAAGCTGTCATATCAGAAATGCTTGAGAGGGATCCTTCCTTCCTTCCTCCACCAGTTACAAAACAACCATGGAGGACAATCCTTTTTAAAACAACTTATCATAAAACAAGACCCCCAAAAAAGTAATTATAAAGCAGTTCGGCTGTCCAAAAAAATTTAGTCTTTTTTTTCAAGTTTATTTTCGAATGGGAGGGTTGGTTTGGTTTTTTTTCCTTCCCACGCACACCCTGAGAAATCTCTCCGAGGGTCAGAAGGCTGGTCAAGGCAAGGTTTAGCAATCGAGTCTATCATTCATAGAGATTTGTTATAATCCTCCTTTGCGCAGCAGATTTCACCGCTAAAAATGACCGTTTCTAAAACGTTCCCTCAAGAGACACACGTAATAAATCATTAAGCCAAAAAAAAAAAAAAGAAAAATATATAAAAAGCAAGAAAGAAACCAGGCTGCAACTCCAGCTTCCGAGAAACACTTCAAGCTCTCTTCTTCCTGAAGCCGCAATTCAGCGGGAAGCGGCCGCCGCTCCGCGCAGACCTGCGGGCGCACGGCTCCCCGCGGGCCCTTCTCCCCGGTCACGACTCCACCGAAGGGGATTCTCCCGAGCCCGAGGCAGCCCGGGGCAGGGCCGGTCCCCGACAGACACCAGCTCCTGGGGAGCAGCTCCTCATCCTCCCTCCCCGCCTCACGCCCCGCGCCCCGGGCGGCGCCGCCGCCGCGCTTAACCCCCGCCTCCCCCTACACAACAGGTCCCCGCCGCCGCCTCATGCTCCCCAGCGCCTCAGCCCCGCGGGGCGGGCGGCCGTGCGGAAGGGAGGGGAGAGGAGAGAGGAGAAGGAGGCTTCGCCGCCGGTGGGAGATCTCTGCCGGGACTTCTCCCTCCCTTCACCATCCTC
>NW_010973255.1:781457-782041 GCF_000737465.1 Haliaeetus leucocephalus
GCCTCAGGGCCGCCGCGGGCGGTCGCACGCTGCCGCGGCGCAGGCTCTCGCCCACGGCCCGCGGCGGTGCCGGGCCCCCCCCCGCATCCTGCCCCCTCCCCTCGGCGCAGAGGAGCGGCTTCCCGCCGGCGTCCCTAGTTTCGCTGTGCTTTTGCCCGGAGCAAGGTGAGGAAAAACGCCCAGCTCCCCCGCCGCTAGCCGGAGAGTGGCGACTTTCTCTCCCCCCCCCTTTTTTTTTTTTGGAGCCTCTATCCAGGTTTCTCCCCAGCAGCCAGACCCAGAAGCAGCAGCTGCCACCTCTTCATCTTCAGGGGGAGGCGGTAACCACCGCAGCGGCGGCCGCCCGCGGCAGGAGCGGGGGGAGGCGGCGAGGGACGGGACCACACAGGCACGCGCCCCCCGCCGCGGTCGGTCGGTCGGTCCGTCAGTCAGTCAGCCGCTTCCCGGCGGGAGGGCAGGCAGGACCCCCGCACCAACCCCGGCGGAGACGCCGCGCCGCCGGCCCAGCCCAGCCCTCTCTCCGGCCGCTGGAGCGCAGCGACAGCGCTAACTCTTCCCCATCGCCGCCTCCGCAGGCGGCCGGC
>NW_010973255.1:782192-816243 GCF_000737465.1 Haliaeetus leucocephalus
GCGCGCACACACAGGCACAAGCCGCGAGCGATGTCTGCCGTCAGCCCCGGGCGGCGGCGGCCCCGTCCTCCGCTGCTCCAGCTGCCGGGCGGAAGGCGAACGAGTTGTGCGGGTGAGCGACAGGGAAAGAGAAGCCCCGCCCCCGCGGCCCGAGCTAGCGGGACCAGCCTCCCTCCCCGTCCAGGCTCAGTCACGGACGCTCAGGGGCACGCCCCTCCTCCCGCTGGGAGTTGTAGTTTCGCTCCCCCTCTTCCGCGAAGCGGCCGTGAGGAGGGAGGGCGGCGGGAGGGACTACAAGCCCCAGCATGCCTTGCGAGCCGTCCCGGCGGGAGGGGGCGGAGCGGTCCCGCCGGGCAGCGCGGGAGCGCTGGCAGGGCCCGGCCCGGCGCGGGGCGAAGGCAAAGCGGGGGCGGGGCTGCCCCGTGCGGGTGCGTGAGGCGGCTTCGGCCGGCCCGGCTGTGCCCTGCGCCTCTCGCCCTCCGCAGGGCCCCGTTCCCCCGAGGCAGCCCTGCCTTCCCACCTGTCCTCCCCCGCGGGCTGGGCACGGCCGCCGCCGATGCTTATGTCCGGACTTGTATTTCAGTCAGGCCTGAGGGCCGGGGCTGCAGCCCCTGATCCCTCCAGCTGGGCGCTGCGCTGCCCCTCCGCGGCTCCCAGGTCACCCAGCGTAACCAGAGGTTGCTCCTGTCCCGCTTACCCAAAGCCTTCGACTGCGCTGGTGAGAGGGGCCGACGGGCGGCTGTCCCGACTTGTGCTCGTACAGGCAAACGTTTCACTGCTTTAGCGGTGGCATCCGCGTGCTCCAGTGTGCTGCTGGAAGGAACGGGCTTGTCCACCAGCGCTGACCTGTTCGTACAGATCCTTACTCTGTCCTGACTTCACGAGACGCATCCCAGAAAGGTACAAGCCACAAAGGAAAAGCTTTTCTAGAAATGCAATCCTGCACCGAGCCCTTCTTGCATAGTGCCGCCCCGGTGTGAAATGGCACCAGTGGCAGGGTTGCCTGCAGAAAGGCCAGGGAGGGGGCTTCCCACAGCTGAGGCAGAACCACTCTCAAAGCTGTTTGCTGTTGTTTCTGCCTAGTATGTTCTCCGTGCGTGTCCAAAGAAGAGCAATGAAGTGGGTGAAGGGCCTGGAGCACAAGTCTTATGAGGAGCGGCTGAGGGAACTGGGGTTCTTGAGCAGGGAGAAGAGGAGGCTGAGAGGAGACTTTATCACCTCTACAAGTACCTGAAAGGACGCTGTAGTGAGGTGGGTGTTAGTCTCCTCTCCCAAGTAACAAGTTATAGGACAAGACAAAACAGCCTCAAGTTGCAAGCCTTCAAGTTGGGAAGTTTAGCAAATATTTCTTCACCGAAAGGGTTGTCAAGCATTGGAACAGGCTGCCCAGGGAAGTGGTTGAGTCACCGACCTTGGAGGTATTTAAAAGACATGTAGACGTGGTGCTTAGGGACATGGTGTAGTGGTGGACTTGGCAGTGCTAGGTGTACAGTTGGACTCAATGATCTTAAAGGTCTTCTCCAACCTAAATGATTTTATGATTCTGTGATTCTGTGAACTGCTAGAAATAAGTGGGCATGCACAGTGCTAACAAGGGTTTCACTTTGATGCATCTTTTACAAAGGTTTGCAACTTACTGGTGGAGCTGTGTAACCTACAGACAATGGACTAGTTTGGGACATGTGGTAGGAATCAATCCTCAGTTCAAAAAACCCAAAAGTATACTGAACAAACTTCTGGGAAAAGTTGAGGTATATTACAATCAGCCCACATCTCTCATGGTTGAATGTTGTCCTAGGAGAGACACCAAAAACACAGCACGAGGATGCAGCTGAATTCTCATACATAGGCAATGTGTTTTCTGTTTTCATAATCCCATTTCTAATTTTAGAATTGAATATTTATCCCTTTAATACAATAAGCTAATTCTTTATCCATAAACAATGCCTGATAACAAAGGAACCATGGAACAGACTGACCAGCAGTGGATGCTCCCCCTTCCTTGGAGGAAATTAATTACTCTGGCAACCAAATTACACAGAGTAGCCTAGTAGATACTCTCCTGGTGAGTCTACGATCCATTTTATTGATACACGAGAATCATTTTGGAAATGCTAATGCCACATGGGAAGAATATGGATAGGTGTCTCCTTCTGCAAGGCGTAAAGGAATAGTCCTTTGGCAAGTGGGCAGCAGGATGTAAAACCAGTTTCTGATATCATATCACATGCAAATGCATTGACATCCTTTTTCCCCACATGTAATTGATGCTGCTGCATTATTCCTTCCCATCTCATCCTGCTCCTGTAGTGCCTGTTGTCAACAGTTTGTCTGCTATCTCATAAGTTAGATATCACAGCATTTTTTATTCTTTGAAATTTTCTTTATAAACAGCTAATAACTTTTCTTTCTATCTTCATGAATACAGCATCAATATATGCCAGCAGAAGGCTGCTGACAGAAATTTTGTGGTTCGCTGACAAGCATTTTTAGTCTTCATCAGGTTTTTATTAGCATATTGCTGGAGATCTGTCTTCAGTGCTTTGACAATATTAATGACTGTATGATGTCAAATGGCACTATTCTCTCCTGAGATTATGAAATATTTTAGACATTCGCAAATAGAGCAAACAGTTTATGTAAAAATGTCATTGTTGGCTTATCTTCACAGGTAGCACTCAGGCTAATTTCAGAAACACTCTTCAGAAGCAAAACATTTGTAAACAATACCAGCACCTCGTTCAAGCTGCTGTCTCATTCCACTGTCCTTCCCTGGGCTTTTAAGATGTTACGGTTGGGAAGTGAACTTCAGCCATATTAACTGAGAGAAATACATAAAAGAATTTGAGGAGTGCCTGGAAAAATAATTCTAAAAGTCAAATTCAGAGAATGAACACACTTTTACTTTCAATAGTGAATCAACTTTGATTCTAACAGGATCATCCAGTGCCACACATTGTACTTTTCACAACAGCCTGTTCTAGTCCCTAATCAGTACCAGTATTGCATTGGAATTTAGACTATTATTGATGTCCTTTTGCAGACATTATGAACACACTATCGATACCTCTTTGAAGTTGTTTTTAAAACAATTTGAAAACTCCCCTACAAAAAAGACTTTATACAGCTAATATTTCACACAATTCAACATTATTCTTGAAAGCATTTGTTATTGTTTATTCACAACATTAATGATATCAGTTTGAGGCACTGAATAGATTAAATCTTAAACACAGTAGATGCTAGAACAAATACTCTTTCTTCATAAAACTTTGTAGGATCATGTGTTACGGTAGGTACTCTTCTGATTTCTTATTTGTAACTCAGGTTGATCTCGTGCAATAGATGAATATGTTGTAGCAACATTACTTAGTTTAAGAAAAAAGACAGACTATCTTTTTGTTAGGGAAATGCTAATGTAAGAGCTGTTGCCACTGAAAGCTGCTCTCTCTTACCCTGTCTGCAGTGTGGAGGTGTCATAAGGGCAAGCCTTAAAACAACAGGGAAGCTAATTTGCTGAGATGACACGTCACCTTACATATATAGAACATCTGTTACCATGCTTCATGGCAGAATCTGCTTGACTATGCTGGAAGCATTATCAGACAAAGTATTTAAGTGATTAAATAAACACAAACTAGCAAACTGTAGCATTTTGGACATGAGATATCTGTACTCCACATTGCCAAACCAATTGCTTTTTACTTCCAACCAAAAAGGAGGATGAAGTGACAGATATTGAATTGAAATACCTTCTGATATTCTTACAGGTGGAAAGAAAGCTAGGCACTTTTTCCACATCTTTCACAATGAATTTTGAAAAATAAATTTTGAAAAAAAATTTCAAAGTAGTGATGATACCATTGTCATGCGAGACACTGGAAGTAGCCTTGCAGGTCCAGACTTGCTGAATACTGCAGTACATCATACATCCCAGTTTACAGTGTCAAGAGCACATAATGCTAAGAGTTTTCTACAATATACCTGTTTTCCTGACCAAATATTTTTCTCCTTTTTCTCTGCTGTTTTTCAGAAGTTACCTCTCCCTGTACCACTGCTTGGACAGTGAGCCATCATTTTAGAGTCTTACCAATACCAACTATTCATTTTGTGAAAGTACTTAATTTCCTTGAAAAAGATTTTGGGTAAACTAGAAATATTACATTTCATAAAAGTTGGCAGGAAGAGAGAGTGAGAATGCACATCAGAATCACTCTCTAAGGAATCAAAAAAATAAAGAGAGGTTTTCATTACAATGTGATCAACTTAAGCAGGTCCAAAAAGCTTTTAAGTGTCTCTTAAGTCTTGCTTTTGAAAGACCGAGGTGACTAGTCATTTATTGTACAGCCTTCCAACAAAGTGTAACATATGCTACTTCTCTGCAGTAGGTGAGTTAAGCAGGCAAGAAGAGGTAAGAAAGCTTTTTCATGGCAAGCTCTGGAACCCAGAATCAATTTTCTATTTACATTTATCCACTGCATGTTAAAACCATCTCTCTTGATTGGGGTGGCTTTTTTTCTGTTTTGAAGCATTAGAAACACAGTTGTTTATAATTTAAAAATCTGAAATGGCTTAATCATACAGAGTCTGGAATATTGTTATAGTTTTTCAACTTCTAACTTTGGCTTCTTACCACATAGCTTCATTGCTTTGGATAGAAATCAGAATCTATGGATATTTTAATTTATTCCAGCAGAATAAAACAAGAATTCTCCTTAAAAATGCAATTAAAATCCAGAAGTTTTCAGAATTGGCCATGCTTCCCTGATGAATGACTGCTTCCAAAGCTAAAGGGAGACTGCCTCAAAATCTTACAATTTAAACTGAAAAAATAAACACGAGCATTGTGCAAGGTCAGCAGTGTGGTATTTTAACCCTATTTAACATTTCTTTCTTGCTCTAATTTGAGTGAAGGAAGGAAAAAAGTCTTTCATTCCAGGAAGCTGACACAGAACATGAGCCAACCAAAAGAAAGGGCCAGGATAGGACAGTTACATGAGGAAAAAAACCCCAAATTTTCCAGTGTTATCAGCCTTGGAGCGCATCAAACATTCCCTCACTGGAGCCAGGAAATTATTTTCCTCAGTCTTACATCATGTATTACTACAGTACACTGCTCAAACAGTGGAGTGAATTACAGTTTGTTTGATGTTTTGCTTCCCTGTGAAGAACGTTGTATTCATCATTGCTTGATGCAGAACAGTATCATTTAATCAGTCGGTACTATACAGAAATTTCTGTATACTTAGTGAAGGTCAGGCATCCACATTACTGATTCTTGATTAACACGGTTCATACAGCTTTATCCTAATCCCAGTTCACCAAACCAGTACTTTTTCTTCAGTAAACTTCCTCTTTAAAACCACTTTTTTTTTCTTCTTTTTTTTACAATTCATACAGGAAATGAACCTAGCACTTCAGAGAAATAAACATATGATCATGGGTCATACCCGTCTGTACTCTTCACAGCACATCTGCATTCCAATTTCTAGGTGTCTCCATTGCTAAGCTGCTTACTATTGGGCCAGGCCTCATTTTTTGTGTTCAGCACAATTAATATTAAAACAAGCATCTGTGTGAGCAGTGGATGAGATGGAGCTGGATTTCTTTTCCCCATCACAATAACCTCGCTTTCTCCCATGGTCCGCATGACACTCCGCACGTGACAAGAGAATTGCATACTGTGGCTAACTGGGAACTGCACATACACAGACCGGGGGCCAGCTGGCTGCCACCAAATGACCAAAAGTGAAGTGATACAAGATGGGTGAGTGGCTGAGGAGAGCTAGCAGCTCACTGGCACAAAGGGAGGAAGGTCTCCCTCTCTCCCCCTTTTCCTGCTCCTAAACTAGCAGTGAAGGGTAGCAGTTGTCCTGTCCTCTCCTCTACTCAGAGCCTTCCACCCTCTCCCTTGCAGTCTCTCCACTGCTCATCGGATGTTTTGCTGAGCTGTCCTGGTACAAAAGTATCAGCAGATAGAAAACTATTCACTTTTTTTTTCACCAAGTTAATTTTCTGCCACTTTATCATGCTGAAATGACTCAGCAAAGGACATGACAAAGCATCCAGGACTGGTGCAAGGGAGGGGCAGGAACATATTGCCTGCGGAAAGGGAAGTGAAAAAGGAAAGAGTTTTCCTCTTTATAAATATATATAATACATATTTAAATAGATATAAAATAAAGAGACAGAGAGTTGGGACTGTAGGCAGCAGTTAGATTGGTCTAGGCTGCCACTGAACTTCAGACTCAACCAGATGTGGTCATGGAAGCATCCCATAGGTGTAAGAGCTGGCAAAAAGTGAGAGGAGACAACACACAGCTTAAAGACAGAAAAGGAAGGGAGAGCAGGACCTTTGCCTCTGGTAGTGGTAGCCTGTTAGATAAACTCAAGCCATCTCATTGTGACTTGCTCGGGATGGTAGTACATAATGACCAAGTCCTTTCCACAGCGCTGGCATTAATTTGTCTTTCTTCCATTGATTTTCAGGAAACTTTTAAGAATTTAATTATATGTGAAACTTCTACTCTGTTTCCTATTCAGCCGAGCAAGTTCCAAAGTCTTCCTCTGGGTAGAGAAGGAAAGTCTGACTGACACTTTAAACAACTGCATAAGTCTGTTCCTATAGGAAACAAAACAAAAAATAATAAAATACACACCTACAAATGGTCATGTAATTAAAGGGATGCTGTCAACTGCAATTATTTTAACTAACCAATTAAAATAGTAAAAATGTTTTGAGATAGAGTACTTTAACTAATATCTCCTGTGTAAAAGGATATCCCTTTTACAGGTGTTTGTTTTTTTCCTTCTGTTTCCTACTTGGGGCTTTAGAAGGGATTGGACTCCTGGTTGACGAAAGAAAAACTGCAAATATGCTCGAGTTTATGTCATATACAAGCTTTTTTGCCCCCCTCTGTGTATGCTTCCTGGCTGCCTCTTCCTTTCTCTTCTCCACTGCCTCAGCAAACAGCCACTTATAGTACTGTGGGAAAGTAGTGCTCTGCAGTAGAGTGCAAGAAAGTGATTCCATCCAGCTCATGCAGGAGTGTGATGCTCATTTTGAGAAAAGCCTTCTTTATAATTATAGTCGTGGGCTGTTTCACTGTTTTGGACTACGCACTGAACATTTACAGCAGAACCACGCGTTGCTGTCAGTGGAACACATCCATGATGTGTGTTATATGGATTAACACAAAATACATAATAGTTTTCCTGGAGGAATTAGGCAATTAGAGACTTCTATAAATCCCAGAGGGGGGCTATCTGCATCATTAAACACTTAACTAGGCCATCTCAAAATGGAGCAAACTGCTTTTGAAAAATCTCTTTGATGCCTCATTGTCACAATTCAGCATCATTAACCAGGAAGATTTAGTATTATATCACTGCTTTTCTCTTGTTCCTTTCTTTTCTTTCCCATACTCCTTTCCCTGCCTTCAATTTGGGTTTGTGTCTCTTCTAGGCCTGCCCTCCCCCACTGCATATACTTTCTTTCAGCAAATAGCAATGTTGGTCCTGGGTTTCATACCCACCCCTCTTTCCCACCTTCCTACCATAAAACAATGAGCAAAAAGAATAAGGGAGAACAGATCATCTTACACCTCTCAGAGCTATTGTTTTCAGGACAATAAGCCATGACAGATTCAGGGGTGCAGCACTGCAAGGACTGAATTAATTTCAAATTTGGAAAGCCTGGCTTCCTTCCCTTCCCCCCCAGCAAACAGGATAAAAAAAATTATTTCATTTACTTGATAATTTATACTCTGTAGAATCTGAATATTCAATGAGCTCTGCATACAAAGGACTAGATATGACTCATGAGTCATATGGCTGACAACACTGCAGTAGGGAAAGGAATTCTGACAATCAACAGAAATGTGATACTAATCATACACAAATGTGGTCAGAGGCATAAAACAAAAACATTTTTCCGCTATTTTTGTTCATTTCTTTGCTATAGTTACCATTCGCATATTTCTGTGAACACTTAAATGGCTTTGCTCTGCTCAGAAGCTTGTGCCTGACTAGGTATGTGTTTATGACACCAGAGTTTTAGCAGTTACTTCTACTACTAGTTGATGCAACATCTTCTGATGGAAATGTGCTTTTCACTTAATAAATGCATATTTCATATTGCAATCAATGTAATGGCTCACTTTTAAGAGTTCTCAGACGTTTGTCTTACTCAAATGTGCCCAAATGGGCCTCATAAGACATTTCTATTTTTCCTGTAAGATTATTAGCCATTAATTATTTTAACCAATAATTATTCTTCAAAAAATATAAGAACTTCTTATAAGAAAAGGTATGGCATTATTTGTATGGTTAAGAGAAGGTTTTGGCCAAGATTCTGAGGGTGACTTGTAAAGGCTTTAGAACGTATGATTTTTACACCAAAATAGGAGAATAAGTTTATAAATCTGAATTTTTGTAGAATTAATTTATACTCATCTACTAGCATTCATATAAATGATTTCTAATGAGCAAATGGCAGTCTGCAGTATAATCACATCTTAAACCAATAAAACTGTAACCAGCAGATCCAGGAAGACCGTTCAGAATTCTAAAGAAAATTATTCATGCAATAAATAATATGCAAAGATTAGTCTTGGAGGTATTATGAATTGGTACGTTTTGATTGAAAGGAGTGTAGGTACAGAATACTAGCAGGAATATGATGGAAAAAAATCTTAACTTCAGAAAGAAATGAAGTTGGGAGAACTATTTCAACTGAGACTTAATGTAAAGATAACGAGAGCGTTTACCAGTAACCAGAGTACCTCCTAATGAGAAATCCACATATTCATTTGTACCACAGGTATGTGTAAGCAAACATTGGAGAAATCTTTTCACTTTGACTATAGCAGGGCACATTCAGCCTGCCTTCCCTCCAGCTCAGAGCATGTGAAGTGGACCATCCTAATTCAGTTGCCTCTCAGCCACAGAGCCCCCAGTGACCAGTAACATCAGAAGGAAAAGAGGACAGGAGGGGAATGTTTGTGTGAATATCTGAGCTTGAAGAGCTTCAGTTACTAGTAAGTAGACTCCCCTTTTAACTTTGAAATACAAACATAAATATTTCCATGTGGAAATTTACCGAGTGGGATTACATATAGAAGAATGAGGTCTCCAAATACCCATAGCGAGGAGTCTGAGTACTTCATGCAAAAAGCATCAGCCCTGGATGCCTCAGAGAGGGTGCATACTTGGTAAAGTTGATGGCTGAAGCTTCAGGTGGCTGCTCAGAGCTGAGTAGGGGCAGAGGACATCAAGAGGGGAAAAGTCTGGCACTCACCGCCCAGGGGAGAAACTGCAGGTGGATTTTTAGGGACACCTTACTCAGAAGGAACATCTTATAATGGGAAATCATCTGTAAAAACTTGCATTTTTCCACTTCTGAAGATAACTGCAACTAGGAAGGATTCCTCCACAGAGAAATGCTAACAAAAAACAAATTACTGGTGGCATGAAGGGGCAGCTCTTGGGGATTTATAAGAATTTAACTTCCATTTTTTGTGATTCTCATCCAGACCAACTGGCGCAAACTAGCTTTTGGTGCGCGGGTCAAAGCTAGGGCTTTCCTAGGGGATTAGCATCATCCTTTCTTCACACTCAGAGAAGCATATTTTACTGCAAAATCACCCCATGCTTTTTTTTATCTGCATACCACAGCCCTGTCTATTATGCATTATACATAACTGCATTGGGTTTGTGTGGCAGGGTTTTGGTAGCAGGGGAGGGGCTGCAGGGGTGGCTCCTGTGAGAAGCTGCCAGAAGCTTCCCTGGCTCCAAGTCAGACCCGCCTCTGGCCAAGGCTGAGCCCATCAGTGACGGGGGTAGCCCCTCTGGGAGAACATAGTTAAGAGGCGAAACCTGCAGCAGAGAGGGGAGTGGGATGCGAGAGAAACACCTCTGCAGACCCCCAGGTCAGTGCAGAAGGAAGGGGAGGAAGTGCTCCAGGTGCCAGAGCAGAGATTCCCTTGCAGCCCATGGGGAAGACCATGGTGAGGCAGGCTGTCCCCCTGCAGCCCATGGAGGTGAACGGTGGAGCAGATATCCACCTGCAGCCCGTGGAGGACCCCACACCAGAGCCGATGCGTGCCCCCAGAGATGGCCATGACTCCGTGAGAAAGCCCACGCTGGAGCAGTCCGTGCCTGAAGGACTGCAGCCTGCAGAAAGGACCCACACTGGAGCAGTTCGTGAAGGATTGCAGCCTGTGGGAAGGACTCATGTTGGAGAAGTTCATGGAGGACTGTCTCCTGTGGGAGGAACCCCACACTGGAGCAGGGAAAGAGTGAGGAGTCCTCCCCCTGAGGAGGAAGGAATGGCAGAGACAACTGTGACGAACTGACCGCAACCCCCATTCCTCATCCCCCTGTGCTGCTGGAGGGGGAGGAGGTAGAGAAAATTGAGAGTGGAGTTGAGCCCAGGAAGGAGGGAGGGGTGGGGGGAAGGTGTTTTAGAATTTGGTTTTACTTCTTATTATCCTGCTCTGATTTGATTGCTAACAAATTAAATTGATTTTGTTTTTTTCCCCAGGTCGAGTCTGGTTTTTGCCCGAGACCATAAGTGGTGAGTGATCCCTCCCTGTCCTTGTGTCAACCCACGAGCTTTTCATTATATTTTCTCTCCCCCATCCCACCGGGGGCAGGGGATGAGTGAGTGAGCAGCTTCGTGGTGCTTCGTTGCCAGCTGGGCTTAAACCATGACAATAATGCTCAACAACTGCCTGCTCTAACCACAATACCTAACCACAACATGTTGCTCAGAATAAGCCTAGCACACATCAGTAACCTTTGCAAAGCCTACACTGCAAACACACCCTACCTGCTGTTATTTTGCTTCCTGCAGCTGCCACTGTACCTACTCCTTATGTGACAGCTCAAGAAATCATGACAGCATCTTGGGCCTCTCCTGAGCCTGCCTGGGCCAGGTAAGCCATCTCTAGACGTCACATCTCAACACCTTGCAGAAACTTCTAGACTTACATAAAATAGTTTTTTTTTCTTTTTTTTTCCACGGACCAATTTTTTTTCAATAACCAATACTTCATAACTTAAGATGTTTTGCATCTTGGAGACTAACATTCCCTGTGGCACCATGTTATGGTCTGTATTTGGGATGAGCAGTAGATAATCAAGAATTCTGGGCCACAGGAAGCCACGTGCGAGATGCCCGTCTCAGGGTTAGCACCTGCCATTCAGCACTAACTAGCATTCTGGGCACCCATGCATGTTTAGGAGGCATCTGGTACAGATTAGCTTCAGCAAATCCAAGGTGAGTCTGTTTACAGTCAAGATCTTCAAAGCCATTCTCCACAGCCTGTATCCCCCATATAATCTTCTTCAGCAACACTGAAAATATTGTCAGCTCTTTTCCTAGTGTGGACTCCCCCATTGCAGGGAACAAAAGACAGGATGCACATTCCCACAGGCTGTGTCTACACAGTTCTTACAACTACACCAAGAGAAAAAATACCAGTCATCATCAACTCTTCCAGAGTGGGTAGCTGGCACTCTCTCCTCCTCTGCAGAACCTTGGCTTCTGCAAAGCTGGAGAACGTGTGCTTATTTCAGGCCTTGCAGCTTTTTAATCTTGGATGAAGTGCCCATACCCAGTCAAGCTGGACACATACAGGGTTTGGAGGGAGTGTGCACTCAACTTGCTGACCACATGGATGGACTGCCAGGATACAGAGGATGCTAATTTCCCATGTTCTGTGAGAATCCCTATGACCGGATGCGTCTCACACCTTCTCTGTATGAGGAGTTTGCTGAACCTTTCAATGTGGATTAGCCCTGTAAGATTATGTCTTTCAGGGTATCTATATCCATCTCAACACTACTGCTGCCTCCAAGCAATCCTGAGCCCTAGGATGGTAGGCAAATGTGCGTTAGCAACAGCACAGCCTCACAAGCACCACCTGGGTCTGTAGGGTGAGAAAGGCACTACTGTAATGAATGTTCATTCCAGCCAGTGCTCATAGGGCAGAATGTTTTTCTCCATACATGACCAAAAAAAAAGCACTAATTTCCTTCCTTCCTCTGTACCTCCTCAAGAAGACAAAAGCAAGAGTTTATTTCCTTTTTATACAAAAAGACCCCCCCAAAACCCTAATCCCCCCACTTCCTTTTTCTACCTCCTTCCAAAGTAATGAAAAGCACCAGCTTACCTCTCCTCTCCACCAACCTAACCAAAGCATACAACTCTCCATCTTCTTAACACCTAATAAGCTTAGCTCCTCCCCTGCCTCTGGCTCCTCCCCTGGCAGGCTGAGGAATGCCCTTTGCAAAGGTCAGTGGTCAGGCCTGTGCCATGAAAGGCTCACACAAGAACAAACCCCAAGCTGTCTCAGGCAGATTGACAGTTATCTTGCTGCTTTGCTGCCTGCCCTGTGTCCCTTCCAGACAGAGGCAGCCCACATTCCCCACCATCCCTCTAGGAGGCCAGCTGTGGAGCTGCGATGAGGGAAGGAAATACTTCCCTTCCAAGCCCTTACTCAAAATAGATGGCAAGCAGAAAACTTTAAATAAAATACATGTAGATCTGTATGTAAAAATATTTCTCATAAGTAGAAGAGTTCGCCATAATTAACCCCTCAAATTAAATAGAACCAAGTGCTTACATGTTGAGGCTTCATCTAGTGTTGCTATGCAGACCATTTCAGTGGAGAAGCACTGCATTTGGCCACCATGAATAAGGGATACTCAGGCTGGAAGTTGCTTGGGCTGGTTCTGTTGTTTGATGGGCTGACAGGGTATGTGGCTTCTCCGTGGATGAGGTTTTAACAGGGGTGAAACTCAGAAGGTGCCTGAACAGCTTTTGAAGAACTTGGCATTCCAGTAATAAAGCACTCTGACCCTGCTAGTGGGTGAGATGCTGGTGCATCTCCCATCTCCACCAACACCCACTACCTCCTTCATAGCACTTACCTATCACAGATTGTCAGCCTGCTTTGGGCAGCAAGCAGATCAAGAACCTTGTACTGCTGCATGCAGGCATCTTGCCTGCATCTTCCTCAGTTTCAGTAGAGAAAGTGAAAGAGAACAGGGTGATTCATGGATTTCCCATGACTTTATCACCAAGTGCAGGAAACAGGTTTTTGCAGTGATGCGAGAGTATGATAACCAATGGTCTTTTGAATCCCCAGTGTGGCTCAGAGCTTTTCATATCACCGCAAAGTCAGAGAGGAGAGAAGAAGGAAGATCTTTGGAAAATGGCACCTGCCTGGAACATGCTGTTTGCAGTATTAGAAGATACTGTGAAAGCAAAGGCTTCTCTTCCAGGTAGGAACAGACCACAGATATCCTTAGCAGCTGTCAGGCTGAACATCTATCTGAAATGCACCTAAGATGCTTCCATGTGCCTAGGGAGTACAATTCACACAGTGTGTGAAATTAAACTTTGGGTGAGAATATCAGCATGAGACAGCTGGAAACATAGGAGTACTGTAGCAATAATCCTAGCTGGCCCAAAACTGTGTTGTTTGAATAAAATCTTTGCTCATTAAAAGCTTTGTGTCTGTTGAGTGGTTGAGAACTGAAACAGCGTTGAACACACTCCATCTTATATGAATAGCAGCCAAACATATGGAGAGTGCAGAAGCATGCCCTCCATGGATACTCAAATTTCTCCCGTCTGGAGTGGAAGGACATAGGTACTACATAGCTCAAAGACAGAAATACAGCTGGCAAGGAAGTAATTTTCTTGTGCTAGGCGAGAATTCGAACCAAGTTTTTATTACAATAGCATGTTTTGAAGAAAAAGAAATTTTTAGAAGATTGAGTTTTCAAGAGAGAAAGGAATTCTCTGGAGTGACAAAGGATCTTGTTCAGATCTTGCAAAATTCAATTTAAAAAAATCAAAGAGAAATTTCTAAAAATCATGAAAATAAGAATACTTTTTTTTTAGATATTCTCTTTTCAGTATTGAGTTAGAATGGGAATAATCATTGTTAATAGGTAAGGCTTTTAAATTTTGAATTTTAACACAATCTTTTGTATTTTAATTAAAAGGTTACTAAAATGTATAATTTTGTAAGTAAAAAGCAAAGTTCCTCCCATCCTGAGGAATGCCATCTGATTGCACTGTAAGATTCTTTATATAATAAATTATCTGCAATTCACTGTATTGGGGAACATACAACATTGTTGTTTTAACATTTGGGAAAGCAGAATGAATTGTATTGATCAACAAACATCTCCTTAAAATCTTAGAAAGCTTAGCTCACTAGAGGAACACTCAGAAATTGTGCTTGTGGCTGCCACTGCCTTGGAAGGCCTGCTGGATCCAGTGGTGGAGGTAACGTACTGCTTGGAACAAAGACAAATTAGATCACAACATACATCACAGGTGGCCACCATCTGCATGGCCAAGTGCTACTTTTATACCCCCAAAAGCATTTGAGGTCAGATCATGTTGTCATGTCTCTGTCCACGCAGGGCAATACATGCCACAACCCTGGCATTTCTGAAGTTCAGAATTAGTCCTTTATTTTCTGTCAAAGACAAAACTAGGAGAACTCTTGTCAGTTGTTAATTCTTTCTTGCCCCTCTGCTTCCTATTGGACAGGAGTACTCTTTTCTATCAGTTCAAGGGATCACCTTTCTTGGAGGGAAGGGTTGGTTGCTTTCCTCCACACCTGCAAGTTCCTCTAGCATCTTGCTGAGCTGAAAGCACTTAAAATGTCAGCTGTGAATCAGAAACCCTAGGCTGGTTGGTAGCATCTGTGCCTCCTTGTCCTACCAAGTGGGTACAGCTGACCTTCCAGGTCCTCCAGGGGTTCATATACCCTGTAACTGGGCAAACCATCCCTGTTTGCTCACTAGGACATCAGATTTAATAAAATCTGCCTAATATACATCCAGCCAACATTCGTGCACATGTACAAGCTCCACCCCATTGTGCTCAGACAAACAGAGCACTGCCTCCATCTGACCTTCCAACCAGCCAGCCTTCCATGGGGCTGACAAAACGCCCTTGTGAGCTACCTCCTGACTCAAGGGCTTATAATAAGATCAGGGCCATAGTTTAAATCAGATATCAGAGAGTTGTAAATCCTGACATAAAAAAGAATAATCATACTTCAGCTCAGTGAATGCAGCAAAGCATTCTGAAACGCAGTATTCCTGTTTCTTTCTCTGGTCCCTCATTTTATCCACTTTGTAGCTGTTACAAGTGTTAACCTTGTGAGCAAAGCAAAGAGGCTTGGAAAAGAAACTCTGCAAAGGGTCAAGAAAATACATGGCTTTTTTCTAGAGAACAAAAAGCACCATCCAATGAACACAGAAGCAGATGAGATGTCAGCGGTTAGTTTGAAGCTTTATTTCTGCTCTAAAACCAAAGACCTCTTTATAGCCTAACAGAATTATAGACTCGAGTCTACCGTTAATAGCATGCATGGCGCCAGTGTAATAAAAAATGGAAATTCATTGTCCAAGAATGATTTATGAAGTTCAGTAATTCATGTCAGAGTTTCCACAACATTGTGCTTCTCAAAAAATCTCAGGTCCAACTAACTAACAGTGCTCAGTTAGACATTGATCTTTTAATGAATGTGTGCACTTTACTGATTTTATTTTGGCAATGTTACAAGCGTGGAAGCAAGCGAGCGAGAGAACATGTGCAGTAAAATATTCAGCAACATTTCTAATCTGCTTTGTACTTGGTATCCTTAAGATATTCATTTCATCTTTCCACCCTCCAGGACAAATATATACATGGAACATGTAAACTTCTGAAAAAATGCGCTTTTTTTAATATCAAGTTCTGCAGAATATGTAATAAATAGATGTGAAGAAGCAAAGACCAGATTTAAGGGTCATTTTAGCAATAGGCTTTATTTCAGATCTATAACCATGAATAAAAATAATGCATAGAAAATATTAATTAGCCCATTTTCAACCACTTGTGTCTCTGTAGTGCTACACCAAGTGAGCTTACTTTTTTTTTAACCGTGTACATTTAGTATTAATGGTTCAGCTCTTCTCCAGTCATCAATAGGGAGCCTTGTTACCATGGTGACAGACAGATGGATTAATGCGATGTTTAGAGAGATACAGTAGTGCCAAATTTTTATATATACAGTAAGCACTAATGTACTGCATACACAAGAGGGCATGCATGCAGAAAATCTCAGGGACAGTCTCCCATATGCAGAGAGAGTGCCTTGACACAAAATTCCCATTATCTTCTGACAGAAAGTGGCCATCTATCTCCCACTTTATGCCCTTCAAAAATACCCTGTTGGAGTCACGGACAATTGCTCTAGAAATTTAAAACGAATGTCTAATGAGGCCTGTTGGAAAGGGCTGCTGTCAACACCTAATGTGTCAGCTACATGTATTAGGCCATGAAGCTACCGGTCATCTAAGCATGATTATCTATAATCCACTTCTTGAAATGCTGTCTGACACTTTCAGCTGAGACCTTTACATTTGCCTGTTTACTTTATTCATTGCAGGTCTCACTAATGAGAAAGAAATGCACAGTATACAAAAATCATTGGATTTTTACAGAGTACAGACAGAATGCATGTCGAGTAATTCTTCTCAAAACTTTCACATTTCCTTCTCTTTCAAACCTTAATGACCTGCACCTTCCTTGCCCATCTAACTCCCTTCCCTAGAGCTGCTAATGAGCTTTCCTGTTTTCAGAGCGTTACCTTAATAGTTTGTGTCTTGCAAACATCCTCAGATGGAGATGAAATTAATACAGGAGAAAATGTGTGACAGTTATGCTATGAATCTCTGTCATTTAGACTGTGAATCTCCCATGCTCGTAGAACTAAAAGATTATGCTAGTTGCACAGTTTTATTTTATTTTATTTTGTTTTATTCTTCATGCAACATTTGAATCTTTCCATCATTGCCGAACATCTTCGCTGCAGAAGCCTATGATAAGCTGCTAAATTGACTGAAAAGTCAGGTATTTTTAAAAGACAATTTGACCTGCCAACAGAAATTCTGGCACAAACTTGGTGCTTTTAGAAATATTCTAGATATGAAAGCAGAAGTACTTTATCCAGATCACACTATTAATTTATGTTACAAGAATAATTTAATTAGAAATGTTTTCCATCCATCTACACAAAGTGATAATTATCATTCATCAGGAGCCTAATATTCAGCTCTCCTTCCAGGCCTTTTTTAATTGTAATATTAAACTATAGCAATTAAGCTCTGTGAACGACCGCAAAAAGGGCCTTTGGATATAATTGCACTGAAGCCGATTAGGAGAAGTATATATCTCGTATTCAAGCCAATTAATTTTACCGTTGGATTTCTCAGCAGGTGATGAGTCAAGTCTATACTGGCCACCTCCCCACGATAAACGAAATGCTAGTCCAATTCCTTTCCTCTGCCAGGTGCTCTGCAGCATGTGCCACTGCCAAGAGCCCCCAAACCAGTGTCACCGGCCACGGGATGGGCACAGCAGCCCTCCCATGGGATCACCCAACGGAGCAGCCTCTGAACACGGCATCTGAGGGACTTCTGCTGCCCAGCGGTGGCCCGTGCCAGCAGCATGTCCCTCCTGCCCCGCAGCCACCGTGGCACATGGTGTTACCACAGTGCCAGGTGCAAGTGAGCCAAGCTTGAAGTACCCTTGTCCACTAAATTTGTGGGGGAGCCGACCCACACGTCCCAAGTCACCCAGGCTGGAAGGGAGCTCAGAAGGTCTCAGTCCAATCTCCTCCCCAAAGCAGGCTCAGCTGTAAGCTCAGACCAGCTCACTCTGAGCTTTATCCTCTTGAAAACCTCCTCAAAAGGAGACTGCACAACCTCTCCAGGCAGCCTGATCTGAGCCTGACTGTCCTCATGGGGACCTGTTTGAGCAATGGACAAAGAAGTCATCTCATGGAGCCCACACACAGGATGGACAACTCTACATATTGGACTGTCACCAGGAGGCCTCCTCTGCCCTGCCAACCATAATTTTGGAAATTTCCAATTCTGGCCATGCGGGCCAGGAGCAGATTTTCTCTGCAGAAAATCCTACTTCCAGGCTGTCACCAGGCAGAACCGGTCGATCTAACCGGTAGTGCAGGACCACCGCTGCTACCTCAGGTAGCAGCATCCAGGCAGAGTGGCTGAGCTTCAAGTACCAGGCCATGCTCTAATGACACCGTGGAAATTATAATTAATTTTTGCTCTTTCTTTTTTTAATTCAGTCAGAAATACATTTTTTTTCTGGACCATGTTAAAGGGTTTTCTAATAAGGTACAGCAAAGTAACTATTAAAAGTTTATAGAGTACTATTCTATAATGAAATACATACTGAGACCATTAAAGACATGGTACCCAGTAAAAAATAAAAAAGACCTCATAAACATATTTGCTAGGTCTGTAAAAACAATGGTAATACCACGGGAATTGGAACGGGATCTACGATTTGCCTCTCTAGTTAATGTGGGCAGAGCCAAAGAGATATAGGCGTATTTTACTTGCAGAGAGAGAATATCTTAAAACACTGAGCAGGTAATAAAACATATAATTTAGTAAAGGATAAGAATAGAAAACAAGTAGATACATGCATATGCAAGAAAACCCTCCGTAAGTGTTCTCATCTCTGCAGTGCCAAGTAAATGCTGTCCAAGGCATATGACAGCCTTGATATTTGTTATCATCAGCTCTGAAATTTGAAGTGCGCTTCTGTCCAGCCATAATGTCATCATCCATGAGTGCTAATTTGGGATTTATAACTGAAAATCTGGCCATATTGCCAATGGGACTTTTGCCATTTACTGAAATGTGGCCAGGCTCTGGCCGTAAAAAGCAGGGCTACTGTGGTCTCAGTGCAGCATGCCAGCACACTCAGTCTTGTCCAAAGCTACGCCTGATATGCCCTGCTGATTAACCAAATGTAAAAGTGAAATTAAAAAAGAAGCGTTTCATCTTCTGCAGAAGTAAGCTGCAGCTTAGAAAGGCAGCTCTGGGGCTGGGGGAGGTGACTGGGAATCTGGAGGTCCAGCCTCTCAGCTCCTGATTTTACCAAAGAACTACAGCAGAACTTTGTGCAAACTGATTGATTTCTTCATCTTCACCAAATGGAAAAATACCCCTCCCATAAATCTATGAAGGTAGCTCAACTGATATTTTTAAAGTGTCTTTTGATTCTTCAATACAAGGCTCTTCTTATAGTTGTTCTTACATTTGACAAACGAGCACTGACTTTGTCAGTATTTCTGTGGTTAAAGTCTATAAATTATTACTCAGTGACCAGATTTTTTCTGCGATATGAGACAAAAGACCTGAGGACTTACTCTCAGCATGGGAATTTCAGTCATCGGCTTTTTAAGAGATGCACAACGGTAACCAGCTTACTGTAAAAAGAGGTTCCTGCAGAAACCCAATCATAGCTGCTGAATGCTTTCTTGTCCAATCGACCAGAAAATTGTTTAGAAATACGTAACCGGTTTCTTCATGCCTGCCTATACACAGCATTGAGGCTGCATGGTGCTTTCAGGAATATCTAAGCTTTCATAAACACAGGAAATGAGCCCGGTGAGTCAGGCGGAGAGCAAAGCTCAGCTCTCCTGAGAGCCAGAGAGTAGCCCAACTGCTGCATTTTCTCTTTCCAAAACCAGTGTTTGGCTCTCTCCCAAATACTTTTACATAATCCAGTTCTGTTACCGAACATGTCAGTTTAACCAGTATTCAAATCAACCTTCTCTATGATTTGAATTGGATTTTCAAACTCCAAGCAGAATTCTGTGCCTCAGCTGCCAACTTTTTTTGCAGTGGCACTCAAGACTGTTTTGGATATATAAAATCAGTCAGTTAGACAATTTAGTGAATGTATCGAATTACTGCATTGGTTATGTCCCAGCCAGCTTATAAACTAGCTTTTTCTCCTCTGAAGACCTAGATTTCAAGCTTGGTCCTCAAGTGAAACTTGGCTTCAGTGGAGATGGCCAGGTATCACTGTGCAGTCCTGCACAGAGAAGGAAGGGGAGCAGGAGAAACACAGACTGAAATATTTTGCAGCATTATGCTAAGAAGTTTGCACACCGTGCTGTTATTTCTTGATAGAGCTGCTTATCGGCAGAAATACCATGCATTCACAAAGATTATAAAAATCTCTTAGGGAATATATTTACGCAAACCTGTTTCTTTTGGTTTTTTGTTAAATTTCTTTTCTTCCTTGTGCTCTTCCTTATTCTGTTTCCACACTTCACCCTCACCAATACTGTACATTCTTAATGAACTTTCATGAGAGAGGCACTGTATTACCAATTTTTCATTAAAACCCAGGGGTCGACGTAGAAATCCTAACCACAACTTCACAATCATAGGTAGAACTGAAAACTTTGGTTGCCTCTCACTGTCTGCTTTTGGCTCACCAAATTTTTTGTAATAAAACAGGAAGACCACAGAAGGAAGCCCACCATCCACAAACTCAGGGCATCCTGGCTATTGCAAACCTCGACAGAAAGTAAACATGGCCACAGTGCCTGAACCTGGTCAAGCAATTACTGGTGCTTTGTCCAAATTCAAAGCTACGAGAGCTCAGACCTGTGGTCAAATTAAATGAGTAAAAGTAATGTATTTTTCAACTCTGCTATCACCTATATAGCCTACTTATTTGCATATACATTTTCATGCCCTCATGTTACAAAGATTTGGATATTTGATACAAGAACAATTAAAATCTGTCTTTCAAACAAAAATGTGTCCGCTTTTAGAAAAACATAACTGAATTTTAGAAAAAGATAACTGGTTAATTCTGAGTAGCCATATATAGATGAGTACGCTTGCATGTGTACCACAACAGTGAGAGAAGGAATAATGACAGGAAATGCAAGGCTCTTGGGTGAGGTATACGTAAGAGGAGAGAAAGCATTATCTTATATTCAATTATATAACAGAAGAGATTAATATTGTAAGCTAAATGGATGCAATTCTGCTGAACATCTCTGTTCTTTTAAAGCAGGACAATTTATTTTACAACACTAAGAATTTTAAGTTACTCAGTCGAACAGAGTGGATTTTATGGGTTTTATGCCCTACTTTAAGTCTCTGTGAATGATTAATAGAGACAGATCTTTTCTGACTCTCTTAAAGGTAGATTCTTGGCATTATTCAAGCCAGGATTAAATAACATCATTATACCTTTTCTCTTCTCTTTCTTCCCAGGTCTGGAGAAGATTTGAAAGAAAGTGATGTCTTGATTGATGTGAACTCAAAAATCTATCCTGAGAAAAAAATCTAGGATTTTATCATCAAAGACACAAAAAATAGGTTATTATCTCTCACAGTTCAAGGATTCTTCTAGCAGATGCAATGGTGATCTTGACACAATTTACAATCAAAATGACATGCGTGCTGCTGTTTTAGTTTTATGCATACTAATAACATTTAAATACTTCATATAATCATATACACTTCAGCACAAAGACAAAATAAAAAGTATTTTCCTCTTTAATATTGTCACTGTGCAGTTTTTCTAAAGACCACCTTTCCTAAGCTTTTCCAGGAGGTTTTATTATTATTTGTGGCAAAATCTAATGCCATTCCAAAACACACACAGGATTTTGGGGTGCTTTTTCCAAAGGAGGGAAGAAGACTGTAAGTCATTTAGGTGCTGTCCAGATTAGAAAAATGGAGTTAGTGATGATGGGTCAGCTATACAGCAGAGATAATGTCTCCTTTTGCAGTAACTGCTTCTTGATTGTGTAAAATTTTGTTTAACTGACACAGTACATGGACCATTAGGAAACAGCTTTGGATTAGCTTTCAGAAGTACCGTGAACAGGAAGTTTCCCAAAATACTAAATTTTTGCCTAGCAACCAAAACCCCCTATAATTAGACCCGTAGATACAGACTATAAATGATGATGAAAAGATACAAAGAAGGAAGCTGGAGAAGAAACGCTTGTTTTGGATTTATTTACATTCTTTGCTTGCTGTTCACGTACTGACTGTTATAAATAAAAACATACTTTACCTGCCCGTACTGAATCCTGTTAAGTTAGTATACCGTTTGATAAAGGAACACATTCAATAGTGATGGATATAAATCGCTGTACAGTTATCGATCAGCAACAGCAACTGAGAATTACTGTGGCGCAGGCGTGAAAGAAGACAGAAATGTACGGTTCTCGTAGTGTTACTTTATGATTTCATTCAGACACAATTTAGATGCATATGAAGAACTATTCACGTAACTTGGGAGAATTGATTAATTTTGAACAAAAAGATGTACTCGAGAGCAACACCATTCGTGAAGATACAGCTTAGTAAAAATAATGGGAAGACAGACTTTCCCCCAGTTTCATTTAGTAAAGTCCATGACATCATCTGTCCCACAGACTTAAAACAAAAAAGCCCTTGTGCGCCCGCTACAAAATACTCGATTTAAAAGCGGCTTCGACAACTTCTGCCAGTTTTCCCCCCTCGCGACGTGGGCTCTCGGGGACACCGAACGCGCCCTCCGACGACAGCCGGTCACCAAGGGGGCGGCGGGCAGCGGCACACGAGGAGAACAGCGGCTGAGGAAAAACCTCCAGTGCCCGGGGCCGTCCTTTACCGGGGCACGCCCGCCCCCTGGCCACCGCGGTACCGGCTGCCGCCGGCGCCGACCGCCCCCAGTCACCTCACGGGCGAGCGGCGGTTGCCTCAGCCGCCGGGAAGCCACTCCTCGGGTCAGCGCGCCCCAGCTCCCCCGCCCTCCTCCGGCCTCGCTGCGGGGCGGCAGCGGCCGGCCGAGCCCCTCGGGGTGGCGGGCTCCCCCCGCCCGGCTGCGCGGCCGAGGAGGAGGAGGGAGGAGGAGGAGGAGGAGGGAGGGCGGCTGCGTGTCCCGGCCCAGCTCCGTTTCCTTCCGGGTTGCGGCCCGCCGCCGCCACCTCCTCCTCCGCGCCCTGGGCCATGGGGGCGGCTGCCGGCGCGGACGCCCGGGAAGGGGTAGCGCCTCCGCTGGACCCCGGGCGCAGTCTGCCTCTGCCCCTGCCCCGGGGGGGCGGGAGCCCTGCGGCGTCCCAGGACAAGCTCTTCTTAATCAAAGGTGCAGAAAGCCTTCCTCCCCTCCCCTCCCTTGCCTGCACGGGTCAGGGACGAGCAGCGCCGGCTGCGGGAGCCCCGTGGCTGCCGCCGGGACGGCGCACGCGGCGGCCGGCGCCCGGGAGGAAGGCGTTTCTGTGCCCCCCCCCTTGCCGTAGCCCGAGGTCTCGCCCCACTCTCCCGTCCCCGGGGAGGAGCCGAGGCGTTTGGGGATGGCCGAGGCCGAGGCTTCCGGAGGCAGCGAGGAAGCCCCTACAACGCCGCCCGCCTTTTCCCTCCCCTTCAGCGGCGGCGGCGGGGCCTGCCGCCCCATGGCCACCCGCCGCCGGTACGGGGACGGGAAACGGGGCTACAAGGCACGGCGCGGGCCGCCCCGGCGCTGCTGGGCGGGATGCGGGGGGGCCCGAGGCGGACCGAGGGCAGGAGGGGAGCCGCCTCCGTCCCTCGCCCCGGGCCGAGGCGGGAGGACCGCGGCGGGGGCTTGCGGGAGCTCAGCCCTGCGGGGCTGCGAGCGGCGGCGGGCGGCGGTCCGCGCCCAGCCCTGCCGGGACGCCCGGAGGGGGTAGGAGCCGCGGGGAAAGAGGCGGCTCGTACGGGTCGGAGAGCGCGCCGCAGCTTCCTTAAAGCGAAGTTTCCGTGGCAGAAGCAGCAGCTCTCCCGCGCTGAATCCCAGCCGGGGGGGCGGAGGCGAGGGGCGAGCCCGGCCTCGCAGCAGAGCCAACCGTCTGCGCCGTCACCGGCGCCTGCGGGCGCAGCGGCGGCTGCCGGGGCTCGCTGAGCGGCCGCTCGCTGTGGGTGCCCGGGCTGCCCGCGCCCCCTGGCGGAGCGGAGGCCGGAGCTCCTCGCGCTGACCGGCCCAGGCCGCCCCGTCCCGGCGCGGCGGGGGGACGGCGGGGGAAGGCGGGCGGACCGCGGCCAGGTGGATGTGCCCCGCGGCAGGCACCGGGCGGTAACGTCTCTGTCAGCGCGCTGACGGAGGGGCACCGTTCCCTACCGCCGCACGCTTTGCCTACCCCTTGCAACGCGTCCCTGCCCCTCCGGAGGAGGCCGTGCATCGAGCTCGTCCTCTTTGAGGAGAAGCGAATTAAAGACCGGTCGTTATATCTGAAGTCGGGGCAATGTTGGTTAGTAGGTCTTGAAACGTAAAGTGCGGTGGGCGTGCGAAGTGCGGACAGCGTGTGAGGTCTTCCTGCTCCCAGGCGCAAGAGGCGCTTCACGGATTTCGTTGACGCGAGTACGGCAAGCTCTTTCATCACAGTCGTAGGATAGTTAATTTTTAAGAAGTGAGACCCAACATAAACGCGCTTTGCTTCTTGCTTCCTATTCAGGCCAGTTTTTTAACTGGTATTAGGAAAGGGAAGACAGGCTGTGGGTATCAATAGTTGCAAAGGAAGAACTTGTAACCCCCTGAAATGTTTTATTTTTAATATGAATCAGATGGTTTTGTACAGTGCACTCAGTCTTTGTAACAAGCCTTTTTCTTAAAAGTGGGCACATATGGCTACATGCGCCTTTGATGCAAGAACTAGAAGGGATCAAGGAACCCCAGGTGACTTTGGAAACACTCTGAAAGAACTGAGAAGTGAGGAATGCTTTCTATCTTGGGAAAGCTTCCTGCTAGTGTCATTTTCTTTTTTTAAACAGAGCATTAGAACATAAAAGAAGAAAGCTGAAGAGCAAGTGTTGCTTATGGAATGGTCTTCAGAGGTACTGGTGGATTTTCAGGTGGCTATTTGAAACAACAGTTGATGCAACAAAAATAATTGCATCTTCCTTTTGGGGAAGGGTGAGGTGTAGCCATAGAACAAGATGATTTTAGTAGCCTGGCTCTGAAGTGAGAGAGAAATTTTGAAGTATTGTGAAGAGGCATCCTGGGGTTTGAATGATTTTTGTGTGTGTGTTTGTAGGTTGAAAATACATACACTTGCCATTAATTTAAAAAATGCTCTATTTTAAAATATGCTTTCTTGCTTTCTTGCCATATTGAGTTAATGTAAATAATGTAGACAACTGTGCCTTTCTCTTCTGCATGTGCTGACAGATCTTAATTTTTCAGGTTTTATTTTCAAAACAGGTTTGGTTTTGTGGTTTGTGGTTTTTTTTTTCTCCCCTTAAGAAACAAAATCTTAAATTTTATTTCTTAAACTTTTCTTGACAGGTGGAATTTTTCTAGGTACTGTTGCTACAGCAGGAATGATAGCAGGTTTTGGCACCACACTTGCCATGACAAAAAAGAAGAACCCAGACTGGTTCAGTAAGGTTTGTTCCTTTTAAACTTTTCCAATTGTGATATGCAGGAAATAAGGATGCATCAAATGCTTTTTAGAAATGTTGATATATGTGGAGTTTGGCTGGACGAAGTTGATGGCAAGAGTGCTAGACTTAACTGAAGTCAAGAGAGGTAGGATTAAGTTAAAAATGAGTTCAGAGTTGGCACTGCTAAATACTTTAGTACTCGAGATTAGTTAAAATACATAAAGCTTACACTGTTTGCTGGAATCATACTACTGCTATATAATGGAATATAACTGATGGTCTGGTTTGATTCTGTGATGTGAACACGCTTCAGTCATGACCCTGTATCACCTCAGTGATCCAGTTCACCATGCAGTCCCACAGTGCTATAGTGAATTGGGAAGTGAAGTAACTGCAGTAGGGATGGGAACGAGGAGGTAGAAAGCCTGTAAGCTGTGGAATATGTAAGTGGAATAATTTAGTCAAAATTTTAAGCTCTCCACTCTCTTCCCACCATGTAAAGGGACTGATGAGAGTGAGTAATGGCTTGGTACTATGGGATCTGATGGCCAAAAATAATCTGATCTCGTGCAATTACTAACAGGATCCACCTGAGCGTTCTGTAGAAGAAAACTGCAAAGCAAAGCTAGCAATTATACTAATCTGAAATACAGCATATTTAATTGAAGAATGCTTTTTTCCTCACTAATGCTTTGTTACTGCCGAAAATGTAAAAAATAGGCCCTTAAAATTGATCAGTCTTGTCTCCACTGAGGCCTTAAAATACAACATATTTTACAGATGTTTTTAGGGAGCTGAGAATCAATCAGTTGTGCTTATTTTTAAAATGTTAATTCAATAACAATGCATATCAAGAGAAAAAAAAAACTTTCATTGCAGTTTCTATCAGAGCCTTTGTATCTGATCACTCCCAGTGTCCTTTTGTGGTCAAAGAGCGTGAGTTCCTTCCTTTGCCATCCTGTTTTCCTCTGCTGTGGCATAACTCATCCATTGCCTTTTCAGCAACAATAAACATGGGTTTCTTTTCTGCAATAGACAAAATAGAAAACTCCATGAGAAGTTATTTCACAAGCTATAGAACTATATTACAATAAGGAAGTTTTCTCTTTTTTTAACATAATTTTTTTTTAAACTTCCTTTTTCTTGAGCATTGCATTTTCTCCAGCTCACATGTATTTTTGGCTGTCTGAGCTGTCCTGTTATCAGTGTGAAATTTATCAGGAGTGACATTACATTGACATCTGAGAATATATATGCTGGAAATGGCACCAAGTGATACATACCATTTCGATTTTTGCTGAAAACCTGTATCTGCTACTATCCATGCAAATGAATTACACCAGTTTGCTAGCAAAAATCTGTGATTCCTGGGCCTCTCAACTTAAATACTGAAAAGTGTAGAAAGATGCTTTTTTGTCAAGGTACTTGTAGGTGAGCAATTTCAAAAGGGAAGGCTAAACTTTGAAAATGACTTAACTGTCTATAGAGGCTCTCTGAGGTACCAATGAGGTAAACAGTTTTGCAGTGGCACTCTTACTTAAATTTATAGTTTCTGCAAGTCATTTTTAATAACACATCATATATAATAACAAAAACGCAACTATGAATAACTACAGATGATTGCATCCTTCTTGGATGTTCAATGCCTAAATGTTATTTTTATCCATGTTAAGGTTTGGCCGTAGTTTTACAGGTACTTTAAGCAAAATCAGCCAGCATTGCTGTTGAAAGAAGTAATCCTACCAGCCCTTAGTTTCTGGCAATTCATTCAAGTGCCTGTAAAGGCACCAACACTTGTGCTACTGGGTTGGTGAGATGATACTGGTTAATTCTGTGTTGTTTTTTTTTATTTCCTGCATTAGTTTTAGTCCAAGTCAGTCTTCTGATCCCCTTCACTGCATGACTGCAGTGACTGTGCTGGCACAAGCTTGGGGGAAAGTCCTAAGGAATGAGAATTGATGATCAATGTTGGGAAGAAATGCGAGACCTAATCTTCTGGCATCTTTGCTGGCTTGTACCAGTTTTTGTGTCAGTGAAGTGACAGCATGCAAGTCAGGTAGAAACAGGAAGCAAACAGAATACAGCCTGGGACAGATTTAAATAGTTTTATGGGAGAAAAAAATAGCAATTTAGAGGGGAAGCTGTGGCATCACAGCATCATGGCTTCGTGACTGCATTCAGGCTTCCAGGAAGCAACAGTGTGAGACCCTACTCTTGTAGAGTAGCATCAGCGTTACTGGGAAGAGATAAAGCTGAAATTGCACCTACTGTACCTCCTCCGTGATAGTGAAGTGGATGTAAGCATTTGTAGGACCCGCACACAAATTGACTTGAAACTGAGATTACATAATCCTGTTTAGTAATGAACCACTGGAGAGACCTTCCGTTAAGAAATTATTGGGGGTGGTGGTGGTGGTAAAATTAAATGTTCAGATGTAGCAGCCTCCTTGTGATAAGTGTTCAGTTTTACCAGCATTTAGCCAGGTGTTTTATTTTACAATGGGTTAGATCATACAGAACAGTGAACATGCTGAATACAATCAACCAAAACAGTTGAACACGCCATTTATTTTAGGCACTGCTTCCTTTCAGACATACTGTTATCCACAAGGGGATAGTTACAGGATTGAGGCCTGTGTCTGAAAAAAACAATGTAATTTCTCCTTCTCCCACTTCCTGCTTATATCCTCCAGAAAAAAAAAAAAAAGCATCATCATCATATATTTTGGTAACCAAATCAGCTAATTCTGTCCTATATTTTCCTGGCCTGGTTTTTAGAAAGACTCAAGTATTGTTTAATAGCTTTTTTTTTTTTTAATTAAAGAGTTCCTTTTTTAAAAAATATACGGGAGCAGTAATGAAGAGATGACAATCTGGGCATAGAATAACAGGCTTGTGAATAAAACTCAGTTCTCTTAAAAATGTTCTTTTGTTGGTGACATCTTTTTCTCCCATGCTACTGCTGTCTTTGAAATTTTTTTAGCATTTCATTAATCAGCTTTCTTGATGCTCTGAACAGCATACCTGATAATCATATAACAAACTGTTCACAGAAATCCTTATCTGTGTACTTAACACCCCAAGGAATCAGCCTCTGACTGAACGCTGTTTGACTGCTGTCAGTAAAACCAAATCAATTGTTACCATTTACCCTTTTTTTCTGGAGCAATCAAGCATTTAAATACCATTCGGGTGGTGGTTGGGTTTTTTTGCCAGCAATTTTCACAGATAATGACTCCTATTTAAAGATTCTGAGTAGAGGATATTTTTGTCCATTCATTTCCCATCTTCTGAATGGGAGAGATTTTTCTGCCTGTTGTTGTATATGGTTAGACTATGGAAGCAGGAAAAATGTCAGAAATAATCATCAGCATTTTAAACCTACTCATAGCAGTCTCTACTGAAAGACTTAGGAAAGTTCATTAGCTGTGGTAAGTTAAAAATAGGACCTGGTATAACAGTGCGACTGGAGATCTCTGTTGTTTGTGTCTCTGTGCATGTATGTGTATGCTTACAGAGCATTGTTTTGTTAACAGCTTCCACTTTGGGATGTCCAAATCAGAATAAATAAGGATCAAGATACATTTTGCTTGTGTCCTTTGCAAATGTGTGTTTGTCCTTGGGTAACTGTGCCTACAGCTAAATCCTAAGGAAGAGTGTTAATGCTGAGGACTGTCTGAGGATCATTTTAACATTTCAATAAATAGAAAGCCAAGAGGAAAAAAAAACTACTGGTGCTATTTCATTGACCAAATACCATAGTGATAGGCACTACATATTTTTAATTATATCAAAGAAAGAGAACCATTTAAAAAAAAATTAAATTCTTTTTAAAGCAAGAATACAAAAGATTTTTTTCCCACTTTTTGTGATGATAGAAGAGTGCAGCTCTTTGGCATATTTTGGAGGAAAATTTTTTGGATCATTCTGCAAGTTAATTTCACTTTTCAGTATTTTAGACTGTAAATGAAAGAGTTCTTTATTGAATGTATTTGTGTGCCTGCACTCTCATTTATGTTTACCTCTAAGCAATAATTGTGTTTTTTTCCCGGAGATACCCAGTAAGTACGTAGGACTGTTTAGTTGTGTAAGGACTGTAGGTGCCAGTCTTTAACAGTTACCATCTGAAATCTATGTTTTTATGTGAAGAATTGAACAGTAATCCTTTGGGGGAAAAAAGCCAAGCCCTCTTGCTGACATTTACCACTATGAGCAAGAGGATTATGTCTGTCCTACTGCTGTTGCGGACTACACAGATTGAAGCTGTCCTGTATGAAATAAGTACAGTAAGATGGGCGTTGTGAGATGAGAATGGCTGGCTAATGGTGAACGTGCAGTGCAAATTGATTGATGTCAGCCAGTGTGTGGCTTATGCCCTTGGTAGCTGCAATGTGCATTTATGTGCTGTGGCAGAGAAGGTTTCATCTTGCTTGGGACCCCATCATGGCTGAGGCTCTATTCTTCTTGGCCTGAGGTGGCTTTTCCAAGTGAGAGTGTTTGTTTTTGGGACACATCTCATGGCATGCTTTTACACAACAGTATCTTAACAAGTGGTTAAAACCACCTACTTTCATTTCTGACAATAGACTGCAGAGCATTTTCTATGTTGCCACTTGGTGAACTCTGCAGGAGGATGGGTTCAGCGTTGTTGTTCACTCTTTACAAAATTCTCCTGAATAGTTTCCAGAGCTCCTTCAGAGTTGCAGCCCCTCAAAATCAGTCTCTCAGTCACTGTTATACCCTCTCTGTGTCAAGCTGAAAGCTACTCAGGTTCCTCCAGTTTCCTCATTTGCTGTTTCAGGAGCACAGATAAAGACCTCTAGGCCAATGGCTGCTCCCCATCTGTACTCCCCAAGAAGAAGTACCAAAATCAATGACATACGGTGATTATGTTCTGATGTCACTCGCATAAGGGTTTGTGACTGGTTTTGATTCAGTTTTGTATTTTGACTGGTGGAATAACTGAGTGTCGGATTCTTGTGCCCACGTAACAGTTGACTTCAGCATTTCTGGGTAATAACAACCATCCCCAGGTGGTACTAGCAACCATGAAAGCCACTTCTGGTGGGAAGGCAGCTCATCCATCCCCTTGCTTGGATCTTTGGGTCTGCTGGCAGCCATAACAGTTTCTGTGGCCACACTAGTACAGCTGGCAAGTCAGGAAAAATTCTAGATCACTAAGTTAACCTTTTTAGTTCATATTTTTTTCCAATTATTTTCACTTTGTCTTGATCACTTTATTTTTGGTTCTAGGGGATTACTGCCACCGCTGCATTACCAGAGAGCGGTTCATCACTGGCCTTACGAGCCCTAGGATGGGGCTCACTCTACGCGTGGTGTGGAGTTGGATTGCTCAGTTTTGCCATCTGGAAGGCTCTGGGTGTGCACAGTGTGAGTAGCAAGTATGATCCCCTCAAATACCATCTTTTTCCTTGGGTAATGCATCTTGGGGTGATATCTCTATACTACTTCAGCCTAGGAGTTATACCTTCATTCACCGCATGTAGAGTGAATAACCAGAGTGTGTACACACAGGGACAGCATTCTTATATCTGCAAAAAATGGGATGTTGTGGGAGGAAGAGTTTTGTCCTGCTTATGTTTATTTACACAGCTGTTTCAGATTCTTCATAAAAGAGCCAGTGTTCTAATTTAGAGACTAAAATAGTAGCTGCAAACTTTCTATATACTTCGCTTATTGAATTGAAGGCTACCCCCTGAATCCTATCTTTAGAGCAATCTGTTTATTTGTCCAAGTTCCATTTTTTGCATCAGGACACTGGGGACGTAAAAACTGGGAGGAAACTAGCTTGCTTTCTAGTGTGTTTCTGGAAGGGGCAAGAGGGCAGAAGATTGAGTTTGACGTACAGTAGAATGGTGGTCCATGACATACCATGTCAAGGCAAAGAAACTTGGGAAGCATCTGTATGTCCCAAGAGGCTAAGGCTATCTTCAGTAAATTGCTTATGTTCCAGTGTTTCACAGTGTTGAGCGTGAACACTGAAGTTCGTGTAAACATTTTTGTTTGCCCCTAGTAATGAGCCATGACTTAAGAGTCCCCTGCAGCTATAAGTTTGGCAGAACTGTCTGCATCCTGTTTAGGACTAGGAATGAATAGACTTCCTTTACCTTCCATGGCAAATTATTTATATATTCAGGAAAGGATCTCCCAAAACTAAAAGGAGAAGATACTACTTCATCCCATTACTGTTCTCATTAATATCTGTATTCAAATTCTCACTTCTTGTCTACTCTGCTGATGTATCCCGTAGGTTACGATTTGGGTCCCAACATGCAGCACTACACAATGCCTTGTTCCTTGGTTTCCAATGCTGATTCTCAATAGGAGCCAGTAAGGGAAGGCAATATACCAAAAAAGCATAGCAGGACATAGGAGGCAGCTACAATGCATTTTGTTTAAACTCACGTCCTCCTTGTGAGGCTGTGGTGGCATGGCAGAAGGGGGAGGAAGAGTGGGACTACCAGTTTATACTCTCTGCATGCTGAGCTACAACAGTCTGCTCAGTTTACTGTCAGTTATATCATCAGCCAAAAGGATTCATTTCACACTATGCTGCTGATTCTTATTTTTGTTCCGTCAGAGTACTTCTGATCCTGCCAAAGGACAGCAGAATCTGACCCTAGTCTGCAATTTACATTAACTGTTTCTAGGTAAGCTTAATTTTTACCTCCTTGAGAAGTACCGGCCTAGACCCACAGTTGACTGGTTTCCCGGTAAGGCTGCTTTCCTTGAGACTGCCTGACAGGCAACATCCACATAAGCCTGAGATGGCTGAGCCCCAGGATATGTTAGAGTCTGGTGGGGCTCTTGGCTACCTGGCAGCGGTGGCTCTTGTGTCAGAAGCATACACCACATTGCAGGGCATTTTAGAGACTTGTTGAGCATTCCTAGTCAGAAAGCTGCACCTTATTATATTCTGTGTTGTGTTAGTGTTGAAAGGAGGTGGGCAAACTGTATTTTAAGAGGCTCTTGCAAATACCTGTTGGTATTGGTTTCTGTTGTGGAGTGCTTACGTTGCACTGTAGTGCATAGTGAGAACTGCAGACACTGAAGGAAGCAGATTTCTGTCAAGAGACTGTCTGCACGTGATTTTGAGCAGTGCTGTTTCTGCTCACCACTGCCATATTTATTGCATTCACTCTAGACTTCTAAATTCCCACTACAGAAAGGAAACACATACAATAGTGCTACTCATTACTGCAGAATCAAAAATTAGCAATTTTTAAATTTCCTGTCACATGTTTCTTTTTCCTGTTTTAATATATATCTATTAAAATCAAATATATATGTGTTTAAATAGGAGGTACAAAAGCAGAAGTATGTTAAAAGTGAAATATTCTGACCAAAGAGAAGAGGTTCATTAGCATTAAAAATATATTTCTAGAGTAAGTCATCTTTGGTTTTTGATTGTTGTTGACACTTATTTGTGGGAAACTATTTACTGAAATTATCACTGAGTGAAATAAAGTTTCTTTCCACATAAACTGTTCAGACTGTGGAAGACACCGTAGATTTTACACTAAGCTCAACATTTTCAACTGATCATTTTAATTTCAGTTAAACATTTTTAAAGGAGGCTCTTACAGATTTACCTGAATAAAAATGTCTTGAGTCTTCGAGGTGGTTGAGTGCTGCTGGTTCAGTTGCTCTGTAGTACATGCAGGTTCCCAATACTTGTGGAGGTTCGAGATACAATTTCAAACCTAGCATCAGATACCAAGATTTGAAAGCTATGAACTTAAGGCAGACTTTAGCCTGTGAAAGTGCTATACTGTATGTGACCTGAGGGAAGACTTGACTCATATTGATGCCAGGAATCTGTGTGAACTTAGGACAGAAAGCTTTGGCAACTGGACAAAGAAAAGAAGAGGTTCTGCCCAGCCTCTAAGCCTTACTGACTTTAACAGTAACCGGCTGCCTTTGGGACCTGCTAATTAGTGATCTGGCCCTGCTGGGCAGCAGCTTCATTTGTTTAAGAGCCACTAGTAATATTGATAACATTACTGACAGCTAATACAGTCGCTTGATATTAAATTGCTTCTCTTGATATTAAATTGTTAAGGGTAATAAAATTCTGATTGTAGGCACTGCAGATGTTTCATTTAGCAAACAAGAAAGCTGCTTCTGTCGTGTGTAGAAGTACATTAACTCCAGTGCTTTCTGAAATCCATTGCCAGTTCTGCCCCTGTGACTGTCTTGGTGGGATCTTGATGAATAAAGGACTGACCTTCACTTGCAGAGTTGGGAGGGGAGTTCCGAGTCAAGTATGACTGAGTTGCTAAGTGTTGTTTAATGCCTCGTGCCATCTCCAGGAGTCAAGTACAAGAAGCCACAGCGGAAAATCAGATGTGATGGGTTGGCAGGAATCACACTGAAAGGAGTAAGAGAGCTAGGAGATCTCAAAGCGTAGCTGGCTCGGCCAGGAAGGCTGTTGAGCAGTTCCAGGCCGAGGAGATGGCTGAAGTTCGCGCTCACCAGAGCTTGGGCTGGCTTTACAGGAGGAGGAGAACAGAGCTCGTCGGCGAATTTGGAGAAGCGCGGTGACGGACGTGCTTAGCGCTATTTGTGCTTTGACCTCTGCTCGCGTTAGCCACGCACAGGTTTGAAGCGATGGACTACTCAGTCGGCGTGACCGAGTTGTCCTAATCCTTACGTTGGTGTTACCTGCCCTAAACCCGTTGCGGTCGTAGTTGTGTCCGCAGGAAGAGGTGGTGAGCATCTCCCGCACACCTGAAAGGGTAGAACTAAACCAGCAAGGTGCTGCTCCGATTTC
>NW_010973255.1:816387-866325 GCF_000737465.1 Haliaeetus leucocephalus
GCTGGCACCGGCGGGAACTAAAAGCCCGTTTTGTTTTTCGCTCCGGCGGAATGAGCGGATTTCATCGTTTTATAACGACCTGGGTTTTTAAACAAGGGATGCAGTACTGGCAAATGGTGTTGCCGTCAGTTAGAGCCCAGAGGAGTGGTTTCACTTGGTATCGTTGCCAAAATGCTATGATTTTTAATGTTCAGGGATGTTTCCTACGAGCATAAATTATCGACGGGACAGTGAGCGAGTGATAAAAATAAGTGTTACTCTAAGCTTTGTGGCCGTTTAAATTAGCTTGTCATCACTTAGAAAGTCAGAGATGAAACGACAAGAGCAAACTGACACGATACTTCCTTGCTGAGTCATAAGTGCTGTAATTAATCTGTGTCCGTCCATCATTCTGAAGCAGCGTTGCAATTGCTCAGCAGTTTGTGTCATGGAAGGAAACTGAAGCCATGGTTCAGGATGCCTTGTCCTTACACCTTCTGAGACAGCCTGTGTTTCCCATAGAAGCAAGTCATTGCTGAGATAGGTTCCAGACACTGAGATGATGCACCAGCTTTGGTGATACTAGATTTTTATTTAATCTTTGCGGTTTATTGGTTCTTAAAACAGTGCTGTGACAATGCCTACTTCCAGCTCTTAAATGGCCTTATTGTTAAAGGTGGTTCCCTGTAGCTTTACAGTCTGCTGCTTTTTATGCCAGTGTGAAAACCCAGGGGTGATAGTAAGTAACTGATCTTTATATCTTGGTAAGGGAAGTAAAAGACTGTACGCTGTCTCAGGTTGGGTTGTTAATATCCCCTGACCGCAGTTACCACTGCAGTAACTGTTGTAATCTGAGGACAGGCTGATAAGTAATAAACCCTACTAAATTCCAGTCAACTCTTATTCCTAAATGGAGAAGTGATGGATCATTGAGGACTTGGTTTGCTAATGGTTTAAGCTCTATTTTTCAATAATGTAAAAGAGAAATCTTCATTTTCAGAACCTAGAAGATGGTGGTTATGTAGTTTTATATTGTACCAGAAAAATAACCAGCTGTCAGTAATAGTCAGGCTTTTTTAACTTGCTTCCTGTAGTCTCTTGGGAAAATACTTGAAGTCAGTCTACCTTTGATTGTCTCCAGGCGTAGAAGCTCTGTCTATATTAGCAAGTATCATCAACCAGCAGCATTGGGACAGTGAAGCAAATGGAGACTGAGAACCTGGTATCTACAACCATTCCAGGGGATTTTTAAAATTTGGACTGACTCTGGCCTTGCCCCATGGCTTGAATGCCTGTTTGCATTTGGATTATGTTAGGTGCGCTCCAAGAATGCTTCTTCATTTTTGTGTCACCCTAAAGAAACGCAGTTCATGTGTTTTGAGGCTGTTCAGCAGTACACAAACTCAGGCCCAGTAATCACGGACAACTGGGAGACTTGCTTCCAAAGACGATAACTGATCTGAACTCATGGCTCAGCCAGACACACCCACAGCCTTCCTCTCTGATGCACTTTACAAAATAGAAGGACATGTGCTTAATAATTGACATCTGGCTTGAAACAAAATGGCACCACCTTTTTAAACAAGTATATTTGCTATTTAACAACTTCCACATCATGGCATTATCTTCCATGGCATTATTTACAGGGTTTTGAGCTTGCAACCTCAGAACCCTGTAGCTGCCCACTCCTGGTGCAGTGGACTGACTCTTCTCTGATGCAAAACACAGAGGTATTGAAATAAATTTTGTACAAAAGAATGGGTTTGGCCAATTTATCATTTAAATTTTTTTAAAGTTGAATAGTAGTTGAAACATCTTATTTCAACATTCTCCATATGAAATGCACAGTGAAATTTTTAATTTTCTATTGAAGAATAAATGGTGTTTCACTCAGTAAAAATTTTTACTAAGTAAAAAATTCAAAATTATCTTAAAGCTATTGTTGTTACAGTTGTCCTAAACAAGTATTTTCATGGAAGTTTGCAAAAATTAAACCTTTCTTATTTTATTTACCTATTCTACAAGTGTTATGATCCATCAAACTTTTTTGTTGCTTGGAAAAATGTTTCACAATTTTCTAGAAGTTACAGTTGAGTTGTAAACCCTTGTTTTCAATAAGCAGGTTTTTATTTTTAATTAAACTTGCAGTTATAGAATACTTGACAGGTATTAAAACACACCTATGAATGCCTGATGTTCTTTTTTTTTCCTTTTTTTTTTAACTGTCAGCAATTATGAGCCGTCTTTTAAAAGCAGAACAATACCCTCAGCCCTTGTAGACTGAAGCATGCAACAATTAACAAACAAGATAAATTATGCTTTAAAAGCCCTTTTGCTCTTCATGCCCTCAATAAATTAGGTTTTATATCCTCAGAAATAAAAGCATTCTTTCTCCCATAGGAAAAGGGCCAGGATGATTCATATGTAGGTTTGTGAGATTCTGATTGTTGCTTCCACATCTGCTCCATGGAGAGCTGGAAAAATAGTGAGAAGAATTGCCGAGCAATTTGTGACTAATATAGTTATAAAATATTAGTTTATCATTTTTATGGTGACTCCTAATGAAATATCCTGTTTTTCATTGATCTTAAACTTTAAGATATTAACAGTCTAAAACGATTGCACAGCTGTAAAGAGACATCTAAAACAATTAAAAGCAATATAGGGAATATATGCTTGCCATGGCTCTGTTGGTAAGGACATTTCCTAGGTGGGTTGCTTTTCTCTAGGGGAAATCTAACCTCTAAATCACCATTTCAGGCATAAAAATAATAACATCCCACCGCTTATTTTGAGAGGTATTTGATAGAATTTTGTGAGACTATAGTCATAGGTACAGTGTAAATACAAAGAAGTATTGGCTTTAAGGATGGATTAATTTACAAAATAAAATGAGAACACGGAGACATAGTCTTCAAAAAATACTGGGTTTGGCATCTGTAAATAGTAATAAGACCTATAGATCTCTACCAAATACAGGCATATTGCAGTGGCTGAATTTTTATGCTATTCCATAAAGGAACAAATGTTGCCATAAAAGCATTACATCTCCTAGAATCATTCTAGAGTAATTCTTAGATTTTTCGTTGTTATTAGTTTTTAATTACAGTTGTATTTAATCCTCACCTAAGTATTACTCGTGAAGTTTCTATTCCTTATCATGCTTATGTTTGATTGCATAATAAAAACATATCTTTTCCTTGCTATTTCATGATCATATATTTCAATATAAATCATATCTGCCCAGTTTTTTAACATTCTTTCATTTCCTCAATACTTATTTAAATTCAAGCTCTTAGAAAGAAGATGGAGTACTAGTACAAGTTAACACTTCCTCCTCCTGTTTATAAAAGGTTTTTCTGTGCTGCTTACATTGCCTAATTAGTTTGGTGTGGAGAAGACTTGCTTCCACAGATATGTACTGCTTTCATTTTATCCGAGAAGTAAAGAAAAGAAAAAGTCACCTATGAACTTCACTGTATAGCTGGGAAGGCAGAATGCTTACTCAAGGAATAAGATCATAGTTTACCTACTGGAAAGCTGCTACATCTGCTTTATGAATAGGGACAGCTGTAAGTAACTATTTCAAGAATATGGGAAGACTGTAACTGTAGCTGTCTTTAGGAATTATTCTGCTGTGTCTTGGGAAAGACTTGTAGCTGTTAGCTGCCACCAGCCTCTTAAGCAGCTAGAAAGAATAAAACCGCGTTCAGCCTGTGGTCTGAAATTGCCTCTTGTCCTGGTTTCAGCTGGGATAGAGTTAACTGTCTTCCTAGTAGCTGGTACAGTGCTATGTTTTGAGTTCAGTATGTGAAGAATGTTGATAACACTGATGTTTTCAGTTGTTGCTCAGTAGTGTTTAGTCTAAAGTGAAGGATTTTTCAGCTTCTCATGCCCAGCCAGCAAGAAAGCTGGAGGGGCACAAGAAGTTGGGAGGGGACACAGCCAGGGCACCTGAACCAAACTGGCCAACAGTGTATTCCATACCATGGGACGTCCCATCTAGTTTAGGAACTGGGAAGTGGGGGTGGGGAATCGCCGCTTGGGGACTGGCTGGGTGTCGGTCGGCGGGTGGTGAGCAATTGCCCTGCACATCATTTGTACATTCCAATCCTTTTATTATTACTATTATCATTTTATTAGTGTTATCATTATCATTATTAGTTTCTTCTTTCTATTCTATTAAACCGTTCTTATCTCAACCCGCAAGTTTTACTTTTTTTTTCCTGATTTTCTCCCCCATCCCACTGGATGGGGGGGAGTGAGTGAGCGGCTGCGTGGTGCTTAGTTGCTGGCTGGGGTTAAACCACGACACCTCTGTGGAGCAGCTCCACGTCACTGTAAGTGCACGAGTGGGTTGATCCGCTTCTTGGCTGTATGTAACTGAACTATCCGTGTACAACTAAAATCTGAATAGAAGCATATCTGATAGATGCGAATTACTCATGCTACGTCTTGGTCCTGTGGGATCTTCCTGTGCTTCTTTAAGTGTGGTGGTATGGCCATGCTTGTGTTACCGTTCTCTGGTCCAAGACCCTGGCTGCTCTGCTTGCCTAGAGGCACCCAGCTGTCCCTGCCTGGCTCTGGGTGTCACACTGGCTCTGGCAGGTTTCCTGCATGGAATTCAGCCCCGGTCATGGCATCGAGGCTTATGCGTCACTGGAGAGTTTTGGTTTTGTGCTGGCTCTTTTCCCAGCCATGAATCTCACTTGTGGATGATATGTATCATGAATTCCTGGACATATGGAGGAAAAAAATTACTCAGGTTGCCCTTTTCAGGAGCTGCCTATTTGCAGACAATTCATGTTTTTAATTTAATTCAGAAATCCAAATTACAGCACAGAAGAGCTTACAGAGTTGGGACACTCATCCTGAGATTTTGCATCTATTAACCAACTTGCTTTATACATTTAGATATTTAACCTATTTTAAATTTTAAATTACTTCAATATTAATTTTTCAAATTGCCCAGGGTGACTAAGGAGCAATGACTAATACACCATAATAGACTAATCATGTGGATGTCCTTTCCAGGCACCCAGATTTGAAAGTAAGATTCTGCAGAAATAAATGTCATGTTCCTCAGTGATTTCAAAAGTGTTTCACTCCATTTTTCCGCATGGCATGAAAGCATTTTGCAACAAGATGGTATAATCCAAACTTTGTACCATTACTTTTATTTTGAAGCCTGATGCAGCATCACTGAAATCAATGAGAACAGGCTTGAGAATGAGACACTGACTTCATCTACTTTGAGATATCATATACTACAAAAACTTAAGTCTGTTGTATTGTATTTCAGAAAGATCAACATGGAAATGTATAAAATTTTAAAGGATACTCCTGTATCTGTGAACCTAAGGAAGTTACTTTTTTTTTTTTTTTTTTTTTTTTTTCATATTGTGGTTTACGAAATTACTGTCTTGGTGTATATAATTAATAGCTGTCTTTCCCATTGATCATAATTAGCTAATCACTTCCTTTTTTTTTTTATTCAAAATAATCTAACCTTAAACCAGAACAGTTTTGTTTTCTTTAGGTTTTTCTACTGGAATGGCATCTTCTTCCTTTTATGATAGATGCATAGAAAGATACTTTCAGGCTACCAGTTAACAATCCCACTTTTGGGAGCTAAGTGACATTCGCACAGAAATTAAACCAGACAAAGTGGGGCTAGTAAAACACATTTGTGATGCAGACCACCTGTCTTCCCATTTGTGAAATGCATCCGTGTATGAATGAGTAACATGGCTGCTGCATACTTGGAGAAGTAACATGAGGAAGGTATTTCACGTGTTTTCTCTCTTCATGTGACCCAGGCATTGGAAAAGAGACGGCCTGACGCTTGTGACTTGACAGCTCTCAGTAGTTCACCAGTAATTTGAGACAGAATATGTAGTAGCTGTGGGAGGCTACTACATATGTGTAATGGTTTGGGAAGTGTGAGAGCTTCGTTCTAAGCAGTGACGATCCTCTCCCCCTCTCCCTATAAAGTTCACTTAGGTTATTTTCATGTTATTTTTCTTCTAAAAAATACAGGACATGTTTTACCCAATTACACAGTATTTACAGGGATAAGTTTCTGGAAAAACATGTCTATGTGTGTGTTTAATTTTAGGCATGGTAAATGACCCTCTGATTTCAAAGAGAGTACTCAACACTGCGTAAGGTTAAGCATGGGACGGGGGGTTAATATGAGCTCTTGACTTCTCTAGGTGGTTTAAGAAAATTCTGCTGCTGCTTTTCTCTATGCAAGCCTGAAACACTGGAATCAGCAAACAGGTTGTGAACAGTGTACTATGACAGTACAGTGTAAGGTAGTTAAATATTAGGATGTATACTACCGGAATTGACCCTCTGAGGGCTATTTTCATAGACGTGTAGTTCTGAATAATCTGAACATCCATAATGGCTTTGCCAATGAAGTGTAAGTTCTAAGAATATGAACCAGGACTATATTTTCCATGCTTATTTTAGAGATCAGGGTGCAAACTGGCACAGGGTGACCCGCAGTGAGTGCCCCATTTTACACTAAGAATCGGAGAATCGCCTTCAGCCAGCAGGCTGTCTGCTCTGCTTTTTGAGCACTGTAGGGGCTCAGTTCTTGCTGTTATCAACAAATAGCTTGCTATTTCTCTATGCAGACCTTGGTAATGGTTTGCTAACAGGGGTGACAGCAATCATTTTAAGATTTGGGAAAAGGTGGCAAGAACAATCCTCTCTGATGCTTTTAAGTCCAGGGCAGCCCATCTCCATCCCTCATGAAATGGAAGGTGGCTGAGGAGAACACAGGGCATGTACATACTGTATTCTGCTGCCAGTCGATATTCCGGTTCAGGGCATCTAACCTCATTTCACTTGGAAGCTAATGTAAGCAGTTCTTACTGGTATGAGTACTAAAATAGGAAACTAATAATTCCTAGAATCTAGGTTGGCTTATTATGGATGTCAGACATTAAAGAGAACATTTCTTCCTAAAACTTTCATTCTAGGATTCAAATAGACTCTTTTAGCCTCTCTTCCATTCATTTTAGTATGAACGGCCACGTAAGTGCTCTCAGTAATAGTGCTAGCCCAATTTTTGCGTGACATTCTGTCAACGATGTACATTAAAAAGAGATTATTAAATGGAAGATGCTTTTAGGTCCCCATATTTTTGCCACCTGAGGCAGGATCATTAGGTTAAGATAAGAAAATAACAGTGATCTGTAGCTATTACAGATTATTTAATGCAGTAAGGTAGATGATACCCTTTTAGAAAGAAGCCTGACAGTCAGAGGTGGAACAGTTACTGTAATTTATTTGGCAAGAAAAAACAGCGTCAAGCTTTGCAATATCTGTGATAAAAAAAATAAAATTCACTTGAGTGAAATTCACTTCAGAGTTGCCTCCAGGAATGGAGCATGCTGGAATGTTAAATCAAGAAATGTGTTACAAGCCACTCGTGTACTGCTAGGTTCAGAAGCAGCAGCTGAGAGAGTGGCCTGTGATACTGATGGCAGCAGAAAGAGGTAAAATACAATCAGCTTTTAGTGCTCGGTTTACTGCAGCATTAATTGAAGACATTATCACAGTTGAACCGAGTACCCCAGTGTCAGTGTGGCTGACAATAATAAAGAGGCAGCCATTTCAGTGAATTATTTCAAAACATTCCAGTACTTAGCATATAGCACATTAGCTTTCATAATTAAATTAATGCCTTTTGATTTGGGACCACTGGCATGTGTATTGTGGAATCTGGAGGAAATACAGGAGAAGATTTCCAGGAAGGGAGAGAAGAGAAGAGACCTCCCGACTAGTATGCCTACTAAAAAGAAAAGGCAAGGCAAGACACAGATTCCTAATTGTAGCATTTCCCTCATCAAGAAGTGTGCTTGTCCCCTGAGAGGTAAAGCAGGTAAAGACAAGGTCCCAATCCTTGCACCTCAAGTGTGCCATATTAATAGAACATAAAGCTAGATTTATCATCTTCACAAGAAACTCAGCACACTGCAGGAGGTGACTGGACACCAGTAAGCCCAATTTGTTGAAGGACAGCTAATTTACATGTTTAGTGAACAAATTTTACCTTCACTACTAGGATCATCTGAAGTTCCAATGGGCCTGGTATGATACTGTCAACCAAATGCAAGCAAGAACAACCCCAAGGCCAGTCTGAGTTACTTTGCAGGCCAAATTTAGTCCTAAATATATTAAATAGGGTTTGGCCAGTCAAGGCCCAGGATATTGAGCTGACGGTCTCTGACTGAAAGAAGTCATGGCCTAAAATTTGATACTAGAGCCATTCATAAGCAGGCAGACATTGTCACTGGGAGAGAAGGGATAGGAACTTTGGGGTGCAGTTTCCATGGTTATTTATGTGTGTATACACTGGTTCCATTACATCAGAGAACAGTTATTTTTCAAAGTCTTCTCAATGCTTGTAGGCAGTGTGGCAAGTGAACTTTAGAGGAGCTCAGAATGCAGGGAGGACAGTGGCAAGCATTTGGAAGTACATTCAGGATAGGAACAAGAACAAATGTGGAAATGGAGGAAGAAACTCAGAAGCTGGTGTTATTAGTGGAACAGAAGAGAAGGGGGAGATACCTTAGAAGTCCAGATCAAAGCCCTAATGAAATACCATACTGCACTTTCTTGCTGGGAGGAGAGGGAGACGAGGAAAATAGAAGTCTGTGACTAGTACTAATTGCGTTGCTTAATGTATTATTAGTGAGAACTCAAAAACTTGTGGAGAGAAATAATAGGGTGTGGTATCTTTTAAATTGTATAGAAATGAAAACTTCTAGTAAGAGTTGGTAGCTGTGACATTTGTACTGTGAAGAAATTGGCCCCATTTAGACATACCGTGAAGTGAAGACCTTGTGTATTAGTGAGGCCCATGCCAGTCACTGTAGGTAATTTTCTTAAATAGCTGACAACTTAAAGCATAACATTGAGAATGCATAGTGGTGGTCAGCTTGGCATTATGATTTATTAAAATAGCTCACTGTCCAGGAATCACAAAGGAAGAAAGTGTGTGGAAAAATATAAAACATGGTCAAAGTTGTGAACTGCAATGAAAAACTATTTTTGTGCAGAGGGGGCTTGTGGAAAAGGGCATAGATGCTGGCAAGAGAGGAAATGGTAAATGAGATGTTGAGTCTGGCATCACTTAAAAGAGGTTTTACAAATAAGCATCAAAATCTGAGAAGACAATGCTGAAGAAATTTCTCAGGGAGTCTTAAAAGCAAAAGAAAGATGTTGAATATTTCAGGTTTGGTCCAAGTGTTAAGGAAAAATTGCTTTTCCAGGAAATGAGTTGCTATTACCTGCAGAACATAAATTAGCATTCTGAGGAGAGAAAAATCTGAATGTTCTTAAATCTGCAGCTGCTAGCAGTGTTTTAGTGCTTTCTAAATAAATACCTTTTTTCTTTCAGAACAGAACTATGGTGTTTTATTTCCCAGACAAGATTGTTTTTTGTATTCGAGGGTTAGGGTTTGGCATGTTAGTAATTATAAGGTAGCTGTTACAGTGAGGAAGCACTGTAGTTTTCTGAATGGAGAAATTTGTCCCATTGTCCTCTTTTTGGAGGTTTTATTATATAATTGCTTTTAGTTTTCCTTTGGTTTTGTGTGTCTTCAGTGGAGTAACAGAAGTGTCCTGTAGGGCTTCTGAGTGTGTCATTTAAATTTGCCACTAAAACAAATTTACAAGTCTGAATTTAGAAACAGCCAAAAAATCTGCATTGCACCAGACCATTATCTGGTATAAAATTTCCAATTATGCCAGCTGAGCTAGAGTAGTTTACATCAGGTTAGGATCTGACCATTCCTGTGTTACCAAACACCCAGATAATACTTAGACTGAGATGAAAGAGTAGAAGAGTTGGTTCACTCTTTAGGAAGTAAAAAATGTTAAATAAATTGAATTCTTTCTGCACATCAGAGACCTGGGATAACTTAATTACAGAGGACTGGAAAAAACAGCTAAGCCAAAGCTCCTAAAGCATTTCCTACTGTAAATACTTATATTTAATTGTCAGCAATCGTTTAATGTAATTTGGGCTGTTCTCTGCATCAGCTCTGATAGTGGTGTTTGTTATTCTTGAAAATATTAGCTGTCTATGAGAGCTTTTCATTTTTAAATGAGAAACAAAAATATTAGTTTAGGAACAATTGTGGGTGATTGTCAAGGTTTTTAAAAACCAAGAACACATAATTAATCAAAACAGCTATCTGATCAGAATAAAATATAAAGCAGACAGTGAATTAGTTTTTACATAAGCACACAATCCAGATAAAACAAAAAGGATAATTTGGCTCTGAATTTTCCTCCTACTTTATATAACATGTATTTTTATTTGATTAGCAGTACCCAGGCATTTTTACACAAAAGCTTGAGTTCTAAAATGCTTTCATCCATCATAGTTTGTTATTGTCTTAGTAAAGGATTGGTAATTTCTTTGTAAATTGTTTCATTCTTTGTATCAGCTCTAACTTGAATAATTGCATTCCAGCAACATCTCTCTAAAGTCAGAATTATTCTTACGTAGAACGACTTGAACAGAAAATGGCCCAAAGGTGTTTGTAAAAAAAATGATGACCCATAGCACACAAAATACAGAGTATATTAAAGAAGATGCCCGTGTGTCTGTTCAGAATATCTAGATTTCCTGGACCCTCTCCATGGGACATACTGCCTGAGACAGCATTTGGTCTTCAAGAGGTCATTGCATCCAGTACTTGAATACCACATCCTGTCTTCTCTGCGTGAATGTCATAGATTCTGTAGAGCTTCCTAAAAATGCCAGTCCAAACTTCCCCTGTACATCCTGCTGTTTGCGTAACAGGATTTTCACTGATTTGATGTTTTCTATGCCTATGCTTTAAAAATATATTACATGTAAAAATGTATGTAAAAATTTTGGAAGAAAGAAACCCGCTAAATCTAAGTATTATCTTCAAACAGAAGTGATTTTTAAAGAAATTAAATTTAGTTTTGGACTGGCATGTCTATTGAATCAGACATTGGTGATAAAACTGTTGTCATAAATATAGATTTGGCAGTTGGTATTAATGTATTGATATACAGAATATAAAACTAGCAAAATTCCTCTTTCACGGCATTTTAATTTAAAAACAGTGAAAGACAAGCTTAGTCCTATATATAGTGTATTTATACTAACGTTTAAATTTGAACAAGACTTTGTTTTGTCACCTGTATCCATACTGTGGGATAAACCCAAACTGTCAGAGCTGACCAGTATTTTTTTTTCATCCTTGTTTTAAAATCCTTGAACAGACCTATTGGGCCTTTAATCCATTACAAGTGTAGAAAAAGGCACTGCAGTCAAAATATGGGCCCATTCTACGGAGGTAATTTTCCTCTAAACAAAAACATTTTAAATGGGTGTGTGTATATATAGTAGTTCATATAACAGTAGTGAATCATTCAGGCAAGTGTTCCAAATTAGGCACGTCAGTGTGGTGCTTTAGAAGGGGGGATTGTTGTGGGTCCCTCCATAATTTTTTTCGCTTTGTTAATTAAACCAACATAATCAGAGGGAAAGTCTTAATTTTCTGTTATTTTTAAAGTCTTTTTACCTCTTCTTTACCTCACACAGCTTACTTTGTGGAATAAGCCTGGGGTTCATGGTGCTACTTTATTTGCTCCTTACCAACAGTTAACTAATTTCATTTCTTAATCTCTTTTATAGATGAAAGAATTCCAAACTAAAATGCAATCAATGTTTCCAGCAATTCCTAAAAATACTGAGTCCACTGTTGAATGGGAAGACCTACTTAAATCCAAGTGAAAGACTCAGAGCCATTTGGAAGTGTCTTTTTTCAGCAAGAACAGGAGTGGAAGTAGCAGAAGTGTCCCATCCGAAAAATAGAGAAGAAAACTCAGACTGAGCAAGTTACTGACTGAGTTCACTGAACCTGTGGATGCCAGTTAACATCTAGCAGCAAGGGAATTCAAAACAAAACAAAGCAAAACAATTTATATTTTACTTTTCAGCGTGCTTGGTATAGTTCATTTGTGAGGAAATGAACCCTCTAAGATAAGTCGGATCCAGCTTGAAAAAAGACTCTATTTTATGAAGACTTAACGAAGAAACCAATCTTCAGTAGTAAATATAAGGACAAAACGGCAATGAACTTTTATCCCATCCTGTGTCTTAAGAGGAATTTTAGGAAATTTCTCCAGAAAACAAAGAACAGTACTTTCAGTGACATGTCCCATTAGGAATGTAACCATCAAGTCAATTGTGACAGATCTGTTACTGAGCCTGAAGGTAAAGCATACAGTGCACTCTTCTAAAAATAAAGGAGATATTTAAATTTGCAAGAGAAAGTATCTAAACCAAACTATTTTTATATGTCTGAAGGGAAAGTTTAAAACATCCCATATGCAAATAGTGACCTACTGGGCTCCTTTGTAGAGCATCAGAAGAGATCTCTACAAAGTGCACTGTTTTCTCAGTATTAGCTTTTTTTATTAGATCCCACAATAGTGAATCTGAGAGTTTGCATAAGTGTCTCTACTATATTTGTATAGCCGTTTAAGTTGTAAATGAAAAAGGTATAAAATAGTGAGACACCCAGTCTGTCCTACATGAATATTTTCAGCTAAGGAAGTGTATGGGCAGGGCTAGTTTTTTTGTATTTCAGTAGTTTCTGTGGCTCTTCTACCAGGAGAAGCAATATGACATTTCCCACACTGCAGTAATCTCGTGAAGTGTGGGCGTAAACTAGGAAGAATAATGCCTTACTCAAACATTATATTTGCAGAACTGTAGATCTGTAAAAATCCAGAAGTAAAAAAAAAAAAAAAGCTATCAGTGAACAATCCTTTGTTGAATGCTCAATTATCAGATTTTTTTATTAATTGCACACAGTCCAATTAGTCAGTTGTCAGATTTAATAAAGTCCTCTTAAAACCTGTCTTTTGTGATTAAGTCTTTATATTCCAAGGAAAGAACATAAAAAAAAGCTTTAAATGTCAGATGAATAATAGAGAAGTATGGTTTTCCTATGAAACATGACAGCACTAAAATAGTATCTTTAAAGCAATTGAAGCGTAATAGTTGACATCTTTTCCATAGCTTGATGCTTGTAATCCAATATTAAATAAATTGTGGTGAATACTGCCATCATACGCACATGAAAAATGGTACTATTTTCATATTTCTCTTAGTTTGTATGCATGGTGATACCTATATTGCCTATGCTTACTCATATTAGTGCTGAGTTACCAAGCTTAACAAGTAGCCATGTCATTAAAACTGGTCAAGTACTAAACTGAACTAAATAAATGCAAATCACATGATGTCCTTAAGGTTGCTTACCTTTAGTTTCTGAGGTGGGATTCAGGTCATTTGTCTTTATCTGGATTAAGTAACTCACCTGAATCAATCATCCCAAGTTCCCTGCACAGTCAATGGAGAAAGACAGGACTGATCAGAGGGTGACTTGCACTCTACTGAAATGAATGGCTGTTCCTGAAATTGTACAGAGCATCTGACCTGACCTACCTGCTGGCTGCATCTGAAAAGAGCCGCTCTACCCTTGCTTACCTCCCATCAGCACAGTGGCTGCATGAGAACACAGTTCAGGAGAAACTGGAAGAAAAATGAGTGGTTTTCTAGCACTTTAGAGCTCTCAGAGTTAAACAAGTGCTAGTCCTGGCACAAGAGAGCTGTCCCTTCTGGCAATGGTTAGCCATTGGATCAGTGTAACTGTACTAGAAAAAAAATTCCCTTATGACAGATAGGATGAATTAAATCTGGAGGTATCCAGTTATATGGACAATACCAGATGATGCTCTTCAAAAAATCCTAACATAGTGAAATATACAGACAGAAATCTTTACAGTGGAATCACACTCAGAGGGCAAGTACAGAGTGATCAAGTAAATCCATGTTGAGGTATAAGGCTGAACATAAAACATCTTCCAAAGAGAGAGGAATTCATAGATCATCTTCTTCCAAGCTTTATTCTGTGCTTTTGGCTGGAAATAGGTTTTCTCTAGATAAAGGTTTGTGTAGAAGAGTGCAAGGATAATGTAAAAGTAAATCAAGTCTCAATCCACATGAAAAAACATGGGAGATCTTGGATTTTCTTTATTGCACTGTGCAGCTCTTTTCACTTGGTGAATGTTCTGCTGGTTTTGTGATTAATGGTTCATTTTTTCTCTCTATGAAAATATTTGGCAAAAAGTTACTGGAAACCACAACAAAACCCTGAACAAATAGAGGTGAAAAGTACCTAGTACACCAATACACCAGCTAGATACCATAACGTATGCAGTTATTGCAACTGAACAAACAAAATCAAGCAAAATCCAACAACAAACAATATACATCAAAAAAATAAAGTTTCAAGACTTAAATACTGGAAATAGACACTGGCACAAGACAAGTTGGTGGGTCCAGTGGCTCTCTAATTGCTTTCTCTTTTATTTAAAAAAATTGCTTACACTCTTTCTGCGTCAAGGGAGAGTGTAAGAATAAACCATGGAAGAGGAAGTTTATTTTCATTATCAACTTTTCCTGTGCAAAAAGTTACGCTAAAATAAGGGGATGTTTGCAACACTGCTATTCAAATTGGGTAATGTAGCACAGCTGCAGTGAGTTTCAAGTTGTTTCAAGTCACTTTTCAGCTGGCCTCAGTGTTTCATTTACACCGATTCTTCACCAACTTTCTGGTCACATTGAGTTATAGGAATAATGGAGGCCATGTGTGTGCCTAAAATGAGCCTGTAGGCTAGTACTTCATAATACATGAGCTCCCTCCATACTTCTATGTTGCTTAGAAGCAAAAAGAGAAATAGGAAAATGGTGTTGAAAAGAGATCAGTATGGCAGATGACTGTGTGAGGAACAGTGATGGGCAGGCTGCTCCACCATTCTCCTGCTTACCAAGGGAGCCTCCACAGTACCACCAGCCCCAAGGTCAGTAACAGTGTCTTTGCTGTAGAAGGTGGCAAATGATAACAAACTGGAAATGCTTGTTTAATTTGGTTCACTGCCCACTCTGGCAAAAAAGTCTCAGGGGCTTTTGCTGTGAGTTTTATCACCTACAGCATCTGCTGACTTAAACCACGCTCATCATTTTAGAAAATTCAGGTCACCTAACATACATGCAGAGCAGGGTAGCTGTCATTCAAAAATCTCCGGAGAGTTACATGCCTGAAACTCAATTAAGGATGAAGAGCTGAATCAACACTGCGAGAGTCTGGGCTGGTGGCTGCCGAATTTCTAGAGGTTTTGAACCTGATAGGCCAGAAAACAATCCCATCTCGGCAAATGGTCTATTTTAGCCATCGGGATTAAGCTGACAGAAGTTTTCTGTAATTTGTCTATTTCTTTAATAGCAGGGGCATATTGTTAAATTAGTTAATGGGAAGAAAAAAATGTTTAACAGTTAATGCGATGCTTTATGTGGCACACCATCTGTGTATTGTGTGCTGAATGTCCCTGGATGTGGAAGAGAGGAAATCATACAGAATTTCAACCTTGTCTTCTTTACTGTCATTATCTTGGGCAAGTATGATAAATAATCATATTTATCTTCTGGAGCATATACAGTTTTAATCAACCTATTAACCAGGAAGACATTTTTCACAGACTTTGGAAGACACAAGAAAGACATTATCTCCCCATAAGCAATCCATTTCATGGGCGCTGAGCACTAGAAACTTGGAATGGAGTGAACAAGACAAGTTATTTTTCCTTTCACATCTAAATAAAACTATTTGCCGAGACTTTAGTCAAGGACATTTGGGAACTAATCCTGAAATTCTGGAAGGGAACAAACTGGCTTTTGTAGACTGTCATGCAGAAAGTCTAAGAGAAATTTTTAAACCTCCATGTCCAGAAATCATCAGTTCTATTTGGTTGAACACTTGTTTCTATGAAAGAGGTTTTGGGGTTAATTGGGGCTTCAAGAGAACCAGTTCAGTTATTCATCAGCCTGACAAGTGGGGATCCTGCTCTCCTTCTAGTCTGATGTGTCGTTCTGATCATCAGCAGAGCAGGGAGGAGGTAGTTAACAATTTGGGTTTGGGCACAATTCTTCCCCTGCGACCGCTAGCCCTCACTCTATCTAGCCGGCCTTCACCTGCCGGCGCACGGCTTTCCCCTCCCAGGGGAGGAGACGCAGCAGTTGCTGTCGCTCCAAAGAGTTTAAGCGGTCGGTGCCATCGGCTCTGCAGCACAACCCGAAGCTGGTGGGATCCCCTTCATGAGGCTGAACGAGTTGTTTGTTGAAAGCAGGGCCAGTACATGAATATCTGTGTGCATGTGTGTGTGCGTGCACGCGCATACACGTGGATGCTTATATGCGTAGAGAGTGAGAGAGGTGTGTACAGCCATTGGACAAAATGTAACAAGACAAATTTGTTTTCTTCTATTTAACTTAATATCCAATGGCTAAGATACTAACCTGGGGTGACAGTTTTAAAAGCCATGCGACCTGACAGGCAGTAGGAATTTGAAACTCAGTCTTCTCAATCGCAGGAAAGTTCCCCGAACTGAAATGCTATTACATATGTAGGGTTGAGGAACATGCAGGAACACCGTCTGCCTCATTAGCTCCTGCTGAAGCTGTTTCATTTAATGTAAATACTACAATGGTTATTACACTGGAGAGAATGAAAGAAAAAAAAACGAGAAGCTGACATGACAATTTAGTGGTCAACCTATTCACTTGGGATAGGAAAGGGTAAAGTTCAAGAATAATTAACATAAAGGGGGACATCCTTGACAGTGGAGAGGGATGCCTCCTGCGTGGGATACACCCTAGGGATGTACAGCCTCCTGGGGTATGAAGACCTATTTCAAATTTTATGCTTTCTGCTTTGCTCTTTGTATGGTTTTTTGCCTTACTAAAATATAGAGTAAATAATTCAGAATGGGAATGTTTACTTTTATGGTTGGTTGCATTCTTCCAGTACAGAAACATTTCCTATATTCTCCCCAAAAAGAAACATTCTCACCTCAAGACTGAACTTTTTATCCTGTGCCACTGGACTTAATTTACATTTGTCTCTTCTGTAAGGCCTCTGGAGTTCTTGCAAGCAATAGCAACTGATCAAACTTAATTCCTGATTCCTATTCTTCCCCTTGGCTGTTGGACTATGACTTTATGTTGATAAAGTGTACTGGACAGGTTATTGTTCTCTACTCTGCTTGGCTACACAGCTTATATTTATTATTTGATATGACTTATCTCAAGAGTAGTGTGTAGGTAATATGCAGAAAGTCTGGGATTCACTCAAATATCTGGGTCTAGCTCATAGCCTTCATACCCCATTGTTCTACAGAGATGTACATAGATCCATGCCAGTTCTTTATTACTTCTCCTTCTCCTTTCATTTAGATCCTTTTTTCTTTAAAAAGAATGGAAAAAAAAAAAAGACAAGTGGTTTTAGGTGTGTGGATTTTGGATGCTCACAGCGAGAGCTTTCCTGATGATGGATAGCCAGATAATACAGCCCTTTAAAGGAGAAGTATTTTCAGCTTGGGCACACAGGGTCACCTGCCTTTTTTTTTTTTTTTTTTTAATTTTGGCTTACTACATTATGTAATACATCTGTATATTCTGTGTGACCATAGTGTGGCTCTAATATAGAAAGCTATTTTTATGGGTCACGAGTTTATTTTGATGTCATTTATAAGAACACGCTATGAAGTAATGAAAATTTTCTGCAGTGATCCTGTTGAAAAATAAAAGCTCACATATCAGGGATGACTTACTTGATGCTAAACACTAATCTGATATTAAAGTACAATGCAGTCAAAACCAGTATTACTTGCAGCCAATGCTTTTCAATGAAGGTACTGGATTTCTGTTCCCAACTCCTACAGCCATCTGCAGAACCATACATTGAAATTCTCAATATTTAAACATATAAGTGAAAAATAAAGTGCACCTTAAAAAATACACCACAAGCTATATAATAAATTAATCTGATTTTTTAGGCCAATTGCTACTGTATACTCACAAATGATAACTTTGCTAGCAGACTGACAAGTCACAACAGAAACACTTATGTTTCCAGTTAAGCTGTTTTCCTCTCTTTGGTGTTAAGCACCATTCTTTCTCTCCAAAACTTACTGCTCTGGCTCCTCACCATCATTAGGAAAACACAAAAATTTTCTCTGCACCAGCTTTTGCTGGCAGATAGAAGAAAAGTTGGAGAGGAGCCTTTGAGTCTGTGTCAGAATCCCATGGCCCTTGGCTGGCCTGACCTCAAACCAGCTGTAACATGGTGGGCTTTGCTAGGGTTTTCTTTTGGTTTTTGAGTTTCTTTAAAGCTGAAACTTTGAAGCTCAAAATCCTCAGAAGGAACAGAAAGAGAAACCTCATGCAAACAAATACCACTGATCTTTACACAGCTTTGATCTCTTATATATCTATAGTGCCTTTCATCATGAAGAAGCCCAATAAGATTTATGAACTGCCTTCAAAGGGAAGTATCTTATCCTCTGTACCACAATGTGCACACCACTGAAAACCAGTCTTCAAGAGTAGATTATGACCCATAGCATGATGTATATTAACAGGCAGTAGGGTAATAATTAGCAAATACAGAACACGTTATTTGGCAGGATCTATAATATCAGGGAAAATAGTAAAGACCTCAGTTTTTAATGGCACGTTTAACTAACCTGGAAGGAGAGGCATCTTTAAGGGACTCATGAAACTACAAGGACAGCCTGTCAGCACGTTACCTCAGTCCTGGTCACTGTCTCAATCCCAGTTAGCCACTACCTGTGGTCAGTTTGAGACTGTCTGCATCCCTGGCGGCTGTTGCCCTGTAAAGGATTCTAAGAGGAAAAGGCAGAGGATGCCGGCAGTGTCTGCACACATGAGCATGCACGCACACGTGCACAGGGTAACAGCAGAATCCTCGGTTCACACAGAGGTGTGTGGGAGAGGACTGACTGGACCCGCTGCTCCAGCCCTGGGCCCATCTCACGCTTCGGGTCTCCTCAGCTTTCCACGTGGCAAACACCCCAAGGCTCCTCTACCCTTCAAGACCCTGCAAGGCAGACAGTACATGTTAAGGCAGATATGGTGGGGAACAGAGGAAGAATCTGATCACAGCAAACAGCCTTTTGTGAAGGATTTCAAACTCCTGGGTGCAACAACCCCTAATCCTGGGGATGGCTCAGCAGGTGTTCTGTGCTCTCAGTTATGCCAGCTGTCTTCAGGACAGGGGCTTCTGTGTCTCCTCTAAACATGCACTGGTACCCCACCGGACTTTGGCACAGAAAATTTTATGCACACATTTCTGTTCCTTCTCCAGATCTCTCTTGAAAATCCTGGCCGTAGGGAACCCAGCTGAAACAGCTCTTCTCTCTCCTTTCCATTAGCCAGAATCTTTGATTAACGGAGTCTCCAACTGTCTGAAAATTGCAGGCACCCTTGAAGACTTTCAGGTAATTGCACTCTCTACTGTGTTTCAAAGCTAAGGCTTAGGTCTGATCAATGAAGTGATCAATTAGGAATGGGAAAATGAGCTACGGTACAGCAACTGGAATGGCTAATGGCCTCACACGGAGAAGTCTTTTAAATGACCTAACACGGAGAAGTCTTTTAATCTCTGGCTCCCATGACTGTGTACTGACCTGCTCCCCGACAAAGCTGGCAGGGTCCTGGAAAGTTGAAAATTACCGCAAAAAAAAAGAGAACAAATGGATACCGGATAAAAATCAATTAAAACTAGAGGCATTGCAAAGACCTAGAGTGGGCTCAGGAAAAATTCCAAGTGTTTGTTTAACAGATATGTGAGATTGTTTGCCCTAGTAACTGTGTCTCTGTTTGATATGTATGAGCTTTGAATATTTTATAACAGTGATGGCTGTGTTCACTTAAAGGCAACTGCTTAAAAGAAAATTAAAATTCCAGAAAACACTTTGTCTTTCAACTCAGCATTATGTAATGTTTCAGGCTTGATACCCATTTTCTTTGAAGGCTTTTCCTACTGATAACATCAGAAGTGTCACCCGGAAAAGATGTTTCATCTAAAAAAAAAGTGGTGTTGGGTCTTTTTGGTTTTGTTTTGTTTTCCTTTTTTATTCCACTGACAGATAATGAGTGTTAATGCTTCATCTGAAACAAAAAAATGATAGCTGAATTAGACGAGTGTTAGAGAGGAGGGCACTGGGGGACAAATTTGTGAGCCATCACACAAATTCTCAGAGAAGCCCAGGCAGAAATTCAGCAGATCACATCTTAATAGAACATAATGTACTCCAGAAAGAGTAGAGATAATGTATCCTAATGTATTCAATATTTGCCTTTGATGTAAGATTAAGCATTATTCCATATGTTTACTCCATCGCTAAATTAATTTTGGTTGGAAACCATCACACATTAATTATCAAATATGACTAAGCTCCAGCTCACTTGTTTTCCTAGGTTATTTGATGTCTGCTGTGAGATGGTTACATTGCAGAATTTTGTTTATAATAGCTGTGGCTAACATGTTAACAGTGACTCTGCCAGTTTTGATAGCCATCAGGCACAAATACAGCTCAGCTGTCCAGAGAGGAGACTGTATAGGAAGGGAAAGGCTTGAGCCTCATCAAACACTTTGCACGTGCATGTACAGGGTCTTCTTTAAAACAAAATAGAGTAAATTAGAATCTATTCTTACAGGGAAAGAATCAACCCATTTGTACCAAATGATAGGACAAGGGGTAATGGCTTTAAACTGAAAGAGGGTAGATTTAGATTAGGTGTAAGGAAGAAGTTCTTTACTGTGAGGGTGGTGAGACACCAGAACAGGTTGCCCAGATTGGTGGTAGATGCCCCCTCCCTGGCAGTGTTCAAGGCCAGGCTGGATGGGGCTTTGAGCAACCTGGTCTAGTGGAAGGTGTCCCTGCCCATGGCAGGGGGGGTGGAACTAGATGATCTTTAAGGTCCTTTCCAACCCAAACCATTCTATGATTCTATGATTTTATATATTGCATGGCAATTACTGCCAGCAAACACTTGCTTGAGTAAAGAAGGCAGAAATTTATTTTAAAAAGTATTCCCAGTATTACAGACCACTTCCTGACCTAATGCTTTACTTTGTTTTGAACAGCTTTTATGTGAATTTTCAAGAACATTTTAAATAATAGATGTGCCATAATTACAGCCTGTGTTTCTTATGAGAGGGGGTTTTACTATTCAGATCTTGTCATTTTAAGATCAAAAGATTTCTATTTCAGAACTGTCTTCCTTGCTGAGCTCTAGACAGACAGAATACTTCGTGAGCTGCCAGATCCTTAGCTGTTGTAAGCTCTATTACCATTAAACTAATGACATGTTCCTGAAAAAATCCTTTATTACACAAGCAGCTTATTGCTGTATTGCCCACACTTTCTTAATATAGAGGCCCACAGTGCCTCTGAAAGAATCTAGGGACCATTTTGTGTGAGTGAAACCAAAGTGTTTTTAATCTAAAGCCAACTATCAAAAAATTTGAACCAACAGTGGAATTTCAGTTTTTCTGTTTGCTTACTTAATCATGGATGTATGCAGTTTTTTGCAATGTTTCATCATGTCTTGTTCATCACCGGAGATCCCTGAATCACATGATAAGAATATGTCTTTATAGTCAAAGAAACTAAGGGAAAAAAAATTATGCTTCAGATTTTCTAAAGCTTTTCTTTGTTAATTCATCATGATAAAGTAACAGTTTATCAAAAACTAAAGGTTCATAAATCTAGACCCTGTTATATGAAAAACAACTCATGCAGTCTGCTTCATTGGTCAGATGTGGAGAACTTGCCCCGTACTCACAGGTAGGTGAGGCAGTGCTCAGATAGTGAGGAGGTAGTATTCAGAGCTAGTATTTGGCTGTTCAAATTCAAGGCTGAATGACAAAAGCAGTCTGAGTACAGTAATGGCAAAAATCACACAAACTGCAAAAGCTTCAGACCAAATATTTTCAGGGGCAAAAATCTCTCAAGAATTATGGTTATTTCCTATTATGTGTCAATTCAAATGTTGTTAAGAAAACAGATTGCTTCCAAGTTTAGGCTCTGACAAAAGTTACGGTTTAGGTTAGAATGGAATTATAGAAGCATAGAATTGTTCAGGTTGGAAAGGACCTTTAAGATCATTGTGTCCAACCATTAACCTAACACTGCCAAGTCCACCACTACACCATGTCCCTAAGTGCGACATCTACACATCTCCTAAATACCTCCAGGGATGGTGCTCCAACCACTTCCCTGGGCAGCCTATTCCAATGTCTGACAACCCTCTCAGTAAAGAAATTTTTCCTAATATTCAATCTAAACCTCCCCTGCTGCAGCTTGAGGCCATTTCCTCTCGTCCTATCTCCAGCCACCTGACAGAAGAGACCAGCACCCACCTCACTACAACCTCCTTTCAGGTAGCTGTAGAGAGCCATAAGGTCTCCCCTCAGCCTCCTTTTCTCCAGGCTAAACAGCCCCAGCTCCCTCAGCTGCTCCTCATAAGACTTGTGCTCCAGACCCCTCACCAGCTTCGTTGCTCTTTGGACATGTTCCAGCACCTCAATGTCTTTCCTGTAGTGAGGTGTCCAAAACTGAACACAGGACTCAAGGTGCAGCTGGGCATGAAGAAGCTGAAAAACCCTTGACTTTTAGTATAAATACTACTTAGCAACAACTGAAAACATCAGTGTGTTATCAACATTATTCTCATGCTAAATCCAAAACATAACACTATACCAGCGACTAGAAAGAAAATTAACTCTATCCCAGCCGAAACCAGGACACCAGTGCCGAGTACTGGGGGATGTGAGATGTATTAGTTCTGCTTATGTCCTGTCTCTAGCAATGTGCCGACCTTGAACCATTTGCTTATTCCTATTAAAACTCCTGCTAGCTTCACTTGAGGCTCTAATGGGGCATTCGTTTAAGGGGCTACTGCTGCAGGAGAAAGTAGCCCATAAGCCTCCTCTTCCTGCAAGTCACATTCTTTGCCATCATCTCAGCTGAGCTAGCAGCATCCGTTGTGCAGCTGAATGACAGTGCAAATCAGGAACAGATTCAAGCTGAAAGGCAATTTCTCCCAACAGGATTATTTCCCAGCTGCTCTGGTTCCCTGACCTCGTGCACCACAGTTCCTCAGCTTGTGTTGGCACAGTGCACAAGGTAGGGAAGGGATGGGGACTATTTTTGAGCAGCAATGAAATGCCAACCAAACCACGATCTCAGTGATGATAGATCTGGAGCCTTTGATCGTAAAAATCATGACATTAATGAACAGGAAAACCCGTTACAGTTCTGCATGGTTACTTTCACATTGAGCTAAATTCTGCAGGCTTTAATCACTTTTTGCCAAAACTTTCACAGTCAATGAAATCTCAGAGAAAGACAGGCAAATCTTGGTCCACTGAAACATAAAACTTTAGAAGAAGGGTGAATGGCAAGGAACGGGAAAGAGATGATAATGGCAAAGGTACAATAGTTAATTTTTATAAAATCTTGAAAAATAAATGACCAGAATATTACATAATGAACACTAGAATCTCATCTTGTAACACAATGTTTGGAATTAACTTTTACTTTTTTTTATTGTTCTGCTGGCCATCTGTTAGCATTATTCCACTTTCCATTTAAAAAGCCTTCTCATCCTTAGCAGATGTTCAGTTTTTCTACATGTATGTTTTGTAATTCCTCTCAACTCTACTAATGGGCTTTATACTCTTAGAACTACAAGTTTTCTTATATTGCCTTCACAGCATCTGTAACATCCTCTTAAAATTGTATGGAAAGCTATTGATGACTCCCTACTCTGAGAAAACAGTATTCAGACATCCTCACAAAACAGCCTTTGCAGTTATCCTTAATGGGCAATGGCTGTAATCCCTGGAGTCCCTATTCATTCTGAAATATAAAGTTGAAAGCCTTAACTAGCTTTACTATAACTCCTAGATGTCACAAAAGAAATGGGTTTTCTGTTCACATGGTAAGGAAAAACTTGAGCATGGGATATATCTGATACTCCTTGCACTTGGACTGAAATAGAGTTTTTCAGCTATTTCATGTTGTGTAAGAGAAGTCAATGTGCGTGATTAATGGCAAAACAAGTAAGGAAAGTATCACAGAATGCTATTTTGCATCCTGCCAGCCAAATGAACATAAAGGATGCATGCCTCCCATATGACAGGTAGATGCAAGAAAGGTCAAGCATTTGTATGGCACATATTGCAGCACAATAGCTTCCTGATAGTCATAAAGTTTAAGTTGTCTAAAATATGCATGTACCTGTTTCCTCTAATATATCTGTTAGCATTTTCTCTTCCCCACCTCTAAATTGTCTTCTATTTTATAAAATAGTTATACTGTTAGGCTTTGTACCAGCGGCTGGTAGAAGAAATAGAGGTAGAAACAGCAGAGGAAGGAAGAAATGGATGTTTGCAATGGGTAGAGAATATAGATTAAATGAAGACCCCAGTAAGATAAAACTCTTTAGAAAAGGAGCAGGTAAATGTGAGAGATGACTAGACTAAGGACACTACCTGTTCTTGAAGACCCACCAACACACTAAAAGGAAAGATGTGTGGAGGTTACTGTTTCACTCAGCACTGCCTGGTCAGAGACACTGGTCTGTTCAATAGCACAGCTACGCGAGTGGGAGTCAGTTATTAGGCAGTGCTGCAGATTTCTGAAGGACACTGCCTCCTTGGAAAGCATATTCCAGGGGATAAATTTGAACCCAGCCCCAGAGGCACTGCATTCTTCCATTGTGGCTGTCTAACAATTAAGGTTTCTTCAAAGCAACTTGCTCCCAGCCATCTGCATCTCTTAGCTTCCTTATCTTTGCAGCTTTGTCCTTCTGCTTTTTCAAATAGACTTTGTTTTGATTTTCTCAATAGCTAAAATAGCACAGCCTAAAACGTGATTGGCATGATACAAGCTCCCTCTGCCTCCCTACTTGCTGGAGGGTTCCAGCCTCCCCACTTATTTCTGGATCCGTTTTCATCCCCGCTGCCACTCCCAGCAGGGGCATGAGGGAGGTCTGCAACCTGTGCAGAGCTTGGCTGAACACTCTAAGAGAAGTGATGAGGAGAGCAATTTTAGCCATGAATATCCTAATGAAGCTCCCGTGCTGACCTTACACACTTCTGATTAAGCAAATATGCAAATGCAAAGCAGTTCAGAGCTGGATTAGCATTCAGAGGTTTTTAAAAAGCTACTGTGGCTACATGCAGAGTGACCTTTAGGCCTGCTCAAATCTGCTAGAATGCAGATGGGGAAAAAGAAAGACATTATAAAGACTGACTCCATCTTTTTTATATCTTGCAGCTGCCGTAAAATGTGCCACAGGAGGAAATGAATATCCAGATCAAGGTTTTACAGCTGATCTAGTTATGGGACAAGACATTATTCTGCGTCATACCTGGGGATGTCTCTTCCAGTACCTTCCAAAACCAAAAAGTTAGCTCAACAGTTGGTTTGATCATAATCCTGCAGGTTTTGTACTTTAAAAGATGAAAAAGGAAAGCTGGTAGATAAGTATCCAAATCTGGGTCCCAACCATGCTACCAAGGTTCAGGGGGAACAGGAAATCCAGGGGAAATAGGAGACGTATCTCAGGGTCACAGGACAGCCATTCTAGGCAACTCTCAGGAATCTGCTTTTTCCACCCATTGGTGTTCAGGAACTGAGCATTAGGAGCAGAACCTTCAATTCCCTTTAATTAAAGAAACTTCTGTAATGAAGACATACTCCATTAGCGCTGTCAGATGCTATGGTGTGTATATCACAGTTCAACGGCCTGAGCTGTGGTTTTAAGACTGGGTATCAAGATCCACGGATGCCTGAAGGTTGTTCTAATCTCATTCTACTAAGAGGAGGGGTTTGGTATGGAAAACCACAGGGAGGAAGAGGTTAAGGAATATTGTGCCAGGATTAAATGTTAGAACCATCTTTCCCTCAATGAGATTTCATGGCCATTTAGAGTCACCTGCTCTCATTACCAATACACACCTTATTTCTAGGAACACAGCAGTGGAAGAGACCTCCTGGGTTCTCAAGATTGCAAGGACCATGTTAGATTCGCCACTTCATAAATCAGGGATTCGCTTACTACTGGGAACTGTCTTCTGATTTCCAGGCTAAATGTATTCATAGCTACCTTTCACCCATTTGTTCTAAAATGTGACTTTGTTTAGTTACTTCCTAAGGCCTGTTCTGTATCAATTTATTTATTTTCTTTCACTAAAAATACTGCTTGAAAAGATATTTTAACAATGAAAAATAATGCAGCAGGAGGATACAATAGGCCAGATAAGATCCTCTACTGGTATAAACTGATCTGACTTTAATGCTAATGTGTATTGCCTAGGAGTTTAAAAGAAACTTTTCATGTGTTTGTTTTCAAGTTAGACATGAAAACAAATATCTGTGCTAAAAGGCTATGAATATATCCATAGCAAACACACATGGAACTACACTTTTGGGTAACATTTCTGCCATTTTTTTCTCAGAATGCATTAAAAAGAAAGATGGAACACTGAAAAAAAAAAATTTTCCTTTTCTGATTTCCTCTAACATTTTGTTAAAAACACTTCTTCACTCTTGATCACATTATATTGCCATGTCTTAATGTAGCATGTCTATTACTGTTTATTTTTGCATCAATCAAATCCATGTTTCTAAATTTTGAAGGTATTGTGGAATATATTTGTTTACCCAAGGCATACTTGAGGTTCCAGAATATCTTTATGCAGTTGGCAACAAAGTATTATAATATATTGTTTTATTTTCTTGCTTTGGAGATAAATAATAGGGATCAAAATTTACTGCAGCTCAAAATACTATAAAATGTTCACAATAATTTGTTCAAGTTACAGCTGAAAGGCCTAAAAAAGTTCTTTTATATCTTAAAAGCAATCACTCAAAGTTTTTGAATCTACTGATTCTTTGCATGCGCTAGTAATTTTGGAAAGGTTCAAGTACTTATTTTCCAATACTTTGATATAAATCAAAGGAAAACAAAAACTTTGACAAAGATAACAACAAGAACATTTAAAACCAATAAAGTGAAGCTATAAGGGGAAGTAGAAATAATTCCATTTCTCATGATGATAGAGCACATTTTTCCTGTGGTTTAAGCCTCATCAAGTTTTATTTAAAACTCCAAGAATAAAAAACCTCCATATTTTATGCCATTTTAAAATGACAAGCTTCATATGGGTTCTGAGGTAAACTCTAAAATAGCACAGGCTGATTCAAAATCAGATCTGGGTCCTGCAAGAAAACTGGCTGCTCTGTGCTTGTCACAAAATGTGAAACTGAATTTTGTACCTTTACATGTAATGTCTTCATACTGTAAATATTCTGCTTTATTTCTGCTCAATATGAGGAATACATATTGCAGCAGTGGGATAAATATGACTGATTATGATATGAGCCCTTCTGCTTATGAAGCCTGCAAACCAGAATCAAACGTTCCTTTATGAAAACAGCCTACACTTTAAGAAAGAAAGAAAAAAAATCAACAGAGCTTTATGAGGCATAATTGGGATCAATATAAATTACTGTAATTCTGAGATACATTCTATAGGTTTTTAAACCATCCTTTAGTATTCTGTACTAAAGGCATGATTATACATTAAATTATAGCAGATGGCACCAGAAACCTGTAGAAGTATCATTTGTTAATATATTCTGCTGGGCTTATCCATCAAGGTAGTGCAAATTGGCATAAATTACACTTTCTTTTGGCTCTTTGGCATGTTGATTGCATTGCGTTACATTCTCTCAGGGCTCTACTCTATTCTCACCCTCTATACTACGACTAAAAAGTCATCTTGCTTAAACTTAATTCAGGGACAGTGAAATCTTTGGATGTCAAAACTAGAAATCCCAATGGCTGGTACCAATCTTATACAAAAGTCCACTCAGCTCATTTTCCTCTTGAACTAGACAGTCACCTGAAAAAGGTAGGCTGCCAAGAAGACAGACTGGGGATAGACTTAAGGGAAAGAATGGAAACTAGAAGTGGAATTAGATCCAAGCAGATCCTTTCCATCCAAGCAAAGAAAGATGCAGGAAAGGCAGCATTTGGATCAGCTTCTTCTGATGGTGCAGGGCTGAGACGAAGGTAAGAAGGGCTATGTGCAGTGTCACTGCCATGTAGCGGTTCTTCTTGCAGGCACAGAGTAGCCTTCCTTGTCAGGACAAAACTCAGGCAGCCATGTTATCCAGCTACAGGACCAAATTTAATCTGAGGTTTTTAAAACAGTCTGGTACGCTTGATTCATCCAACAGCTATGTGCCAGTAGCCTTCTGTGTTTGCAGACAAGTAACTAAACTTCCCATTACCAAGCCCCTCAGCAGCAGAGGAAAAGAGCGGTGCACTTGGACTGCAGAAACCTGCATGAGAGGTACCCACGTCTTGCTTTGTTCTTAAAGCCTTGCAAAGAAGTCAGAGATACCTCTCAGATGTCATACCTTCCAGAGGGAGGGCAGCCAGGGAAACACTGTAGCTGGTATTCAGAGCAAGCAAAAGTGTGAATCAGGACAGTAAATCCATACCATTGTCAACTCCAGTTAGCCCGGGAGAAGTTACTCAGAGGACTAATGCTGAAGATAATTAAGCTGTAACGTACCAATTGTCCAGCAGAGGGTAGCATTTGTATATGGAAAAATGATTGCACCTCTAACTAGTGCTTTCTGCTGCATCTTTTATAAAACCTGGGAATCTCAGCCTTGTCTCTTCTTATTAGTTCATAGGTAAGTGAACTAATCATCCTGTCCTGAACACTTAATAAAATATGGAAAAGCAGTATATTAAAAACGTTAAGTCAAGATTTAAGATTACTTATTTAAATGAAAATTATCAGCAATGAAATAATTGAGATTCCAAAAGCAAAGTTGTCTTGAACTCTCTCCATACCTTGCATTCTGCATATTTTACAACACAGATGGTATTATAACATTGATTACTGTGATGATTAAATATAGACAGTTTAGGAATGGCTAAATCAGTCAATCCCAATCAGGGAGTGGGACCTCAATTCAGAAGGTGTTGAACACAAGTTTATGTGTATCTGTGTGTATATAAAATCAATGAGACAATCAGTGTTCCAGCAGACACATACCTGAGCAGCTTTATTAAGTACTTCTAGGCCCTTGGCTTTTTTAAAGTGGAGTGGGAAAACAATCTATCCATGCAAAAGCAGCTAAATTAGTGTGATTCTTGGAGCCTATTTTTTTCCATTTTTTATCTTTGTAGTTTCGTTCTTTCAGTAACCTAATCTAGTTGCATTAATATAGGGTACCTGCAAGAAATTTGCCCATGTTGAGAGGCTGAGCCACACTGGAACTACTCTGCTTATCTGTGGTATTCCTTCCTTCTAGCTTCTAGCTGTCCCTTTGTCTGAATTTATATCTTTACAACATGATACTGCTTAACTTTAAGAACAGGGTGGTGCCATCCCCTATAAAGATGCTGGAAGACAGACAAGTGGCTTGGATGTTCCAGTCACAATACAGAGGTGATTAATTTGCAAGGCTGCTATCCTCTCCAAGAAGATGACAACTGTGATTAGGAGATCAGGAAAGAGTTTGGGAAGGGATGCTATGTAAACAGAAGTTAAAGGGACTGCTGGAAGCAACAGCCATGTTTTAAGATGCTGAATTAACCTCCGGACTTCTACGGTACACCCATAACTATGTGAGACACACCTGATTTTCATAGATGTAATTCATGGTAACAGGTAGATGCTGACTGAGCAGAGAAAATATGTGTGAATTTTATGTATGGTTTTGTGACACAGACTATCAGATTTACTGATCTTGTGTTTTTCGCCACACTGCAAAATCGTGATAAAACATGCAACCTGTGGAAATGAGAGTATAGCATAAAATATATTTCTGCTCTGTAGGTTTTTGATAAAAAAGATAGTGATATGAAAAACCCTCAAAAATTCGATTACCTGTGTAGGCAACCCTTCAGTGTTCAGAAAAACAAAGGTCTACACACTTCTAATTCATTAGCAAATTTTCTCTGAAAAAAAAAAATTCTGTTAATTATAGAATCATAGAATCATTTAGGTTGGAAAAGACCTTTAAGATCATCGAGTCCAACCATCAATGATGCCCACTAAATTCTGTTGAAAAAATAGGGTTTAATAGTGAGTCAGTGATATTTTGCTCATAATCCTGCAACATTAACTGTTTTCATCTGATAAAAATACTGTTGATTTCAATGTGAACAGTCCTGTACAAGGATTTGCAAAGCCAGGGCCCGAGGATGTATAGAAAGGGGAAATTAGAAGTTAGCTGAAAAGAAAACAGACATTAAAGAAAGATGGGCAACAAAAGCATGCAGAAAGAAAAAGAGAGAATAAAGCAAAGTACTAAAAAGGGGAGGAAAGAAAAAGGATGGCAAGAAAAAGGAAGACAAAGTTCGACTTCATATATTATGAAATTTAGCTATTCTTCATAAATACATATATCTATTTATGTAACTCAAAAAGCCACATCCATTTCATTGCATTTTTCTGTTGAAAATGATTACGTTTTAAGTGTATAGTATTTGTAATCTAATAATCTAAGTAATTTTAAATCCCCCAGGAATAATAAAGTAAAACACTGCCTATTTGCTTCTTTCATACTCCAGTGCTTCCTCCTTTTACTTCTTACTTTTCCTTGCACAAGAACTCCAGTTAAAGAAACAGAAAAATTGACGTGCTCAAATGTCAGCTTTTTGAAACCTGCAGGTGCACCTGCACCCCCAAACACTCATCTGATTTGGTCCAATAAAAATAACAATTAAAATCTTGCCCTGCCTACACCGAACACCTGTGTGATCCAATGTGACCTTCCTTTTCCTCCTGCTGCTGCAATTCAATGTTTCTTATATTTTCCCCGGGCTTTCCAGCTGCCCTAATGACTCCATCCCACACTGACACCTGGCTTCCCTCAAACCTACTTGCAGCCTGTTCTTTATCCTTCTTTTTAGATGCTCTGGGGTTCCCCACCCCAGAGCCCTCTCAGCTACATTCCAGTGCACAGGGTACAAACACCCTGTCTTGCCTTGGGCTCCTCCTGTTCCCAAACCACTTCACCTATTCTGTCACCTCCTTTGTCTTATCACACTTGGAGTATAAGCTCTCAGAGGCTTAGAATGTTTTCTTTCTTACTAACCTATACAGCATCAGGTAAAGTAACATCTGAATCCTTGGCTAAGGTTCCTAGATATTATTATGATAGTAGAAATTGGGAAAACGTAGAAAGTTCTTCTTTCAGGGTCTACAATTAACTAAAGATTAATATGTTATCCTTTTAAGTGATACATTCATTCATATAAGTCTGGAGTCATATAGACTAGGCTAATTCACTTTGGTAAAGTTATACTGAAGTATTTGTAGAACTGCAGTGACACTTCCACTGAGAACTCTACCTTCAACAATTATCACAAACACCTACATGTTGCTACAGGGAAAAACTTAAGTTAATATACAATCTGTTCTAGATAATAGAGATAAGTATGCTCCCAGTCCACAATTCTGAGCCATCCAAGGAGAAAACATTTGAAAGAAAAATATTCAATTACCCCCACACACCCCTGTGAATGAATACAAAGATCAAGAATCCCAACAATTAAAAGGAAAAAACAATGTTGGAATTGGTATGCTGGGTGAGACTGGCTATACATCCCAACTGCAGAACTCCACAGATGTTTGATAAACTTGCCACGTAAAAGGTTTATCCAAATTTTTGCTAGGAAGAGGATGATTTAAACCTTGAAGCACAAACCCCTTTAAGAGGCAGAAATAACAAAGTGAAAAACAAAATTAAGACATTCCATTATACATGCAGAAAAATCTAGTGCAGCAGAAAAGGAGAGAAAAAGAAATGAACTCTTCTGATAAACTTGTTTGTCGTTCTTTGCAAAATATCTTGCAAGAAATACAGGATGTTATGTTGTCCATGAAGGCTCTGTACCCAGTGAAGGACATGGCTTTATTGACATCTTGTTTTTACTTTCACCTCAGTAATGGCAGAGATTGTATCAGAAAGTTTTAAAAGCAAAATAGAGGTTAGATCCATTTTCGATACTCTAAATTAAAAGAATAAATGAATCACCCAACTGTAGTTAATGGGCAATTAACATAATTCTGGTCCGGTGTAGCTGAAAGATAATGAAAAAGCTGATTGCAAATGAACCAGCAGTAATGTGGGAGGTCATAATAGTCCCATAACTCTGAACGAGAAACCAATTTCTCCTCTAACACTAGATGCTTTGATTGGTGAAGGGCTTTATCATACTATGAAATTTGCCCGTGATAGTGTGAGACATAAAAAAAAAAGGTTCTGCTGTGTAAAGGGTGGATGGCTTACAGAACAGGTACCCTGAGCAACTACATGAGTCTGTACTAGCTATCATAAACTAGAGGGTAATTAGGAATGCAGTGGTGAATAGAGAGAAGAGAAGCATATATTTGAGTAATGAGTTCACAACTGTACTACAGCAGGGCAACAACCCACCTGGGGAAACACAGCAGGGTGTCAGACTCTGTTCCAGCCTGGAGACTGGATGTGCTGATGCCCTCTAACTTGGCCCACCTCCTGGAGACGGCGTAATCTCTTCTTTGTGCTCAATTTGTTCTTAGTTAAGGAAGTGGTAATGGGGTGGGATGAATTCCACCCACAATGCTTTTCTCTTCTCTCCACTTACCATCTATGTCCTGATCCTATTAAAACTTAAGTTCAGCAAACTGTCATCAGATAAAGTAAATTACATTTAATGCTAGTGGTAATGCTCTCAACATCCAGAGAACAATTGTGTCTAGGGCAAGGACCACCTCTTTCCCTAGAATTTTAAGTAAATCTGTATTTAGCCCCTTTGTGGCTTTTCAGGGGGAAAAAAGGTAATCATGTTAGAACACTGTAATGGTAAATGAATCTACGTCCTAGCAGCAGATGGCACATTAATAGGGTGCAGACACACAGAAAAAAAGACCTAACCCTCCAAACTGTATTTTTTTTCTTGGTATTTTTCATCACTATTCCTATGTCCTTTCTACTAGGCTGAATAAAATGATGGTAGATTTAACAGAGAGGACTCAATCTTAGTCCTAAACTTATATCATGACAAATCAATAGGTTATTGCTGCATTACGCAAAATGGAAAAAGTAAATAGATAAAGTGACAGTGCTTAATACTCAGAAATATTTAGCATAACACTTGGGGTGCATGGATTACAAACGACCTTTTTAGGTAGATTTTTACATCACCTTTTGCACCACTGTCCTATTGCTAAACTGAGTGGTAACAGAAGTCACTAAGTCATTTGAGATGCCTTAATCTTCTTGGTGTGCAGGGATGCATGCAACTCTGATGTGGGATCACCAATGCACATGCCCCCAAGCAGTGAGTGCTATAGTAGATACCTGTAGTTCCTTCACCCTGACTAGAATATCCATCTTTGTGGTGTCCATAAGATAGTAGAGTACTGGGTTCAACATGGAAAAAGCATATACACCAAGTAATGTGTTACTAGCCCTCCTGCCTAACCATCCAAATAAACACCTCTCAGATAAAGTTTAAGGAAATATTTGTTGGAATAACTCTGAATACACCATATTTGTCTACTTATAACATTAGTAGTAATAGCCTAAGAAAGAGCTGATAATAACTTTAATCCACTTGGGAAAGTCAACATGGCTTTTATTATGGAGAGTCTTGTCTTCCAAATTTACTAGAGTTCTCTAAAGAGTTCAACATGTATGTGGATGGTGTTAATTCAGTTGACATAATCTACTTGGATTTCCAAAGGTCTTCTAAAAATTCCTTCACAAAAGGTTTTTAAGAAAGCTGAGCAGTGATGGGATAAAGGGAAAGGTCCCTGCATGGATAGGTAACTGTTTAAAGGATAGGACACAGAGAGGAAAAGTGAATGGATAGTTTTTGCAACACAGTGTGTTCCACCCTTGGAGTTCCAGTGGGATCTGAGCTGGCACCTGGGATAGTCAATGTATTCATAAGTGATTTGGGAAAGTGGGTGAGTAGGGAATTCAGGAAGTTCGGTGATGATACAGAGTTATTCAAGATAGCAAAGACGAACAGTGAACAAAAAAACCCTACTGAGGAACCTTATGAGTCTGGGTGGCTGGGCAATTAAATGACAAATTAAATTCACTGTAGATAAATGGAAAGCAATGCATGTGGGAAAAACAATTCTAACTCAAGATATTAATATGATGGAGTTGATCATTACTACTTAGGAGACAGATCTGGGGTTATGATAGATAGTCCTATGAAAATGTCAACCTGATGTTTAACAGCAGTCAAGAAGGCAAGTCAAATGTTAGAAAACATTAGGAAATAAATGGAGAACAAAACAGAGAACACCACTGTGCTGCTACAGAAAACCATCACTCAACCCCATATTGAATACTGTGTGCCAAATACTGTCTGGTCCCCTTCTTTCAAAAAGGATATAGGTAAAACAGAAAGTTTCAGAGGAAAGCAATGAAGATGATCAAAGTGCAGAGGAGCCTTCATATTAAGAAAAGCTACTCAGCAACTACAACAGGAGATGCTAGGGCACTTTATCCTGGAAAAAGGATGACCTATAAGAATCTGACAGAAGCCTGGGAAATCATGAACACAACAAAGAGGATGGAACTTGGCCCTTTCCACATGAGAACTAGGGAACATCAAATGAAGATAAGAATCACATTCAAAACAAACACAAGTGCTTTTTTGTACAATAGGTGGTAGACTTGTGAAAATCATTGCCTGATGATGCTGTGGATGCATGGACTAAAAGGGGAAACTAGACAAATAGATCAATCTTCTACCAAGAATTACCAAACATACAGAGACTACACCTGTTCAGGATTAACATAGCTGGAGTCTGGGAGAGCAGTAAGAGCAAGTATCATGCAGAGACAGGTACTGAGCTAGATGGGCCTTGGGTCTTACTAGTAATGGCTCTTAATATGATCTCACACTATTCTAACAGATTGCCACATCTGGGATTTTCAAAATGTGGTTGACTGACTAAGATGAGGGAGGACAGATGAGGGAATGAATAACACACGTGTTATACAATTCAGACAAATGGCGGGTATCTCAAACTTTATGTCAATACAGATTAAGGATAACTAGTAGCTGGCAGAAGGCAATGCATACTTTGCAGAAGTAGGCCCTTTAAGAAAATTATATAGCTTCATGTATTTCTTAATGCACATGAATCAATCTCTTTATTTTCTTTGATTACTTTAACAGGACATTTCTTATACCAGAGAGAGACACTTTTCCTCCTTCTACTCTCAAATGAATTATGACAGAGATCACCTTATCTAGTGATCTGGGACAATTTGCCAGACTATCCCATAATCTTCCAGTGTAGTCGCTACCTTGAAGAAATATTTATACTTTGTTCACTATAATGAAATCTGAATGATTTCAGATAATGAAGCCAACTGGGAAAGAAGAAAAGGATCTAAATTTGAAAGAAGATGGGGGGGGCTATATAAAAGAGTCTTAAATACATTGCTATAAAGAGAGCATCACCAGATGGAGCTGTTACTTACACTCTTCTAAATTCTCCTTCTTTGCATGCAAGGACCCTCTCAGTTTTAAGACCTTATATATATTGCATAATTTTGTGATATAATTTCTGTGCTCTGGACTGTGGCAAGCAGCAGGAGAGTTTGCTCTCTGTCCTCGTGTCTCTGCCAGAGCTGTTACTCTGGGAACTCTTTGGTGCTTTCTCAGGGCTTCTGAATGAAGATATTGCCTGAACCCTTACTACTCTTTATTCAAAGAGACTGCTACATATATAGTGGAAATAACATATCCTGCACAAGGACTACATCCAGTGTCTGCCACACTGATTTTGCCCTGTAATGGTAAGCTCACCTGCAAGGCTCTAACATCAAATGTTGCTTTGGCAGCAAGACAAGCAGTTACAGCTGATCCACACATAACCTTATCGATTCTATCTCTCCTCCCAGTCCTTCCAGAACAGTGCTTGAGATGGGAGCCTCTCTCCTATTTTTCTTGCTATAGATCTGCTTATTCTTTCTGTTATCAGTGCTCCCAATATGCATTATCTCTGTGCATTATCAGTTACAACAAAGCCAAAAGAAGAAAAGCTCTCCCTGTAAAATATTAAACTTAAACCCCCAGTTATCTGATCCAAAGCTTTGGCTCTTTCCCAGGCAAGAGAGCAGCCTTCAGCTTATTGCCCATAGAGAAGCCTATTCTTATTAATCAAGACACCTCAGCACATTATTCAGTGAATAGCCATGCTTGGTGAAACTGGCCTGGTTTCTGCCTCTGTGGATTGACGCTTGCGAGACTGTGTTTAGAGAGGGTATCACAACCTTGGCAAAAATTGTCTCCTCTTTGTTAAATTCTTGTCTGAACCAGATCCTATCACAGGGCTTTAAATTCCACTTTGGAATTCTATTTTTAGAGATCAAGTGGGATTTATATGGTGCTCTGTCCGAACACGAGGTCTCTGCACAAGGCTGAATTTAGCCTTGTATGTACTCATTGCTGAAACTGCTGACTATAATAAACCAAGGAGGGCTTGTTCTTACATATTTCTGATAGGCTACTATGTACCTTAAATGTAGGACTTCCATGATGGCTACAATTTCACCAAATGCTTATAGCACAATAAAAATGACATATTATATTTATAACTTCACCTTTCCTTGTCAGCAGCATCTGTGCTTCTTTAGTGACTATTATAGAAAAATACCAAAATCTTGTTTTAAGAATAAATGAAATAAGATTCCCAGATTATTTATGACTAAGAAAAATGTCCCCTTTTCAGCCTGGTATATGATCATGCTGTCGTCAGCCCTGGCTCTGTTCACTTGCATAAATTTTGAACTGTTGGCCAACTCAAACAAATAGATAGAAGGGCACAGGGGAAGAGGTCTCATGGATATTAAGCTCCTTTGAAGTTCATTAGATAGGGGAGACAGATTACTAATATCCCACTGACAGAAATATGCTTAACCTGTATTAGACAGTAGAGAAGGCAAACAGGAGCATATGAAGACATAAATAGCATAGAAAATGAGACGCTGTTGATTTTGTTGCTTATGGATAACATGTTAATGTGGAGGAACAGATACACAGGAGATCAAGACCTATGTGCTCACGATGTTAGTTTTGTGTGCTTTGATGTTTGTGGTTCCAGCTGCAGGTGCAAACTGGGCAGCCATGAATGGAGCCCCTTAATATAAAAATATAGATTAAAGAATCAGTCCTGAGTGTCTTGCCCAGGGTCAACCAATGACAGGAACGATTACATACATTGCTTCAAACTGGTCTAGATAAACTTCTGTTTGAAGCCTGAGCTAGAGTAATGAAAAATATTCCCAGGATGGCCTCAATTTCATAACTACACATTAGATATAAGCAAAAAAACCCAAAACACAAAATGAAGCCAAGCAACTCACAGTAGTAGAATAAAGCAATGAAGAATGACAAAACCAATGAAGAAATCCACAATGTGTTCGCCTGCGCCTCACAGTAATTAATGCTTTTTGAGATATTAGATAAACTTTTCTTTGTTGTGATAGAAACAGATTTCCCAGATCTCCTATTTCAGCTCTCAAGCTCCACCTTTTCTCAGCTTTGTCTGAAATTAGCCACATTTTCTACCACTTTAATAAACGTGGAATACAATTTGGAAATTATCTGTTTGCATCAGCACTGGCAATGAACAATAGCTCAAATTTTGAGAGTCAAGGCTTCAATAATAAGGCCTGATTTTCTTAGCAATCAGATGCATACACATGCACACACACACACACGCACGCCCGCACACCACATGTCTTTGTGAATAGGGCCCAAAACAGCTGCAACCTTCCAGAAATTAATTGGATTCTGGATCATTTGCATTTTTATATAGTTTACCAACAAAAGATGGAGATAGCAAGTTTATTAATGTGAAAAAAGAGAGAGAGAGAGAAAGAGAGAGAGGGAGGGAAAGTGAACGTTTTGGTTGAGCCACTAATCCAAATTTTAATACACACAGTGCCTATTCACCTTATAATACTGCAGCAGATCCTCCAAGGTGGAAATTGATATGCAGGTCTAAACTGCAGGCAGCTGTTAAGGACTCCTACTGATGCCTAGGGCCTTTACAGTTCCTCATCTGGGTAGGCATTATGATTTGATAATGGCCATTTTCAGACAACACCCAAGGCAATTCTAGGATTTGCTGTCACAATAGACACACTGAAAATAAAGTCAGTGTAAATAGATTAAGAAATTGACAGAATAACAAGGCAGAAAGAATTAGAATGAATACACAAATGGCAGATGACAACTCAATGCATTGTGCTACAGAGATGGGATAAGGAAAGCGGAGCTGGAGGATTTATCTACTGCCTGTATACCTTCAGCCTGGTTCCTCCCTGCATGGATGCCTATTTCACTGAGAAGTGAAATCTTTATTAGAAGATTTCTTATCTCTCTTGCTGCCAGTTGAAAAACTTCCTTTCTGCTCAATTGAAAGTGAAAGCTCCTGATCTGTAGACGTCCAAGACAACGACAGTTTTTCCAAGTAGTAGGCTAGCGACCAGTAGGTAAAATCGAAACCCTTATTTCACCTGGGAATAGGAAAAAAATACTGACTTGATATTCAGAGGACAGAGTTGACCCTCAACTCCTATGGGTGTTGATGTCAACACTGGGTGACCAGGTGGTAACCAGGACTTTATATTATGTGATTAATTTACAAATTTCTTAGCAACGCTTGTGCTGAGGTGTATGTGAGGATTAGTGCATGAACTGTCCATGGAATCCCTTATTTGGTGTCTTTTTTTTTAGCTATAAATAGATGGAATTCCATTTATTCACTTCTGTTGTGATTGTGACTTCATCTCTGCCAAAACCAGCTCCCAGCTCTGCTCGACCCAGCCTGAAAAACCAAATCATAAACCAGGTACCAGACTAATTCCTGAAATGTTGAATATGACTTCACATGCAGAATAACCGTGGATAGCAAATACTTTATTGGTTGGTCTCTGTATGATAGACCCAGAGCATGCAGAGATGGAATACTGGGAGGTGACATCCCCAGTAGGTTGTTGGGTGGAGAAGGGACTAGAACTGCTACGGATGAAAATGAAACTCAGTGCCGTGTTATTGCTCAGCTGAATAAGGATCTAGTAAACTTCAATTCTGTGTTAGTGCAGTAAGTGCTCCCTGGGACTGTCAGACCTGGTGCACAGCTTCTCTGCTGGCTCATGGAACGAAAGCTGGATGGGAGCACAGGGGAAACCAAGACAGTAGCACTGCATGGGTCTGGCCTATTGCAGGAGATGGCTGGGCACACCATAGAGCAGTAAAATACTGTCTACTTTGACTGTGTCAAAGCTTTGGACAGCAAGACTGGCCACCAAAGAGACACTGGAGTAAAAGGTGCTGCTGGGAGGAAGAAGGAAAGAGTAACTTCACCCCCCGTGGGGCTACATGAGCAGCAAGTTGTACCCTCCACTATCCAGACCAGCTCCACCTTTTCCTTCAAGCCCTTTCCTGTTTACTTATTTTGCTAAAATCACTGAGAAGACTTGAGATGGCTCTTGTGTTTGAACAAGGCAAATCCTGAACCCTCAGTGCAGGGTATTCATCCGACACATCTTGAGTAATCTGGGAGGAGTTTAGGCTCATTTTGAGTAAAATACTTAGTTTTGCTTGACTTGATGGGAATTAAGCCAGTGCTTGAGTGCTGTGTTGAATCAGGGACAAAATTATATGTGTGGTTTGCATAAATAATAATTAAATCTTTTATGATTTTATACATGCCTATTATCTTGTATGGATCTTGTGTCTGTAAATTTTCCATCAAATTCTGAAACACAATGCAATGAAACAACTTTGAACTTTGATTTGCTTACCTCTTTCTTTCTTTCCTCCTGCCCTATTTCTTTTGCCCAGTAAGGGGGCTTCATGATTTTCCTACATTTTCTAGGGTTTGTTTTCCATTTGCATAAAGTTTGACCACTTCTATATAAACTTTGATCACAGTCCCCACTCCTATTGCTTCTTCTTCCTTTTTTTTTGTTTCTTTTCCTCTTTGCTTTCTTTCTTTAGATGTTATTTTTATTCCTCTTTCTTTGGGTGTTCTCAACCACTTCTGTTTTATGCTCTCTTTCTCCTCCTTCTCTGATTAATTTACAATCACTCTTTTTCAATTTTTATACCAACCATCTGTTGACTCTATTCAGAGAAAGGAGAAATCAGGCATCGAGTATGACGAGAAAAGGGCTGAATGTCACAAAGCCTTCAAGCATGAGGAAGAACAAGGTAGTGTAACAATTATGAAAAGGAGGGAAGGTTTCCGCAAAGAACATGGAAAAAGAATGGAAAATAAGGGTAGTGGGGGAAAAACTACAGTGCTACTACTTTTATTCCCAAGTTCAATGTTCCCTCATTTTTGAAGGACCTGAAGCTGCAAGGACTAGAGAGCTCCTTTTAGCCTTAAATCAATCCAGTTAAAAGGAATACCTTGATTACAGTTAGCTTGCCAGCAGTTAGAAATGAGACAGGAACATGGCCAACATTCTTCTGGCTGAATACACAGAAGTAGTGAGACACATTATGGAATGATAAAGCATCTAAGTGCACCAAGCCCTTATTTATCTAACTTTCGTTAACCTTAGCAGAAAGCCTGCCAAAGCATTCTGGTTGTGCTGAAAAGCCAAGCAAGTAATAGTCTTATAACCAGGCAACAGTTTGCATGGCATGAATCACTGTATTTGTACTGCCTAGGGACTTCATAGTTTCCTGCTTTTGAGAGTCAAGAAATGTGAGAAGTGTAAGCTTGAAATCCTGGCCTCACTGAAGTCAAAGGCAGTATATCCACTTAACTTCTGTGGGGCAATGTGCAGCTAGTTTCCAAATAAAAGGGAGCTGACTGAATGCTGTCTGTGTGAATGTATCTAGTTTACATGGTTTAAAAAAAGCATGAGAGGACAAAACATAGAAAGCTGATGAATATTAGGGCAGGAGTGAGAGAGAAACTACAGGTAGAGCAAGATCATGAAAGGACCAGGGCTGAAAGAGCAGAGGAGAAAGCATATCCAGATATGACTGTAAAAGGAACAGATGAGGATCAAAATTGTCAGGGGCGGCTGCAGATGAGGTGAAAAGGACTCAGTTAGAGCCATTGTAGGCAAAGCAGAGATTGTTGCTACCAAGTGGGCTGAACTGAGGGCCATGACAGGAAGGAGTGAGGCTCAGGCTGTGTCTTCGGAAAGGGAGAGGTATTCTGTGTTTGTGCTTGGGAACCTGGCTCAATGTTGTGATAGATTTGCATCTGTTCACTTTGTAGCTATAAAATATATTTTGTTTTCAAAAAAGTATGAAACTTACATACTTCTTAAATATTCAGCATTTATAGCATTCATCTTCTGTATTTCAAGGGTGCCACACCAGAAGTCTGCCTGAAGACCACCGTCTCCAGGATGAGCAGGCAACAGCAGGGGCAGCTCTTCTCATGTGAAAAGCTGTATTTCACCTGTTAAAAATCTTGCAATGCTTCTCCAAGCAGAAATACAAATATTAGACTGCTGCTTCACTAGGCAATAGAAATTTATTATTTTCTTCTCTGTGGTGAGAAACCACTAATAAGGCACTAATTTCATTCTCTGAAAGGCAGCAAGAGGGAGAAGCTGTTACATCACCAAAACCAAGTCCTGGTAACAGAGAACAGTATCTGATATTAATTTTCTATTGTCTTATCAAAACTAGTTTAAATTCCCAATGGATAGGTCTTCCGCTACTCCTTCTCGGAGCATACTCCATTATTCCTAATGTCTTTTTCCTGATTTTGTCTTTGCTTTACAATAAGTTAATTTTTCTTTCTCCATAGTGTTTACATCCTATACACATTTACAACTTGTTACATTCCATCTCAGTTACTCTTTCACTAAGTTGCATATACTTGACTGTGTTATTTTTTCCATGCTAGTTCATCTTCCTGTTCTCCTTCTCTGGATTTGCTTCAGTTTATCAGCTGCACTCTAGCAACATGCTAAATTAAACACATACCTGGTATTCTAGCCAGGCTACAACAGAACTACACAGAGAGGGCTATCAAGACAGGGCTCAGTGATGCACAGCTTTTGCACATGCAGCCTGAAATTTTGCTACACTTCATTTCAGTGTTGTTACGTTACATATGCATGCTTAATTTTCTGCTCACTATTACCTCTTAACAATATGGAAGACAGTGGTACAAGGCTATTCAGCTGGTTTACACTCTTTCTGAGCACTGCTTGAATGCTAGTAATGATGCCATTAAAATCTGAAATCTGAATTGGGCTACTGTGGACTTTACCCAGAAATTACAGTTTTATTTTATTTTTAAGATGTTATATTATGAGAGGCCTGAAGTTTAGCAAAATGTTTACCTTTTGCAGCTAACAGTTTCACTTAATGAAAACAGTTTTTTGCTTTGCATAGTTCGAAGAAAGCCCACTCAGGTCTTATGTTACCTGAACAAAAGAAACAGTTTTGCTAATCAGAAAACAATTCTAATGCTCCAATGGACATGGCTGATTCAAAGAGAACTTGAAGTTAAAGATTAAAATCAGAATTGTACATTGGCTTGGTAAAGAGTTTATACAGCACTCTCCTGGGACATCATCATCAGTATATTGTTGCTTGCAGAAGTGAAACTTCTGGCACTAAATAAGTGCATAGGATCTTCAGAAATGCAACTTATTGGGACAAAATACTCCAGAAATAAATATGTATAAAGGATTTCAAATAGACTACTGTTCTCCCTTTAAATACATAAGGTAGGATCTGCCTGGAACAAGCTGCAGATGGGAAACATCCACTACAGTGTGGTGTTAGTACTTCATTAGTATTTGGAAATCATTCTGGGGTAAAAGATGAGAAGGAGCTGAGAAGAAATATTTTTTCCTTCACTACCTTTGTGCTGTTCCTCTGCAAAAGAGGGGATGCTTTAGCAGCATGGATGATTGCTTTGAGAAGATGTGACAGCAGCAAGTGTAAATGTAACGATACTACTGCTAAATTAGTTTCCCTCAACAGCATGAACAACGACGTAAGCTACTCACAGGTGCCTGGGACCTATGGCATATAGTCAGATGGCTAGTTTACATGGAATTCTAATTCACATTCCACTGCATTTCACTGCTGTTATTTAAGTTACGGTTGCTCAGGAAGCAACTAGTCCTTCTTGTTGCAATATAGACACTGCAAGTACGCAGAAAGCGAAACACAGTCTTTGATCAGTCAGCCCTTCCTTGATCCTTGTCACAGCTTCTCCTACACTGACTTCCTACCCCAAACGCTAACAGTTACAGACCAGGAGCAATGCCTTCCAGCTGTGTACTCTCTTCTTTTCAGATACAGAATCAGCTCGAGACACTGCAGATGAGAAGCTTACAGTGCAATGTCAGCTAGTTCTGTAGTGTTTATAAATCATTTTCAGATAATGGATCCCATGGAATTCAGATTATTATTGGCTCTTTAATCCGGTTTGAAATTGATAAAGCTAACACAGCTTCACAAGCCAAGTCATATTCCCCATAGATTCAGAAACTGGGTTTGTGCATAAACTAGGCTTAAACCAAGTTTGACCCTATTAGTACTGGCAGCCCAACCCACACTTAAATCAAAACTGCATGGAGTAGTAAGTTTTTAGGCCAAAGTAATAAAAACTATAATGAGACACACACATACAGGCATCCCTATCACAACATATATACATTGTGTTCTAGGCATACTTTTAATCTATGTCTAACTTTTTTAGTAGTGACGAAGCACCTTTCAGTCATTACTAGAACCATTAATTTAAGTATCAGCATTGTCTGGATGTGCTGTTCTCCTACAGTGCCCAGGATGTCCACGCAGCCATTGATTTAAGAGACAATATCACTTGCTTCCAAGTTTATGAGGCAATAAACAGCTCCCGCATATTGATGAATGCGGAGGTGTTTGCTCAGCACATTTGCAGGGGACGTTTATTACCCAAGTGCTGCACTTTAAAAGCAAATGAAATTGCAACTATTCTCGCTTTCTTCTGTTGCAGGGGAAGGGAGAAAAATACTGTTGTTTTTAATTCGTTCCTCCACTTTACCTCCTCCTGTGACTCATTAAAATGACTGACACAGCCATGGACATTTCCCTCATCTGTGCAGTTGACGACTACTGTCATTTTTCCTTTGGTGGCTTTGCATGAAACTGCTTTAGGACAGGGTGCAATTGTCAAAATACCAGAGAGACACGACTGAGATTATTCCTTTGTGCTTTATTACCCTATTATCCCCTTCCAAAGGATTAAGTTAGCTCATCAGTATAGCCACTTACAGTTACTAACCCTACAATAATATTCATTGCTCTGTCCGTACAATAAAAGAATGAAATAATTTTTAATCTGTAGAATTGAGATCATGTGAGTGTCAGGGATTAAAAGATGAGTCTTTGGATTAGTACACCTGGCAAAACACTTCTTGGAATCTAAACTCCTTTTAAGTATATGATACTGGGAAGGAAGAGAGGGCAGAGGAAAGAGATGAGATTGATTGCAAAGCTGCATGCCAACTAAGTGGTTATGAGGATGCCAAACAGAGAGAGCAACCCGTGAAAAATGTATTAAATTATCAAAACCAACAAAACTGATTTATAGCTGTTGTAGCTTCTCCTTTGCTCTGTGTTCCCATAAGGAGGATGTCAGGGACAATGTTTTCTTACAAGAAAAAAAAATGTTTGTAGCTGTTATTAAAATATATACAAACATATTTTAATTATTTTATTTAACTAGGTTGGGAATTAAAACAGAAATACAATGAAATGAAAAGTTGGAATACAAAATCTAAGAAGCAAACAAATATTTTCCAAAATCCTCAAGATGAATGGATCATTGAATCCTCTGGCTTGTATGAAAAGTCTTTAATCTAAATAGCAGCATACTTGTTGTTTTAAGAAAAGGATGTTTGAAATTTCTAGCAGAGCAGATGATTCCTTTCTTACCCTTGCAATATGAGATTAAGGAAAAAATATTAACCTAAAATATTTTATAATGCTCATTAACTTGCTTCATTGTTTGTCTCATTATGTTCTTTTCTACTTTGAGACTCAGATATGCAAACCTGCATTCATTTATATAAACCTTTTCATCTGAGTAATGCCATTAAAATCAATGGAACACATTCTTAGGACAAGCCAGCCATTAGCAGTGTTATGCCAGTAGGCCGTAAAAGGTCATTCTTCTTCATGTTTGAAAAATGCCTTCAGTCCGTTAAGAACTAATACTTACATTTAAAAGTAGAAAAACTTTCATTGGTCATACTTAACTACCTCTTACTACTTTACATGTTTAGAAAAAAATTTTCTACTACAGCTGCTTTAATCCATATACTTTGTCCTTTCCATTATAGTCCTTTTCTTTCTAATACTCTTTCTCTTCCTTTCGGTTGTCCTGATTTTTCATTTTGCTTTGATTGTTGTCCTTCATTCTCATTTGACAGAGTGAATTTGTTAAGGAGAAGTGAAGGGAGCTTATGGGGATAACAGGTTATGCTGACACCTGTTCAGTCTTTGTGGCCTGTGCTGGGGACGATTCATTGCAAACAGCCGGACTCCAGTTTACTCTGCTCTTACTGTCCTCTGCCTTCCTTTTGCTGTGGGTTAAAGGGTAGTCCCTGTGAGATGGAGAATGGTAGCATCTGTTTCATTTACAAGTCAGTTGGCAAGATTTAGTTTACATCATTAGCTTGGTAATGTTAGGTTATCATAGATTAGGAATTATGGAAATTAGAAGGAACAAGTCTTCTAACAGGTTTTGACAACCTCACTGCTGTTTGGGGAGTTTTTTGGGGCAGGATAGGGGCAGCCATTTAAAGTCACATATTTAGATTCTGCTTTAATATATCTGAGCTGGCTGCAAAAAGTGTATTCCAGAAAGTCAAGAAACTGACATTAATGGTTTTCTATGATTATAATTTTAAATAATGGATGTGTGGAATTCCAAAATCGGAATTTCTTAAAAAAAAGTCATGGTGATAACGGATGAAGCCTGTCCTTCAGTCTGGGAACAGAAATGAAAATGAGTGTCATCATAAAATGGTTTAAGTTAGATCTAGTTACCTCAAGTGTGAAACAAAATAATGAAAAAGAATGTTTACTATGCAGGGCTTTCGATGTATCTTGTTCTATAACAATTGGACTACTTTTGAGAACAAATGTAGGAAGAAGATTCAGTTGCTCAGTAAACTTTACTACATAATTTGCTCTACTGTTACTAATTTTATCTGAATGCCTCTACAGAAATTCACAGTAGCCTTGACTAAGGTCCACGCGTGACCCCATTCTTTGCAGGTCTGGGTAAGTGTGAGAGACTGCAAGAGTCAATGCCTCAAACATTGTGGTGGGGCAAGATCTGCTTAATGGCGACCTCTGCACAACAAGGAGCCCTGCCGAGCAAGGAACCCCAGGCGAGCAGCAGCCCACCAGCACAGACATCAGCCACGGGACGGGGAGCAGCTCACCCTGCACGGGCAAAGATCAAACTGTGGTCACGTCTGCGGGGAAGGGGAAGTTACTCCCTGAACGACCCCCAAACCCGCCGACCCATTTCCCGAAGGTTCTGAAAGCACAAACCGCGCATGGCACCTAATTAGCCTGATGAGTCAGAGTGCCGGCCCGAAGGAGGGGCAAGGGTGCGAACCGAAGGCCTGGGTGCGCGTGCCCACGGGAGCGGGACCCCTCGGCCGGCGGGAGCAACGCTGGAGCCAGGACCGGTGACATCCTTCTCTTTTCCGTTTTCTCCCTCTTGCTCCCTTTTTCCTTTTCCATAACCCCCACACCTCATCCCTTTAGACGTAAACCTCTGACCACGCCTGGGACCAGGAGCGGATCCAGCCCCCCCGGGCTCCTCTCTGAGAAGGAGCCTAGAAAGCAAGGGGGTCTGCTCTGAACCTCCAGACCCAGCCAGAGGGGTCCCCTTCTTCCCTGAAATGATGTATGTGGTTACCGTGGGTCACACGGGTCACTGAGGTAGTTTCATGGCCTTTCCTGTTGAGAGAAATCCCACCACCTGCTGTTAACGCCTCCCAAGTTCGGGTTGCTTCTGCCATGAATAAAATGTTTAACTGATCGTTTGGTGTCGTTTCACCTTAATTTAGCCCGAGGGAATTCCGAACGCAACACGACTCCCTGGTTGTCCAGCCCAGGTCGTGACAGTATAACAACAATCTGCTAAGAAAAGAAGTAGGAAGAAATGATGGCATAAGTGAAAATGAGGCATCTCTTTGATTTAATGTACCTAGGGAACAAATGTAAATAGCAATATCTAATAGCATAGGGCTACATTGTCTAACATAGAACTTTTAAATGAAAAATATAAAATAATTCCCAATCAATGTATTAAGAAAGAATTAAGCCTGACGGTACATACTGCTGATAAAGTATAATGTATATTAAAGACATAGGATTGAATCAGAACATGTGATTTTTTTTTTAAAGAAAGATTTTAAGAGTTGTTTCTTTTATTCCTTATTTAGGTTGTCATTGTGGAAGAAGCTAGGATAATTTTGGTGTCCTAGTTTTGGGTTTTCATCTCCATAAGTTTTTCTATACAGGAAAGCTTAAGAAGAAATGCTTTCTTTCCAAAAGATGTTTTCAGAATGACTACTGCCTCCTATTTCTCTTTCTGGTCACCCTATTTGATCCCCCCCCAAACCAGTGGGAGCAAAGTAAAGTTGTCTCCAGGAAGGATAACAGTGCCTTTGACACCATGTGCTGGAGAGAAACGTCAACAAGGAGCAATTGGGGACAGTGACTGGCCTTTGTTAGGAAGGACTGTTATCCACATCCCATGGAGAAAGGTGGGCGATAGCCATAATTTTGGAAAAGTCATTCTGAGAGTTTGGGTAGGTGTCTCTGTCCCATTGAAAAAAAACTAGGAGATGGAAATCATTTTGAGAGAGGATCAGTTTTTTTATGGATATGATGTGCCAGCCTCTGTGGGAGGAAACTTTAGAAGTGTACACCAACAAATAAGACACTTTTCCTCCCATATTTTCTCTGCTAAGGGTCTCAAATATGAACAATGCGCTGTACTCAGTAAGCTTTAATTTCAGGGCAAGTGTGGAAAGCCTATGATACTCTGTGTGAAGATTATGAGGGGCTCCCCCAAAATCTCATGTTAAGTGACTACTTGCTAGCAGCAGACACATTTCTAATGAATTTTAACACAAATTATTCAGATACATTCTTTCATTGTCTGAAAATTTATAAGTGAGCTCTTCCATTTGCATATGCTGTTTGGCTCAAGGGACGTGTTAGTGCTAGCAGTGAAAGGAAACCAAGAAACACTTTTGTTAAAGGGAGAAAGGAGTGATGCAATCAGGTCTGTTCTCTGATGCAGTTTTACTGAGTTATTGAAAACACATGCAACCCAGTATCTCCAAACACAGAACAAACCTAGGTGATATTCACACTCACAATTGCCAAGTTCGTCTTCCCAGTCTGTTCTGTGCCCCAGAAGGCCTTCTCCTTTCTTCTGTTCCCTGTTAAAGCCAAACAAGCACCTCACATGTCTACCTGTAGCTGGAGAACTCATGACACACAGCCTAAGTTTGAATCAGGCCCTCACATGAAGCCTTTTGCTAGTGAAGGGAAATTCTGCTCTTTCCAGCTATTTCATTTGTATAAAGGGGCTTAATCAAGCCTTCCCTTTAGCCAGAATTAGGGGTGTTTAGCACACCTTTAGCTAAAGCTGCCATGGCCTAGAGATCACAGGCTTACTTGACAGCAGCCACTGACACTTTCCAGAACAGCAAAATTGTATCCAGTTACAATACCATATATGATTTCATTTCAAAGCCCTTTTGTTCCTGCAGGGGTCCCATCAAGTAAAGCATACACCAAAAGTATAAATTCATAGAAAACACTGGCTCCCTACATGGATAAGATATATGTATTAAAGGGGAAAAATAAAAAGGAATTATATCTGGCCTGCTGCTTATGTGTGAATTTCATATTTATTAGCATAACCAGATTTATCATTATTCTTATGTATCTCCTGAGAAGCACAGCTGACAATTATTTAATTTTTTAATATTAAAGAAAAGCACATCTCTCAAACACCAGGTAACAAGGGTGAGAGCCTAGCTTTGAGCCAGGGCAGTACTTCAAAACCCTACCCTCTGTGCAAGAAGGACACTTTGGATGAGCCTGTATGTACAAAAAGTATATACTGGAGCACATTGGAGGCCCTGAAAGCAGAGCAGTCCCTTCCTTAATGAATTAGTACAGGCAAGCTTTGCATGCTGGATTTATTCATTCCCTCTTACCTCCCGAAAACAGCTGCACTTTTGATGTGTTCTTAATACCATTTGTTATTTCCTGGGCAAAACTGAACTGTGGCTCACCCTCCAAAAAAAGCAGACGTAGACCTATAAAAACTATCTTGCTATAAAGGACTCTATAAAACAGTATGTTTTAATTGCTTCCTGGTTTCAGCAAACTGTTTTATACTCAAAGTTAACATTAGGTTGACACTTAACTTCTTTGGGTTTTTTTATTATTTTGAAACGTAAATTATCAGAAGCTATTTATTTTAGCATTTGCTTTCATGAATGGAGGTAGCATTTGTGTGACTGATTAAGCATTTAAAAAAGCAGTACAACCCACCCTGTTTTTAATTGGTTGCACAAATTATCACCAAGCACCGTAAATTTAATGTCATCTCTTTTACAATAACAAAATAAATACTGAGTAGGTAATAACACATCTGTATGGATTGACTGTGTATCCTGTGGGTAGGTTACTATTATACTCATTTGGGATGCAGGAAGGTGGGATTGAAGGAGTTGCCCAAGGTGATGCACTCAACTGATGGCTTGGGTTCTGAAACAGGGAGACTGACAAATCAGGAAATGGGGATGTTTGGCTTTGTGCAGAGATGACCAGAGCTTTCTACCCCCCCCCCCCCCCACCCCCCC
>NW_010973255.1:866335-1051514 GCF_000737465.1 Haliaeetus leucocephalus
CCCCACGCCCGAATAGTTTAAGAATCACAAATATTATTAGCTGAGCAATTACTGTCTGTCTTGGAAAAAAATACGTGAAACAGTATTTGTTTGCATTGTACATGTCTAACAATGTTTTGGTGCGCAGCCAGGTAAGTCTTTCCCTTAATAACCTGTCTTCTCACGGATGTTGAGCCTGTAATATGGCTACTAAAATGTATTTAAAAGGTTTATTAACTTCAAGACTCTTCTGAAATCTGTGTCACAACAAACTGGTATCATTCTGGACAGAAAGATATACAGTAGGTTTTGTAGTGAGGGTCTGGCATTCTTTATCTCTCCAATGAGATATCAGCTCATAAGGTTAAAAATCAACCAAGTGAATTTTTACATTATAGATTCTCACAAGAATCAGATGAAAACTGATGATGTGCAAGGGAACTGAAAGCAAACATGCTGCTTACAGTACAATCTGCAGTCATTAATAGCCTGCTCCCAGGTATCACATGGCAAAGAAAACCATGGCTGGTCTGTAAGCGCAAGAGGGTCAGTGGGTAGTTTTAAATACACCTAGTTTTGGAAAAAGCAGTTCCACATTCTTCCCTGTGGAGGATAGGAATGTATGAAGAAAAGCAGTATGTTACTTAAAGGTAAGTCAGCATCCTATGAAAAACAACAAAAATGAATCTGTACCATCCGAAGACTTAGCCCTTTTCCTGGAGCAGTCAAAACTTCATAAGCCACAGCAGAAGCAACACTGAAACTCTGCATCAGTAATGATCTTTCTCTGTAACAAGCGCTCTTCCAAGGTCATCCATTTAAGGGAGGTGACAGATGAAGTCTGATAATCTAGCTGCAGCAATTTAGGATGCTATTCCCAGTGTTTGGATTTACCTCTCTGCCGTGGGTTACCGCAGAACGCAATGCACGCTCATGCTTCAGCCCATCTCAGCACTGTTACTGGAGGTTTGTGCTCGAGTGGCAAGCGGTGGATTTTGCTGGCTGAGATGCAGACACGCATGCTGTTCTGCTGCCCTGGCTACAGTGGCTACCGCCGCTGGCGGAGGAGTAGGCCAGCTCTACTCTCCTTGGCTAGATCTGCCCGAACTTGCCTGTTGAATTCACTAGGGCGCACTACAATTCAGAGGCTTAACTGCAACCCCTGTCGATAAGAGCTTTCAGCTGCCAAATATTATGCAGGATCCCTGATGGGCTCGGCAGCCTATGTCAAACCCTGTGAGGTTGTAGTTACCATCACGCTGCAATCATGTATCTGAACTGCAGGCTACAATTGCAGCTTAAGAGGAGCAGCGCTGAGAGAACATAACAGAAATCTGTCTAGCATGCAATGCTGTCTCTTAACAGCCGATGCCTAGAGCACAATATAAGAACACAGGTACTTTTAAAGCCAGAGCTAGCAGCACAAACTCCTCTTGTAGGAATCTAGCTAATTGCTTTTGGTACTCATATAAACTTCTGACTTCTACATGAGGAGGAGATCCAAATTATAACATTTTGTTAAAAAGTGTCTCTTGTTGTTGCTTTCAACCAGCCATTTGCTAGTTCCAGTAGCAGCACCTATTTCTTGGATTAGAAAAAGCAACAATTCCTTGTTCACTTCCCTGTGTCTCTCACAGGTTCACAGACTTGGATTGTCACCATCTTCAGTCATTGCTTCCCCAGACAGAATCATCCTAGTGTAGTTATTTCTCATCTGGAAGTAATTTTGCACGTTTGCTCACTCCTGTCATTTTTCTTTATCTGCTAGTTAGGCAGGGGTAGCACACTGTCACCTTTGTATCACGGGAGTCAGTGACACCTGATATTCACACACAGACATAAGGAACAGCCTAGATCACAGTTATCTGCCCAGCACCGGGGAAGGACCAGCCTAGCAGCTCCATAGGATAATGTGTACATCCATCTGTGATATGCACCTCCATGCTCCCCACTTGATCACGATCATATACCCTAGCCTATGGGTTCGTGAATGATTTTTTGCTCTTCTCAGGCTTTTCCACCTCTTAGATTTGTAAAGGGGTGAAGGCTCCTTGCAGGGATGGAGACTGTCAGTAAATACACTGCTTGAGTTAAATTGTAAGTTTGTGCTGATGTCAGATTTATTAATAGTTAGAAAAATTCTAAGATAAAACTACAAGTACTCATTCTGCTCTCCCGCTGCTTGGCCAATTTGTTTAAATTCACTAAATTAACAAGATTATTTCCACTCGATTGAACTATCAAACAGCAAATGAACAACAACAAAAAAACCCAAAGCAAAATAGCAAACAAACAAAGAAAAATAACCAGTTGGGTTCCAAGAAACTATAAGACTGCATCACACATTATTAGGTTAAAAAAATAATAATAATTTGAGATAAGACTTTTACTAAAGTAGGGATTCTGTTTTCATGTTCTTTCAACAATTGCAAGATTAAAAAGTTGACTTTTAAAAAGAAAGCTGGCTATCTGATGCTAAAAGCTACAGCTTAAAAAATAATATATATATATGCTATTGTAAAATCAGTGAAGGAGTTCTAGGTGATGACACCATGATTGCAGCCAAGGTCCTAGTCACACGGGGTTTCACTTTGCTTAGCATTTCCAGTTTGTGCAGTTAGAACTATAACATTCAGCTGTTTACAGTAAACTAGTGAAGCAAGGTCAGTTGTTCAGTGTCATACGTTGGTTCAGGTAACAGGTATTCTGGATTTTATATTCACCTTCAGTATATTTCATGTTTCTTCTTTTCTATCTCCCCTTCTAAATAAGCAGAAAAGACTTTCTGAAACTGGCAACGCATATTCTGGGAATGACTGTGCCTTTGTGTTCACAGCCTCAGGAGGAAAACTAGCTGTGGGGAATTTATATCTAGTGAATTCTCTATTCAGAAAAGAAATGGGAATCTGTGCAAACTGGGAGCGGATTGCTGGGAAAAAAAATGCAAAACCCAAAACAATCTCATTACTGAGCATTAACCCCACCCCCCCAACATAAAAGAAAGATACTGTAAGGAAATGAATTTTAGCCAGCTGCAATTACAGTTAATACAGTCAAGCTAAACACTTCTACAAAGCATTATTTTAAGAGTGTCCATAGGAATTATTGATCATAAATTAGCCATGTCTTATTACTAAACTCTTTTAATGGGGATTGTTTGGCCATCACAGGTCAAATCAAGCCCTCACCACTTTTGAAACATTACTAAATTAATCGAGATGCATAATCTAGAAGGCAGGGCATGATTGGCTATGAATATTCAAATGTATCACATCTTTTCTGTATTAGACAGATATGCTTTAAATTAAAAACTCATTATTATCAACAAATTTATATGGGTCTCTCCCCCATCATGTCAGAAACTGGAAAAAGCAGTGAACATGCATTCTGTATGATTTATGTACTGAAAAGAAATAAGGTTTTCTTAACTCTGCCCCAATGCTATGGAGAAATATGAAGTAGGCAGTATCAATCTCCATTTTCCACAAACTTCCCCAAACATAAAAAAAATTATACTTACAAATGTCTATCAAATAATTACATAATAAATAATATTAACTGTGGTATCAGACTGTATTAGTGCCTTTAAATACAATTTTTATTCTTGTCCCCAGAAAATGTATTATATTTTTTCATTGGAACTAAGGCCAAACACCTAATGTATAAAATATTTCAGTTTGTTAATTACGAAAGGAGAAACGTAATTAGTCATAATAATTCTTGGGATCAGTTTATAGTCAATCTTTCCCAATTAAACTTGCAATCTATAGTTTTCCTGGAGGAGATACTGAAATGTCTCTTCTCTTAGCAGACTAAATTCTTTACATAAAAAAACTCCATAAAAGGTTGTCACAGAGCAAAGCATGGGCTCTGTTTAAGCTGTTCTTGAAAATAATATTGTTCAGATTTTGGAGTTTGCAGTAGAATAACCTTCCCGTAGATTATGTGCAAAGAGTAGCCGTGTTCTACTGCAGCCTCTGCCAGTAGTAAACTAGACTTGAAGATGGAATGCAAAGGGAATGTATTTTGACCAGTGTCCATCTTTATCTCTTGATCTCTATGCTGGCAGGCACTTGCCTCTACATGTATTTAGCTTCCTGGACTGCTGATAGCCTGTGTTGGAAGAAATCACTATTTAAATATTGTCATCAGTTCTAAGAGTAAGAACTCCTTTTTACTGCTGGAAAAGCAACTTTATAGTGAATGAAAGAATAAAGTAAAACATGGTGGACTATGGGCCATGCTATTCTATGTAGGCATAGAATAGTTAAACCCTTTGCACCTTTGGTAAATATGGAGGAGGTGTCTTTTATCCTACCTCACCTGTAGGGTTTGTCTGTCTAGCAGAATCACAGCTACATTCAGGAACATTTTCTAGAAATGTATTTTACTCAGAACCACATCTAATAATTTTGCTCATAGATGGGGGCACTTTTCAATGCCTTACAGATTGAAGTATGTTTCTGTTACTCCCCTTAGATCAGCATCCTAAAGCATTAACTTGTGACACATGTGGAGCAGGAAGGCAACATTGTCCCCCAGACTACATATGAAATATTTAATAACATGTAGTTATTAAAACATACATGTTTGATCATATGGTATGATCAAAGGCAACTATAGATCGAGTCTGAATTGGGGTATGATGCTATACAGCATTTATGGATGCCTCTGTAAGTATTTTAAGGTAAATATGCCTTGATTTGTTTTCAAAGTTTTACAGTAACTTTTTTTTGGTATGATTGCATTATTGTTAGGCCAAACTCAAATTAAGTGACCAAAGCACATAACTAAAATGAGTTCTGTTTGCAGAAAACTCTTGGTTTTATGAGGTGCAGCTAGAAAAAGAAGCTATAGCAAGTAAAACATAGAAATATCTAGATGGAAACTAGTTATCATACTGTCACACATATAACTCCCAAGTTATCTGTAAAATCCCCGAACCCTAGTCAGTATCTATGTAGGTAATGTGTCTATGTGTAAACAGCACAAGGGGAAGTTTATTCCAGAGTGCTTATTCTTTAATAGCATCTCCATTTTTGATCCCCCCTAACCTCTTCCTCCTTTGGCAATAATTCTTTGCTTTTTCCTCTGACTTTGGGCGTATTACTTGGAAGTACAGATTATCTAAGAATATGGACTACTTGAAGATTTTGGTTTTTTCAAGGAACAGCATTTTTAAAGTATCAGTTATCAGAAGCACAGTATGTGGAAGAAAATATGGATAATTCACTCAATTCCTGTATCAGTGTGCTTGAAGCCTAGGAGTCCAGTACTCAGCTCTCTTGGTCAGGTTGTAATTTCAGATACTGCTGGGCAGCTATCTGAATCTCTTTGCATGTTTACGTGGCCTATCCCCCCATGCTGACAGGTTCATACCTGTAAATCTGATTAGCAGACAATGTTTGACTTGATTAGTCAAGTGCAAATCTCAGTGCAGTCAGACATTTGAAATTCAAGACTTCCTGGAGCTGTGTTAATAGATTTGAGACCTGAGCAGTGTGCAAATGAAGCAACAGGAGCCACACATCCTTACAGACGGTATTTAACTTCTTCATGCTCAGGGGGTGCTGAACCAGGAACTGCTTGGAAGTGACATGTCCTTCCCTTGCTAAATGCCTTAGGACAGACAGTGGTTGCCATCAGAGCTTTTCTGGAGCTTCTTCAAAGGAAAAGTAGCAAATGTGTGTAATGCTAACCAGCAAATTCCAGTTTCCTATTGAGTACTGTCTGTGCATTTGATGATATCTAAAGGTCTAAAGGATGTTTTCAGATTATTCCTTCACATGAGAAAGAAGGACTATCTTCTCCCTCCAGCCTTTTACAAGGCTTCTCTATTTACAGTCTCTAAGCTCATCCTCTTGTTTTCTTATTACTCTTCCATTCCTGTGACTCTCATTTCTCCTCAAATTAATGTCAATGCAAAACCTTCTTTCTCTTCTAACACTCTGTCTCAGCGGAGCATTTGTGATACCACATATTATGGATGCTCTGTGAAATCAGTTTCAGAGTAATGATATGCTATGTATGCTTAGAAATGCACTTATGTTTCCAAATGTCTCCTTGCATATTATTAAGGTTAGTGAACCAAAAAGATGAGTTGTTCTGTCACCATAAGGAGATCAAAGACGAGACACATGACCATAGATATACACCAGTCTTAGTTAGTGTGGGAAAAAGTCATGGAAGGGTTGTCATCTATTATTTATACCTACCCAATATGTGCATGGCATTTTACTATCCAGTAACAAGACATGGATCCTTGCCCCTTGATCCTGTAGGACCTGGAATATGAGACAAATTAATGCTGCACTGAAGTAATTGCAGTACTGCAAACCACTAATACTGACACAGTTTGTAAGAAGCAAAGCAAGATTTATTTTCATGCTGTGCACTCTATAACACATTGCAGTAAGTAGTCTCAGGAATAAGCTCTACTCTTTAGTACCACACCTGAATATCTGTATTCAGACTCTCAGAATATTGTCCTAAATTAGGTCAAAACACAGTACAAGAATAACAGGGCATTATGACAGGGCAAAGTAACGGTGGAAGGAAAAAAAAATCAATAAATACAAAGAAAGGCTGAAAATTGCTTTGAGGTGAGAAGAGTTATTCCCACAGGAAGACTATTTGCATTGATTTAATTTCTGACATGCTTTGTTTTCAAGACTTGTAATGAACTGTACTATTACTGTTCATTCTGAAGCATTGTCAGAAAGCCTGAGCAAAGTCATGAATAAGCAAGATTGGGAAAGAAAAATGTTACTGTCTCCATGCCATCTGTGAAGGGCAGGAATCACCTACAGGCATTAAAACATGAGCTGGATAAACAGGGTAGGCAGGAGGCTGGAGTAGAACAGAGTTCAGAGAGCAGCAACTGAGGTGAGAGTGGGGGAAGGAAAAGCAGGAAAATCATTGACACAGAGCTTTAATAATCATTGACCTTGCACTAAACAGCATGGGAAAAAGGCATTGCTCCAGAGATTTAACACAGGGCAAACCCAACAGGACCAACATTAAACAGATCTCTCTCTCATGCACATGGTATTTTCCTAACCATTTCTCCGTAGCCATATTAGCCATGTCCCTTCTCCAGTACCGTAAGTCTACTCTCCCCTTCCCCAAGAGAGCAGTTGTCTCTTCTCCCTCCCCCCTGCCCCAAAACTCAGCAGCTTCTCTGAAACCTGCAGGGTAACATTTATATCCAAACCAACATTTTCTTTAATATGAGAGCGCTACCTACCAATGAAAATTTGTAATTTTTGGGAAGGCATTAAAAAAAATAATTTTAAACCCTAAAATCACAACACTATATTTAAACTGAGAAAATCCATGGAATAGCTGGCTTTCATTTGGTGCTTATGTGAATGCACAAATGAAATCAAGACTTTTCCTTGTACCATTTGTTTCATTGCAAAGCAGCCATTGGGAAACTTAGCAAAGATTTCAGTGAATTTGCATTAAGACCAATGTTAGTTACGCTATCATTTTGCATAGCACAAGGCACTTTCAGAATTTGTTTATTTTCAGAGCAAAGTATTCCTTGCTCATGGACACTTTCAAAATGAAGCCCATATTATTACAAAAAGGGAGTCCCAGGGATTGACCTCCCTCTGTCACTCACTTTCACATGTTCTGCCTTCTTCCTCACATCTTTCAAGACATGTGTGAAGGCAGTGTGCTTTGTAAGGGTGATGCATCTGGTGCCTCCAGTCACAGAACAGGAAAGGAAGCGGTGTACTGCTGCTGGAGAGCATGAGCTTGCACAGTATCACATTCTCTCTTGTCTTCTGTTACCCCACACATTAGGTAAGTCTACTCGGTGGATCAAAGGATCGATATTCAGAGAAAGTACGAGTGCTGTACGGTGCTCCATAAACGCATATGATGTGGTGGTATACTGAAGATGTGTTTTAGGAATGGGAATGTCCTCTCAGATCAAAATACTGGTGCACACTCACTGCTCCTTCCACTTCCCACCTCGGCTGACTCAGTGCCCCTTTCATGATTCATTTTCCTGCTTCCAGAGGTGATGCAGAAACTTCTCTCACTCAGGCCTCCTTCCTCTCTAAGCTACCTGGACCCCTGTGTCCCCTTCAGAAAAATCCTGCCCACCCTCCTGATGAAATATGGCTGCAGGATGTATATATAGAGTGTACATGCACACAACCTGTGGGAAGGCATGAGGTAACCTACTGTTACACTGCACTCTCAGCAGGTATAACTTTGGCAGGTCTCTATTCCTGTGGCAACCAGTAGCAAATGCTTAAAAGAATTGTTAGGACAGTATTTAATACAGTGTTGCCTTCACATTGAATGCATTCAGTGGAAATAAAAAGTGAGCAAATCACTACTTCTTTGCAAAAGGAGTGCATGGCCCCCAGTTTTGACAATTTCTGCCTCAGGGAAGCAGGCAGTGTGAATGGTATTTAAATGTTACCTGGGAAGGGAGGGGAAGGTCAGTAGAACAAACAGGTGGGAGTGAATTTCTCTGTCATGGCACACTGTGGTCACCAAGGCTGGCAGTGTATGTCAGCTACCTAATCTGGAAGGATCACTGCCATTCTGCTGCTGCTGCAGCAGTTTGTGTGAGAGTTTAGGTCATCTGATTCAGGCAAAATCAGCCAAGCTAGTGTAACCCATTGAAACATGCAGTGTGAGTTTTCCTGGCTTGTTTTTTTTTGAAGCAGCTGAGGCAGTGCTCACACAAACAGTTCCTCAGCAGAGCTGCAGGGAAGGGGCAGCAACAGGCAGTTGGTAGGTAGTGGTGGCTTAAATCAGAGCTGTATGCAACATGAACATCTGTGGTTTGGTCATTTGTCAGTACAGTTGGTGTTTGTCAGCATGGTCAATGAGGTCATTTGTCAAAGCAAAACTCTGCTGAGTTCCCAGATGCCTCGTTCTTTCATGTGAACTTCCCTAACGTAAGTGCGGGAATAAAAATAATGTTCTTGTCATTACAAGAATAAATTCATTAAAGGTTAGAGCAAAATCCAAAACAATTACAAGGAAGCATTTACCTCTCCACAGACAGCATTTCTCTGTTATTTTTGCCAGCAATTTGGAAAACTAATTAAAATAATGGATTATTGTACTCAATGTTTTAAACCAATCAGTAATGCTAACATGCTATGCATTTGCTCTTTGCTATAAACACTATTTTTAAAAGCCTTCCTAAATTGACACTTTTAAATAAAAATATTTTTCTTGCTTTTTTTTAATTATTTCTAATCCAGCAAAAAGTAAAGCTCAGCTTGCTGATATTTGCATGAATGTGAGAAAGCACAGGTTATTGGGCCTGGGTAGCTGAGGAGGTTTAATAGCCCAAAGTATATTTTTCCACTACTTTGATCAAATTAGGCTTAGATAGCAGTGACTAGAAAGCGTTAGCACTACAGAGTGACTCGACTCCTTTTCTCCAGGAGACATGTCAGACTCTGATCCTATGATATTGATGTACAAATGCAGGTTCATCGACCGATGGAGAATCCCATTAACTTAAATGGGGCTTTACGCAGGCATCCACCCTACTCGCTAGAATTGAGAACTTTATGATTGGAACCTAGTTCCTGAACAACAGGAGTTCGCATCTCATAACCTCCTTCTTCCTCCATGCCCCAGAGCCCCATTGTCACACTGCCAACGGTTTTGGGAAATTTAGGAAAAACAAAGATGCAAGAATTCACTTTTAATCCATAGATTGACTCTTCAGTACTGTGACTGAAGTATGCTTATTGGTAAACACAGAAATGTTTATGATGAGACTCTGTTCTGCAGATAAATACTGGGACTAGATCCCCAGGAAGGCAAGATTTTCATAAAGCTTTTTAGATACCAAATAGGTAATGTTTTAAAGCGGTTGACCTTCCAAAAGTGTCAAGCACCTTTCAGATGTCTCCAGGTGAGCTTTCCAAAGCAGAAGCCCACTAACCTAACAGTCAGGCTTGAATATCTTGCCTCAGGGTGTTTTTCACAAACAATACATGCACGTACACTCTGCTCAAAACATGTTTCTTCCACTTGCCTGAGAACTAAAACCCAAATAAGGAAAAGAGATCCTCAGCTGAGCTATAAATTATGAATAGTTCTTCAGTGAATTGAACTTTGAAGCTTAAATAACAGAGCAGTGAAAGGCTGGGAAACTGAAAGAGGTGCAGTTTTAATTTAGTGCTACTCCAAAAACTCAGTTAAAACATTTAAGCATCTTGCTTTACTTTAACTAGAATTTTCAATGGACCAAAAGTGCCTCTGGGGAATCAGCAAAGTGTTCTACAAGATCTGAAGAAGATTTAGGGGGAGGAGGCCATGGGGGGGAACTATCCACACTTCAAAGAGTTTGTTTCAGTATCACTATTTCAGAAGAAGATTTACAAAATGTTTATTATTTATACATTTAGTTATTTAAACAAATGTAATGTATTACTCAGATGAGAAGAAAAAGTGTTCGAAAACTTAATTTTTATGGTGTAAAGAAAAGAAAGCCAGTTGGACTGAAGTTTCCTTTGACGTTCCTTTCTCTTTTATAAACAGATTTTTTTCAAACCAAAGACAAAAATAACACCAAGTTCTCACCCCTTTGTTGAGGTTCAAAAGATTTTTTCCCTGCCATTGTTTTAGTATTATTTTGTATGGCAAGTATCTTATCAAATGAAGGCTGTGTTCGTTCGAATTTCAATGAAAAATAAAATAGAAGAAGCCAGAAGCAAGCAATCCACATTGAGTGCTACTTTCTACACTTTTGATATAGCTACTCTAAAAAGACTGCAAAAAGAACAGAAACAGCAATTGAAAAAATGCAAAAAACCCATACTGACGTAACTTTGCTGTTTCATCGCGTCACATCATTTAAAACTAGCTTCAGAAAATAGGAAAATACTTTCTGAAGCCAGGGTATCTAGAGGTGTTCAGTGGCCATGGCTGTTACCTGTGGGCAGAAAGATGGCACAAAAATGCTAGGAAGATTTTTTTTTGGTTAAGTTTCTGTGTGATACAAAAATTCAGGAAGTCCTTTAAGCATATCATCATATGCTTTAAAAATATGTTTACATTCCGCTTACAGTTATATGACTTCAGTATGTGTGTGAGGCTGTCCTGCACTGGCTCTTAAGTCTGCAACAACCTATCACAATGTTATTTTTTTGATCTTCATCATTTCCAGGCCCCATTCTGTACCTCCAGATAATTTCTGTTTCTTTGAAAAACATAGATTTACTATGGGAGAAGTTTCATTCAAGTTAAAGAGGCTAACCTCTCAAAACCCCTCATCTGCCAGGTGAGACAGATTTAATAAAAAGCGTTAGCAAGTGTCTCTCCTGTGTCCCCTGGGCCTTTGTGGGACAGTCCTTTCAGGAGAAGACCAGTGCAGGAAAAGCATGTACGCCTTTGCTTCAGTCCACCAGTTTTCCACGGTCTCCTGTGCAGCCAGAGGTTCTGCCCAGCACCCCTCCATCCTTTGGGAAAATTTCTTTCTGTTAGCGGACCCCTGGCTGCACCCAGTCTCACTGCTGCGCTGGGCCCTCCCTGCTGGCCAGGAGAGCATCCCCACCCCCGGCTGCCCCTGCTCAGCCCACCCAGGGGCTGTGCTAATTTGCCCTGATGTGCTTCACCTGCTGCAGGTGCCCAGGCGGTGGGGAGCAGCCAGCCACCTGCCCCAGGTTACAGCCTCAGAGCTGCATGTGAGCAAACTGTCTTGCAGAAGCTTCCAGACCACGGTGGGAGATGGGTGTGTGGAAGTTTTTACGCAACCTTTGACTGTGAAGGTGAGTTCCTACAGCCTACTTAAAAGGCAGAGGCAAGTCAGAAGCTTTGTAATGGCACGTTGCTTATTTTAGCACAACTTCGGTAGAATCGGAGGCTATTGATTGATCTTACGGCCATATGAATGTTGTCAGCTAGACTAAAATATATGGTAGGCTAGAACTGAGTTAATGTGCCAATACAACAAAGACCCTTTGCCAGCAGGGAACTGTAAAGCTCTGAATTCCCTAAGGCTGTAACTAGGTGAAGAAAAGGTATGGCTGGTTACCTACTGCTACGCTAACATGACTTGTACAATTCATACAGCTGATGAGGAACTCCTAGAAAAATGGAGATGCCTTCGCAAGAGTGTGCTTAGTTTTATGGAGAGTATTGTAATGTTCGTTTGCCTTTTCTTTGCTTGAAGTAGCATCTATCATTGTTTAGGGAGTACCGATGGCAGGGGTTTTGGTAAGCTTCTTGAGCATGCTGTCCTTTATCTCCTTCTGTTATTCCTGTCCCTGCTGAGAGCTAGTCAATGTGCTTTTTTTCTGGATGAAGGTTTGTGTTTTCTCAATTGGGGACTGAACCGTCACTGCAATTAAGAAGTTTTGCAAAAGGTTACTGCTTTCAAATGTATTTTTATTAGGGGAAAAACTCAGAACCAACCAGTGGAATTTACTGTTTTGTTTTGTTTAATACCTTTGAAATCTTTAGTTTTGATAAAATGACGTAGGTTATTTTGATTAATTTCCTATCTTTTTCTATTGTACTATCAGTTAGCACTGTGTTATAGACAAGTTACCTATTACTATTCAGCACTGAAGCAATGTAGTTTTACTTATCAGTGTTTCAAAATTACAAATTACTTTGCAACCTGTGTCTTAACAAAACAACCTCCTACCTTTATACAAAGCTTTCTTCAAAATTTAAAAATACTCTTTGGAATATGTTAAATAAAGTTAGAATCATAGAAATCTCACTTCAAGTTATGAAAACCTCAGTTACTGAAATTTCTGTACTGAAAACTCAGTTATTCCTGCTTACTATTGCTGTGCATGCTTTATTGATTCAGCCTTCTCTTACTTCATGATGAATTCATGAAATACAGAAGTTCTTTTAATGTGAAGGATGTGTTATCCAATTCAAAGTCCAAAGAACCCACAAGTGATGCACTTGCAAGGATGGTTTAAGTTAACACATTTAACTTAACAATGGAAGTAGCATTGTAAGAGCAAACACAGCTGTAGTTATTAGCAGCTGCCAAGCCACAGACCAGCTTGTGCTCCATAGTCCTTTAAACTCTCATCAACCTTCCTTCAGGTTTGAGAAAAGAAGAGTTAGGGAGAGGCTCAGAGTGCTGCAAACCTTTTAATGCCTTGCAAAGAGCATTATAAGGCAGGCCAGTCGATACAGAGCCTTGTGGCTGGAAGGGAACATCCAAGCAGAACTTCGATGTGAGATGTGAAGACTGATCCATAGCAGCTTCTGATCTCTCAAATTAAGTTGTTGTGGAAGAAGTTCAGATGGCAAGCAGTCAGTTTGCTTTTTCATCTAGTCTTAGATCTAAGAGTCTTACAGGCACTGTTGTTATTTTAGACAGTTTTTATCTATTTACTTAGAAAATGTCTATAATTTTCTTAGTGATTTTCTACCATCTGTGGTATGCTGCTGTGACTATGTTTTTTTCATTCTAGTAAAAAAATAAAAATCAAGGTGTGCTTGATATCTTAGTCTGTGGCTACTGGATGCCTTGAACCACAGAAATATCAAAATACTGCAACACTTTGTTGCTATACAGTTAAAGGGGGCATGGGTCATTACTTATTTGATTATTTTCAAAACAGCACTGAAATTGCAAAAAGATTGTTCAAAAAACACGAAGATACAGTAATATCATGCATTTTTAACTGTGACTTATCTACAGCTGATAACGCTGATACTAATGCTAGTAAACACTGCTGCCTACAAACTCATTAGAAAATGAAAATTTATTAGATGACTGTTTTGTTTGCACTCTTCATAATTCACTATAGCAAAATCATTGTTCGGTCTTGAGTGTTGCATAATAAATGTTATCAGTTACCTTATCAGCCAAAGAATTTTGGAATGGAAGATATTTTTTCAACTTTTGATTCCATGAAGATGAAAGGGTGTGTCTATAATATATCACCATGCCACTGAAAGGGTCTTAAAATATTACATATTACCAGATACTTATAAACATGAGGTGAGGATTGCAATTTTTAATAGCTTAAGGATGATAAAGTGGTTCTTTCAGTGAATGACTACTACTCGTATTTCTTTCAATATCAGCTATAAGAAGTTTTTTAAATTAAGACAAGCTGATCTGGTATGTGGTTAAGTTTGATATAGTATGTTAATTGCTGGGTTATCAAAGACTGATGACAAAAGCTTGGGTCATAAATAGAGCTCTCATATAAACACATCCTAGTGAAAGGGAAAAAAAAATCAGTTCAAAGATATACATAAGCTTTTACACCCGCCTCTCTGTTTTGAGTGCACCAAACAAAAATTACCTTAACTTGATTCCCTTCTCAGTGGGGAAAAATAAGATTGACTTTTCAGGAAAACACCGATACTGTTCAACTGATGACACTTGATTAATAAGGTGGATAAGGGTCGCATGATACTTGCGGGCTGGGAAGCTCGGCGGTGGGTGCTGGCAGAACCTGGCGCTCCCCACCGGTGCAGAGGAGGCGCGATGGCCGCTCCCGCCTCGCCCTTGGCAGCGCCGGCAGTGCTTTCCCTCTGTAAATAGGCTTGGACAGATCGCAGAAACCTGCTGAATATTGATTCTGCTGGGGCTTCGAATTAAAGTTAATTTAAATAGTACGTGTAAAGAGCTTTATGAATTGATTTTAAACGACAAAGAACTATTGAAAAAGCATTAAACCTAAGTGCCATTTTAAACAAGAAATTTAAGCTTATGATAATTGAATTATGTGTTTGAGTGCAACTGAAACGTGGGCTTTGGGGAAAACGCCCCCAGTGCTGCAGGAAGCAGGAGCTCCCAAGGCAGCGACCTCGGAGTGAAATGCTGTCCTGGGTGCGGAAGGGCTGCCCGCGGGATGGCGGCTCCCCTACGCCAGCCTCCCGGCCCCGCAACCGGCCCGAGGCCGCTGCTGGCGGCCGAGAAGGTTCTGGAAGGCGGGCTCTGACTGCCGGGGGGGGGTGGGGCGGCCTGAGGGCAGCCCCTCGGAAAGGGCGGGAAGCGGCAGGTCGGTCAGAGCGGCGGGGCGGCCTCCTTGCGGAGCTGTGGCCCTCGCAGCGGGGCGGGTTCCGCGTGGAGGGAGGGGAACTTCGGGGACATGAAGAGTCTGGAGTGGCGTGGGAGGAGGGAGACTGGTGCTCCGGGGACTCGACCTGGAGGAGCTATGGGTGTCTCTTTCCGTGTACCCTTGTCATCTCCCACCGCGTTGGCTACTAAATAATTAAAAATTGAAAGCTGGGAACGACTCTCCCCACAAACCCCACCGCCGCTTTCAGCCCCGAGGCAAAAAGAGTGCTGCTGATGGAGAGGAAATGTCAAATTCGTACAAATTAGGGGATTGTGGCCTTCCTTCCGTGCCTGCTCAGTGATGGCACTGCTGTCCGAAACCCCATGTGCGGCCTTTGGGTGCTGCAACACCTTTGTGACGGATCGATTGCCTGCTGGCCGCCCCCCTGCCCAAGACGGAAGGGAAATGAGAAGCCTTTCTTCTGTTCTTGTAGTAAAAGGTATAGTTTCACAAATAGCAGGTCCAGACATTAAAAACCTAGCAAAACAGTGCAGGTTAAACTGCCTATTACAGGATTTTAATAGGACTTGTGCAATCTCCTTAGATAATGATTTATCAGTATATTTTGTAGTGCCCTTTCAGCATGAGTTTATCACCCCAGCGCCACGTCCTCTGCCTGTACCTGGGGCAAGAAGCTATGCTGCGCTTTGTGCTGTCAGGTTGAAGGTCCAGTGCATGTTGGCGCTCTCTTACACTAGGTTTTGGGATGCCCTGGGACGTAGATCAAATCAACTGGCTCCTGGAGAGTTTGCAGCTAGCAACAAATCATTGTCGGTAGTGTAATGGGTGAATAACTCTGTGAGTGTACAGTCATAGCAGCTGTCAACATGTTCTGGGTGGAAAAACAAGCAAACTAAACATCTGAATGCATTAAGTGCTTAACCCGCTTCGTCCAGACTAGGTTAGAAAGACTACCGCTAGCAGTAGTGCTGTCGTGTTTGCAGGGAGGTAATAACTTCTGGGAGGAATGGTAACCTCCTCAGGTAAGGCCACAGCCAGAAGAATGTACCTAGCTGCAGTTGAAGTTAAAATAAGCTAATGAAATCAGCTTAATAGTCTCCTGTTAAAAATATGGTGTTTAATGGATATGACCTGTACATACATGTTATATATTGGTATATGTTCTTCCTTATGCCATACATAAGGAACAAAATATATCTCAGCTGATGGTCCACTACTCAGTGTTTTGGTTCTGTGAGTTGCCTTTCCTAGACAAGATATGTATGTTGTGGAAGGTTGGCATATGCTAGGCTGATAAATATGCATGAGCCACTTGAGCTACGGAATGAGCTGTGGCTGAGCTGATGTTATAGAGGCCATAATGTTATTTTCCAGGGTACACTGGTCACGCATCTAAGTGCTTTTAAACAGGCAGTTTTATTGATATCGAAAGAAAACTCTCTTTACTCAAAAGACCCTATATAATAGAAAAGCTGAGGAGGTTATAGCTGCTGACTGGAAAGGTTGGTTATTTATGCTTGCCATAAGTAACATGCCTATCTTTTGAAGAGGTGTGGAAATGCCAAATGTGTAACTCGAAGCCTTTTTCTCTTCTTTGCCTCTCCTTCGCAAATCTCAGCCACCTCCACACTGTTAAGGCCAAGAGCCCATTGTAGTTGCTTTTCCCTGCAGGATAAGAACCTTCAGGAGATGCTGCTGTCTTAAGAACTGGGAATAAAATCCAGCACAATGAAGAAATCCTTCTGTATACTGAAAGGTATCAATGATAGACAAAACCCAGGCTATTGAGTTATTTAAAAAATCAAGACTCTGTATTTGGTACTAACGCATAGGGGAAAGGAAGGAAGCAACACGAGAGGCCTAGGAAGTAAATATTAGGAAAGAAAAAAAAAAGAACAAAAGAGAACAACAACTCCTGCACTATGTTATGAGATATGCCAGTGAAACATGCATGACTCTATAAAATGGATGGAAATACAGGGAAATACACTTTTTTAGGTGGGTAGAGGATATTGATAACCAATAACTTGTTGTTACAAGTCTGTCTTCCCTAACTGCATATAAAATGTATAGTGCTAATTTTGCTGATGAAGCCTTGCGCTTAAATCTCAATATTTCTCTGTTGCTGTGTTTCATTCAGAGCTTTATCTTTCATATTAAAAAAGAAAAAAAAGAATCTTCTTTAAGGGGTCCATTGTAAGCTTTAGTGGTGGTGACACAACCAGTGGAACATGGTTTCTTTTCAAATTCTCTTAGAGAAAAAGAGATTTAATAGTTGACTTTGCAGTTTTTTGTTATAATTTGACAGTAAAACATGTACGAGATTTAGTTATTTTTCTTTGTTCTTCTCAGTTGCAGATGTATGTGTAGAATTGATAAACAAATTGCTACACATAAAGTAGAATTGCATCATGGAGTGCTGTAAGCTTTTTCTAGCATGGGTCTAACAGTTTTTCATGTTAGATAATCATATATCTTTCTCCTGGCATGGTAATATATAAACTTGCCTTTTAAAAATACTCCATAGTGGAGCAAAAGTCGGAATGTTTGTCCTTCAGGAGTCTCTTTGCAGACCTGGATAAACATTGCAGAGATGCCTGAGTCATTAGGGATTTGCTCTGCTAGCTAGGCAATTCCACCCCATCACCCTTTCAATGTAAATAACTATCCTTAATTAATGGAAATGCAGTATATACTAAGTAATGACAGACCAAGTAAATTAACAAATGCAGGGTAACATGTAGCCCTGTTGAAGGCATTGGATGAGGATCTTGCTCCTTCACCTCATTAGTTTTGGCCAGTTAAAAACAATGTGAAGTATAACCTACAGTTTTTTACACTGTACAACAGCATTGAAATTAAATACATTTTAGACTTTTGTTAGAGTAAGTAATTGGAAGCACAAATCAAGCCATTTAGGCATGTAAACAGCTGGATTTGGTATGCAGTCCAGAGCAGGTGTCTCCTGTACCCACAACTACTGACAGTCACAGAAAGGAAGGCCAGACTTTGAAAACCCATTTCTGACAGTGCACAAATAAACAACTGGGGGTGAAATTAACAATGAAGACAATATTAATCCTTCCCCATTCCTGCTGTCTTGGGATTTGAAAGGTAAATGTAATTAAGTAAAAACTGAATTTAACAGTCTGCATATGGAGGCTCAACTTTTCCTTTGCCTTCCCTTCCCTTTCTCCCTCTACCTTTTAAAATCTCTTTTTAGTTCCTTTTTCTTTATACCAACCACCAATGAAATGCCAAATTCCCCTAGTTTGGTTTAATTATTCATTTCTTTGGAATGACCCAAATGTAAAAATAGAGCAATGCAGCAGGGACATAGGACGCTTTTCTTTCAGCTCTGTCTTTGTGTTCGGCCTCCCTTCCTCTAGATGGCCATGTCTTTTCTCCCTTTCCTCCCTCAGTACTTTTCTCTATCCTTTCTTCAGACTCAATAATCCTTAAAAAAAAAAAAATCTTTGTGAGGGATGGAGGGAAAGGAATTGGGCATGGGAAGTGTAAGATTTCATAATGAGAAAACAGAAAGGGGGAGCTCCCAGAAATTTCAGTAATTATCCTGAGGAAAATTAAATTTGCAGGTGGTATGGGGCCATGTTCTAGATCTTCATAATTCCACTCTGCTACAAGAGTGGTACCTGTGTTTTCAGTTTACTGTTACTTTTGTTTCCATTTTTTCCTGTCTGTCTCCACCTGCAATTACTTGTTCATGACTCAGAAAATAAGTTTTTGCAGCAGGGACTGCTTTGTGGTTTTGTGTGTGAGTGTGGTTTCCACACATTTGATATTACCAGGTCAATGGTGATAAAAATAGAAGTCATCATCCCACTCTGGAGAACTCTCATCTCAAAATTTGAGACTGTGCTCCTATTTAAAACAGAAAAGACTGACTTCTGTGATAGCGATAGTGTTATTACAGTGTTTGGGCAATAGGTGTGTATTATTTCTTTAGGTACACCAGTACTACTACTTGTGGAGTAAGGAACCTACACACAGCTTCTTGAAAGGGTGAACTAGCTGTGTGCCACCTGAGTTCAGCTTGGGCATCTGCACTATGGGTGCTTACAACTCTTCCTCTTGTACAGGGAGAAACAGAGAAGATGATAGTGATTTTTTTCTTTTCTACTAAATAACATTGAACAGCAGCTTCAGAAGCACAGTGATATGGGTTAAAACACTGGCTGAAATGAACCTAGCCCCTGCAATGGCTGGATCTTTTTTCAATGGAAGTGTTTTTGTCATAAATGACAGTTACACTTGATTCTTTATTACTAAGATGTGTTTTCATATTATTTGTAAAATTAGAGGTGTACCCTTCATTGCACTGTAAATGTGTTGTATAGGAATCATTAATGTGGAAGACAAGCACGTGCTTTTGCTACAATATTTCTCTAAGTAAATCTTTCTTCTGGATGTATCCAGGCCAAAAAGATAATGGTCTCACAGTAATGATGTATGGCAGGGAGTTCACTGATTGTGGTGTAAAGCAGCAAAAGGAGATGGAAGAAATAGTAGTTGAAAATGCAGTGTTTCTGAGCAGGATGTTTTCATGTGTGTGGTGGTGGTTTTTTGGTTTGTGGTTGTTTTTTCTTTTTCTTTTTTTTTTTTTTTTTTTTTAAAGGATAGTGTAGGAGATTTTGTTAACAAGAAACAAAACTATTTCTTCCTGCCAAAGGGGATAGGCATCTTTTAATTCCTGAAGTGATTCTAAAGGTTGGTAAGATTCAGGGAGTCCATACAACTCATTGTTGCTCTTTCAATCTATAAGCAGTTAGCTGCTTGGGCCTATCAAAGAAACAGGTAGGTTATTGATATATGTATTAGTTGAATATTCGTGTTTGATTATTGCCTAAAATACTGATTGGCTGCTTTCCCCTAAATAACTCATTGCACTTTTAGAACTTCAAATATTGCACCTCCTTGTTGGTACCAGTCTGAGCTTCACTACAGAGTATCTGTGATCACATCAGCACAAAAATGTGGAATTTATTTTTTTTTAAACTGAAAACCAAAATACCTCTTTTTTGTAGGAACAATACCAACAGCAACTCAAACTTGTTCAGGGTTAAGTCAGAACATGCTAAGTTCACAAGTCTCATGAGCAGGTCTTCTCCAAAGGCTTAAAAGAACACTGTGGGAGAGGTGAAATCATACGTAGACAACAGAGGGATTTGGAGTTCTTATGCTTCACCTTTCTTCTGATAAATGTGCTGTAGTACTAACCAGCGATTTAGATCATTTACTCCTACTGTAACAGCATAAAATCATGTTCAGGCAAAACCTGTATTATTAACCTTTCCCTTCCACTCTTCCAGTTCCCCAGCTAGTTCTTGGCCCAGCTGGAAAAGTGGCAGCAATGTTACATACGTATGGACATTATGTGGCTGGCTGGCTAGCTGGGTGTTTCCGCCCCCCCACCCCCACCATGTTGTTTAACCAGGCTCGGAGCAGTCCTGAATAACATTAAAATGCTGCCTCTGACAGCTCAGAGTGTTTTGCCACAGGTGTAGTTTCCCCCAGAGAACTCTGGGTCTGAACGGTGAAGAGAGAAGAGAACAGACATCCTTTCTTGTCCTTGACAAGAAAGGGGTGAGTATTGCTCAGCAGAGGGTTTATTTAACAGCTTGCTTGTATCCATGGGGTAGTATCAAGCAGTAAAATGTTAGTAAGAAATAAGTTTAGCAGGGGATACTATTTCCACACTGCCCAGTATTAAGCTGTAAAAAATAATCTCTGAAATATGCCTCCTTCTGTGATGAAGAGTTACAAGTGGGTTATAATTCACCATGTATTTCTGAATGCAGTGATATGCAAGAGAAAGAAAGACAGACCACTGCAGCAGGGGATGTGGGAGTGGAAAGATTACAGAATAAGAAAAGCTAGGAGAAATTACTTTTCATGACACTAGGGAGTCACGTTTCAAACTTGGCTTATAATTCTATGTACTTTACCTGTCTCTGAAATTTTCTTACATGTATTAATGGTGTAGCAATCTATATGAACAAGATGGGCAGTATGCCAAAGGGGGTTGTAATTTTCAAGTACCTCTGTATTGTTACTGGAGAGGGGAGGAGGATATCCACTAACAGTGTAATTATGTGGCAATTCCAGGGAAATTGATTATTATTAGCTTTTTATGATCACACTAACAAAGTCAATGATCCAAGATGAAATAGCAAAAATTAGTGCTTGAACAATATTCAGCAACAAGATATCACCAGGTGAGAGTGCATGTATCTGAAACCAGATAATTCCTGAAACTGAAATGGCCATCTCCCACCAATTATAACGATGGATGTGCTCTATTAAAGCCTGATCCACTTTAATGGGGGACTCCCAGGATGAGAGGCCATGTAAGTATGCAATGACACATACAGTATCGAGAAGTGGGTGGGTGTTTATTCTAAATACCCACATCACTGGGGTATTTGCACCTTTAACCAACAGAGAGAATTACAGGTAGTCAATACAGATCAATTTCTTCAAGTTGGTTATTGCTTTAACAAAAACTTTTGTCACTTCTAACATCCATCTTCAGTCCCCCAAACACAGCATGGAGACTGGATACCTGCACAGTCAGAACTATCATTTGCCAGCCATGTCTTCCCCTTTGAGGCTCCGTGGTTTTATAAATAATAATGAAAAACACTTCTCTGGTGTGAGGAACGCTTTTCTAAAAGGAGAGCAAGTTGCTGCAATACAATAGCGTAATATTTTTGAAGGTCATAATAATAAAGTAGGGGAAAGAGAATAATCATTATTGCTCTTTCTTGTAATTAGTTTGCTTTCCGATATCCCACACTGCAACTAGAACATTATTCAAGAACACCCATCACAGTGCTTAACAAGATTTAATGTACATTTATTCTTAACATGTGGAACATATAAAGATTTTATACTGAATAAATGAAATTCATTAAGCCAGAGGAAAAGGAGGAATTTACATCAAGTTTTTTCTTTTTTAACTACATTATCTTGAAATACAAATGCAGATTCTTGTCACTGAAAAATCTTTGAAGTTGTGTTTCTTCCTTTTTTTTTTTTCCTGTATATATTTTTTTGTCTGTAGACTGGTAACCATTTTCTTAAATCAATCCATACGTAACCATTTCCACACCTTGATTTATAAAGCAAATTGTGATCGGCTGCTCTCCCGAAATAGAGCATGACTTTATACATACAGAAACTTGTACATTACCCTCAGTTGTTGGTTTTCTGTGTTGGGTTTTCTCTTTTTTCTTTTTTTTTTTATTATTTTTTGGAGATATGGCCCAAATGAAAGAAAAAATAATTCTACTATCACTTTGTAGATACCACATCATGAAAAAGAAACTAAAAACTTTGTACTAAAAAAAAAAAAAATGAGGGTATGTTTAATGTACAACTTCTATATACATCACGGCCCTTAGGCAATAAAAAAATATTTTAAAAAATGATTAAAGGAATTGTGAAGAACTGTCACTGTGGAAGGTCAAAAAAAAAACAGATGTAGACAAGACAGTTCTGGTGAGGAAGCAATTGATGTTTATTATCAGGTTTTGTTTAAAAATCTTTTAACTTGACTTTTTTTGTTTTGTTTTGCTCCTAGCCTAATGTAACCATTTCTCCTGAGGAGAAACCAGTATCGTTTTGTATTTTGACTACTGACTGACACCCTCCTTGATCCCCTACACCTACATCACTAGAATCTTCTATTGCACAGAGCTTTGGGTGATGGTATACAAGTTTTTTTTTTATTTTTTCCTTATTTGAAAAAATAAAACACACAGGAACTTGGTATGTTGGTTATTTTTCACCTTTTTGTTTCAAAGTGGTGAGATTTTTTTTCCGTCATACAATGGTTTGCCATAACATTTTTTTTAAAAAGTCACTAGTTCGCTTCCCAAAAAATATGCAATACAAACATGGAAAAGAACATTGAAAAGGATAATCTATGGAAAAAAAAAAAAAAGTGTGACCTTTGAATGTACTAGACAGCAACTTTGGTTAAAAAAAATAAAATAAAAAGATGTACTTATACACATAGACAGCAAATATTAATTTCATAACTGTTCAAATTAATAATTTCTTTAATTCCCAATTGGTAAATAGTGAATGGGGCAGAGGAGCAAAGATTCTTTTTTTTTTTTTCCTTCTTCCTACGTTGGATAAACAAGAACAGAAAACAGCCAGTTATATGTGACCCTCTAATCTCCACTCACACATGCTTGGCTTCTCACTTATGTCATAACTGCCCAATCTGAAAAAGTACATCACAGATGACAGATGCAACCAGAGAGTTCAGGACAGCAGATATTGAGATATCCAGCAAACGACCCTCGTGCAAAAGGAACTCTGAGCGGTTCTCGTCCACTCTAGCCATGGCCAGCAAGGCCTTGGCTGCCCTGCACATCATGTCTACGCTAGGTGGCTCCAGAGGTGGAGGCTGCATGTGCATGAGGTTATGCTGGCTCTGCTGGTACTGGGCCATAGTGACCCCATCCTCCAGGAAGCTTATCAAGTTTCCGATGCTTCCCTTCTGCACAGCTATTGCCCTTGCTGCTAATGTGTCCCCCTGGGCAAGGTTCGATAAGAGCGCCATGGACATTTCTCGGCAGACCGGGTTTTTGCGGTCCCCAACGTACCTAACTAAAGTAGCGTAGAGTTTCTCCTGACGACTGAATGGGGGGGTGGCCAAGATAAGGTCCACATTATTGTCCTGGATACTGAGCTTACACAGGGTCTCCAGCACAAGTCTCTGAGGCGAAAGAACTGAATTGGGCCCCACGGTTGGAAAAGGATCCTGTGCCTCTGCAGACGGGCACACCATCCAGTGCAGCAAGCCATCCAAAATTGGCAAACAGATGCTTTCTGTGTAAGCAGACAAGTCTAGCTGCCCAGAAATGTTGGCTAATGTGACCAATGTATTATCCCTCAAGACCTCGAGGCAGTCCCACCACCACTCATCCTTGCTGCAGGCCACCCCTTTGTCCTCCTCTTCCTCTTTCTCGTAAGTCTGCGGTGCTCGCTTTCTTTCTGGATGCTCATGGTGAAGAAGGATCAACTTTCCCAGGATCAGCACCAAGCCTGGATGTTTGGACATTTCGGTGTCATTGCCAGGCACAAAAGACAAGCTACGGACGATATTTGACACACAGATGCAGCGTTTGGCCAAGGAGTCTTGCCAGTGAGTTATGGTGCATAGAGGAGTCTCATCTCGGCTCCTTGGCTCATCCTCTAGCAGTTTAATATTCCGGTGGCTTTTGGCTTGATGGATCCCAAAGGGAAATTTACTGCTCTCTGTTTGGGAACCAGAGTTTGAGTCTTCAGGCAATGCTCCTGGCCGAGCTGAGAGGACATCATCAATGGTTGCTGTTATACTTTTTTCTTGTTGTTCCTCAGATTCCCCTTTCCCCTCGAGGTCCTTCTTTTTGCTTGGAGAGTTCAAGGGAGGAGGGGCTTTCCTGCGTGGAGGAATCTCCATCTTGCTTTCAAAGTGAGTCTGGATATGCTCAGTTGTGTCACCACCACCAAGCTGCCAGTGGAGAAGTCCACTATCAAATTCCTGAACACGTCCAAGTTTGTCAGATCGGTCAACAACAAATAGATTATTTTTCTTTACAATCTTTATTGGCAGCTTGTCAAATTTACTGGCTTGTTTTGGCCTCTCACTTGGATCAGCAATGGCACCAGGAGTGGAAAAAACAATGCTCTTTTCTTCTCCTTCTACCTTTTCATCCTCCCCCTCCTCCTCCTCTTCATCAAAATAGTCAATACATTCGTCGTTCTCCTCTTTTCCAGTATCCTCTGCCAAGGACTGGCTATCATCTTTCTTGGCTGCTTTGTGATCAAGTGCTTTGTGGCCTGGATCTCCCACTTCATATTCCATAAGGATTCCAAAAATGTCAATCAGGCATTTTCTAAAATATTCTACTAAAAGCTCAAGAAATCCAGACAACTGAGGGGAGAAGAAAGAACATAAAAATCAGATAAATATTTTTGTCTGCATGGAATTTTATTAGGAACACTGAAGTATACATCTGTGAATATTTCCCTTCTCCTGCTGTGGACTTGTGGCTAGACCCTGCATGGCACAAATTAATCAAAGGAAATTCTTCTAGCGTCTGTCCAAACAGGATATAATGTCAAACTATCACAGCTCCATTTGCTTAAACTGTAACAGCTATGAGAAGTACAGAACTTTATTCATATGTCTCCTTTAAGCTACAGTAGATAGCTAGCCTAGCTGTTCTATCCCCTTGGAAGTGTCTAGTATCCTTCGTTTTCTGTACAGAGTACTGAAGTTTCTAATTCAGTTTTTCTGATTAGTACTTTTATTAGATGCCTAAAGTTTACAATTCTTCCTCTCCTCCTTTGTCTCTCAGTCTCTAAACCCAACTGTCCTGTAGGAATCTGTAGTTCGGGTCTAGGTACTGACATCCTAGATTAATACCCCATCTCTATTGGAATAGTTGCATTTTTGCCTGGCAATATTTAAAAATTGTTATTGGAGCCTGGTGCTATAAGTCACCCTTCAGAAACAGTTTTCATTTAGGTTTAATCCTCTTAATTAACTTGTAATCGCTTTCTTATGGAAAGGCAGTAGTTGGACTTGGTATTAATTTGCCCTCAGTGGCTGTATTATTAAAAAGTCTTTGCTGTTATGATGTATTCAGCTTGATTGTCTTGCTTTTAATGTTTTTTTTTTTTAATTGTGGGCTAATAGGTTTTCAGCAAAATGTATCCTTTTGTCCATTCTGTATTCTCTTATGATTGCCAAACCCTCGAAGAATTAAGAACAAACTGATGCTTATGAACTGCAGGAATTATAAAGTCATCATACGGAGTCCTGACTGCCACTGGAAATAGAGTCCAAGGCAAAAGTAACAAAGAACCCCACATATTTTAAATACGCCTGGTATTCAGTGCAACTTGCACAGGGCGCATTAATGCAATTTCTAATAGAATTTGGAGGAGATTCACCTCACTTAACTTCAAACACCCACAACAGTTACACACCTAACCTAACTGTCTAGATTCCTTTTATAATCAATGGTCTTTTACAGGCCATTTCTAGGGTATGATTCATCTGACCTATTTTAGATCTCTACTTCAGGATGAGATGAATCATGCTATAGATATCACTAGTTCTAAAGTTAGGTGGGATGAAATGTACCATTTGTGTCTGTATTTTAAAAAAAAGGTCATTATATTTAAAAAATGATGAGTTACACTATTAGTAACCAAGGAATGAATGGAGCAGAGAAACTGAATATTTAATTTGTACAAATTTTAGATGATGTGCATTATCAGCATGCCATTTATTACTACCACCTAACAGGCCAATGATTAGAACAGGGCTGAAAAATGCTGGGAGGTAGAGAGGCAAAAGCACACACTGTTAAATCCCGTGTTACTTGCATCCTGTAGACAGACAGTGTGTTTTAGCCTTTAAATTGTCAACCTGGTATTTCTCTGCAAACTTAATTTATAGAATGGTCATAGAATCATAGGATGGTTTGGGTTGGAAGGGACCTTAAAGATCATCTAGTTCCAACCCCTCTGCCATGGGCAGGGACACTTTCCACTAGACCAGGTTGCTCAAAGCCCCATCCAGCCTGGCCTTGAATACTGCCAGGGATAGGGCATCCACAGCCTCCCTGGGCAACGTGTTCCAGTGCCTCACCACCCTCACAGTAAAAAACTTCTTCCTTATATTTAATGTAAAGCTACCCTCTAATTTATTTTATTTATTTAATTTTCTGGAAGAAGAAACCAAACAGAAAATAAGCAGTTAAAAAAAATCCCATAGCCTGGTATGGAACTACTGAATAAGACAAGCAGACACCAGAATAGAGCTTCAAATCAATTTAGTATTGTTTAGCAAAGCCTTTTATGGAAACATGAGTTAAGCAAGACTACTAACATATTGCTGTTTTCTGGGATTGTTGTTGTACTATCATGAGTGTGAATTTACACATTAGTCTTCTGTCCGTGCTAGAATTCTTATATTCCTACATGCTCCTTTCTACAAGAGATACCCGTCTTTCAGGCTTGTTATTTCCCCTATTCGACCTAAAGCTATCTCTTGTTGCTCAATGTTACCAATCTTAAAAAAGGGAGGTTTTGCAATATTAAAATTTATGTTAATTATAATCAATTTTAAAGGACTTCAGCATTTTTGTAGGTATCTTATTTCAGTTTTCTTTCCTTGGAAAGTTGAGAAGTGTACTGCTTTCCCACCTACCTGAGAGAGGTTGAAAGTAGCAACAGTGCTGTCATCATACAGAAGAATATTAATAGTGTCTAACGCCCAGGTACTTTCAGCCAAAAGACCAGATTTAAGAGACATCATCACTCTCCAGGCCTCAGGAGTTACTGGAGAAAGAAAGGAGGAGAAATAAAACAGTATTAGTGCATCCTTGGATACCATTAATGAGTTCTGAAAGATTAAACTCTGATATTCTGAGGATGCAGAATTGAAATGAAATAGTTACTGAAACACTGGTTAAGACCCTGCTTTCGCCACTTAGTCCTGCTGAGTTTTTCTGTAACTGCTGCTCAGCCTTAATATTGGAGAATATCTTAACAGAGCCATTCTTCCTGATTTTGCTGAAGCCGAAATAATCGTACAAACTTAGAGAATTTGAGTAAACGAAATCATCAGTAAATAAAGGTAGAATACTCTGTCAGGAGTGTGGGAACTTGAAGTATGAGAACTTGAATGTATGAAATGTAACAGGAATTCAAGATAAGATGATACTTGGGAAAGCATAGCGGGGAGAAACAAACATGACAAGTAATATGGAATGAATAAATGGGCCATTCAAGGGAGGCAGAGATTGTAACTACACAGCAGAACAGCATGAGTTTCCATGGAACAAGAACACAGCAAGCTTTGCTCAGCTAAATGTTGTATTGGTGATTTAACAGGCATTCTGAAGGACCTTTTAACACATATCATTTGGAAATCTGAGGCAAGCTTCATTTTTAATGCATTCCTGGAGACCTCAGGTCTCCATATAAAATGCGGCTTTCATTTCATGTCAGATTGTCTGGGATGAGTTTTACCTATCATCCTCACTGATGCATATGTTATTACACTTTTATTGAAGACAATCACATTATAGTTACCAAAGTTAACGCTTTGTCAAAACAGTCTTAACATGTAAAAGAAAATCAAACTTGAAGTCCCTTTCTCCCAACCTATTTCACTACTTGACCTTTGTTTTGATGCTTACCAATATCTTTTGAGGTAATCTTTCGTCTTGGTTTTAAGACTGGTTGGGATGCTTCTACAGAGCCTGGGGGGAAGGTAATTTCTCGCCTAATCGGTGGTGGTTGGGGTGGAGGTCCTGTGACCTGTGACACTGGAACTGTGGGTATAACCTTTTGCATCTTCATGGAGGGTAAGAAAGGAGACTTGCTTGGAGACATACGGTTTTCCAAAGAGCGCTGGAAGGATGCTGGACTTGGAGCTCTAGAGATGTGGTTTGGCATAGAGGGTGGCGTCTGGTAGGATGACTGAGGAGGTCTAGTGATAGGCTGCATGGAGGCTGAGGATGACATATAAGAAGGCTGACGTTGGTTGACATGAGAAGGCCACTGACTCTCATGGTTTATCCTCTGGTCAGGTACCATCATATCATCAGTGCGATTCATCCCTGGATACGGTGGGGCCTGTGCAGGGCCTCCTGGACCTTGCCTATTCTGGTAAGGATAAGGCATATCGTTTCGTGTTGGCCACATGTTCTGCTGAGGACCTTCGCTGGAGGAGGATGACTGCATGGGGCCACCAATCATCTGGGGAGGTATTCCATGCTGCTGCATTTGTCCTGGGCCCTGCATCCTTTCCCTGTTATACGGATATGGATACTGTCCCTGCATGGGCCTCCTGTCAGGCCCCGTGTAAGCGTTGCTGTACTGGTTATACATTTCCTGTTGCTGGTTGCCATACTGCATGTTATACATATCCCCTTCATGGCGTTTCGCTGGAGGCCCATACATGCCATCCATGTGTCTCTTGTAGTTCTGAAAAAAAATTTTGGAAAAGAAGATGTGTCACTTTTACTCCATGCACAATACAAATATATTGGCTGAAAGCTCATTTAAGAAGCTGAAGGCGCTTAGTTCTAGAGGGACCATGCCGATTCCAGAGTCAGGCATGCAGTGCTGTGGTTCAGCTTGATCCAGTGCTTTCTTTTCAAGCCTCTGTTTTGCTGCACTTATAACTTAATACTAAAAGGAAACTTACCCTTGGGCTAAATTTTCTCATGCTTGCTCTCATTTTCTCCCTTTCACTTTCCTTTCCTATCTGTCAGATTAAATTCCACTGGTCATTTCAGACATGCATGAAAAGGCAACGGTCCTCACCAACTAAAATATTTTTGCTTCTTTTTTATGCTTACTCTACTAAGAAGAAAAATCTTAAAAAAATTCAAAACCACTCAGTGAATCTTTTCAAGAGACAAGCACTGAATAAACTCTTAAAATAACAAGATAGGCTGCAAGCACGCATGTCTGAAACACTGAATCTTATGATAAGGCCTGGGCTACACACAGTAAATTTATTAGTAGGAGAACACATTCTGCTGTATTTGCTACTCTCTGTAATTCCCAGGAAAACATGGTCCTGTTTGGGCAACCATCCCTCTTCCCAAATCATCCTAAACACATTTAATTTACTGTGAGATTATTACAGGAAATGGTCTCATGCAAACATTCTGTTCTAGTTTATGCAGGTTCTTACCCTGCTGATCAGTAATGAATTAAGCAATGTAACTAACAGCTGCCACCTATGTTTTTTCCCCTCTTTCTTTCTCACCCTCTCAAGTGGGGAATGTTGTGTGAGGTAAGCTGTTTTACCTTGGGGGGAGCCAAGTTGTTTTTAAATCATACAAGCTTGTATGTATTTATGTTTAAGATGGCAGAACAAAAAAAGACATGTTGCAGTTTGAGGGGAAGGTGGTAAGGTTTGCAGCGGTCCTTAGTTCCTGTGGGAGTTTGTTCCACAGTTCAAACCACACTGAGAGCTCTGAAGCAAAAAATGTGAATTAAATGGGTGATTTTTGAATATATGATCTATGGCAAATTCAAAGTTACGGCTCCCCCGGAAACTGTAGCTCAGTCACACTGCACAATGTATACTAATGTACTAGAGTTAAGATCAGATAAAATTCTGTATATATTCAATACAGGTCAGTTAAAACAGCCCTGGGATTCATAAACTCATCTTCCAACTTCGGTGCACATAAAACCACAACTACTGTATTGCATGAAAGTTGTTGGTTGTTTTTTTAAACTTGCTATAGAGCTGTCTGGCTATCTGAGATATACCTATTTTCAGCCTTATATAAACTACTTGCTGTAGTAAATTCCACCCCTGGGGCCAATTTATACATTAAGAACTGACTTGGCAGTTGCCACACCTAAAAAGGTGGTATTTGTTTTGCCACAGTGACTCAGAGCACTTAAAGTAGACGCTTGGGATTGAAGCACATGGCTTTTTAAAAGCAGTTCAGTGCTCTTGTGTATGTAGTGGCAGCATGCCTAATGGTGCCCAATGCTGAGGACAGTGATGCACCTGAACTCCCCCTCTTGTGTAAAGGTTTGGCAGGAGATGGAGGCTGCACAATGTGTCTCTCTCCACCAGGGATGTGGAATTCTGAGACCTCACGGAAGACAAAAAGACACCAATACATGTCACCTGATGCATAATAGCTCTCAGGGTACTAGCATTTGTACAGGAATTGAAAGACCTGGCTCAAAGTTCTTCATTAGCCCCAGGAGTTCATGCTTCAAGCACCTCCTTCCCAGGTCATTCCCTAGCCTTCAGGTTGTAGATAAAGCTTCGAAAGGGCCATCTTTCACATTCTTCCTGTACCACTATAGAGTGAGATTTAGGAAATTGAAAATAAGCTAGTGGCAACCTAATATCTAGCTAAATGGAGAAGTAGAATCCTCTGGGACTGAGAAGGAGAGACTGAGGCTAGCCAGGATCCTTGCCCTTCATTCTTCACTGCTTTTTTGCATTAATGCATTTTGCATTCAAGAGTCATTGTACAAAGCATATAAACAGCACGAAGGACAGGGCCAAATGTATTTTTACAAATTCTAGCTGTCTCCTTGTTTAAATGAACATGTAGTTAATATATTCCCTGCATACATTAGCATGGAATATCACAAACTGTTCTGTTACATATCTTTGCAATTTCCCCACTAAATCACCTAGACTGCTAGCATATGCTCATCATAAAGAACAACAAAACGGTTTTTTGATTATGCTATTTTAGAGATGTTATGAATGAAAGAGATAAGGAAGAAATTCTGAAATTGAAATTTATATACATTTTCAGTACAGTGCAACCTAAGATCTCCTCTTTTAAGTCGTCCCCCCCCAGGGAATCTCCTAGTAAAACTATCCCAGACTGAAAAGGACTATCTGAAATTGGCTGAAAACTAGCCTACATTTTAATTTTTGTATTATAAGGAAATACTTTCCACTGTGGAAGCTAACTTCAACTTTAATTCTTTTATGACTAGAAATGAATTAATAACACACAGGATGAAATTCTAATCCTGTTGAAGTCAGTGGATTTTTGCTATTGACTTGTAAGATGGGATTTTGCCCACAAGGTATTAATGATACACCTAACAAAAAAAAGATCTTTGTAATTAATATAATTTGTATTTTCAAAGTTATTACACAGTTAGGGAGACTGGAATGTACAAATGTTTAAGCTAATTTTTAGCACTAATAATGTTCTCTCTTATGGATTTGTACCATATTATTACTAGAGGTAACATGTGGGGAATATGCTATCTGATTTATATTAAAGATAGGTATCTCAATATGACCCACCACAGCATTCCAAATAGTTCAGAATGCTGCACGTTTTACTTTGTTTCAGTCTTCTGTTGGGTTCACTTAGCTGTGTGACATTAAGTTCAGGCCCTTCAGCCTGCCAGCCAAGCAGCTTTCCTATTTGTTTCTGGAATTGAGGCAGCACCACTTTACCAGCCTACGAATTATACTTTCCAAGTCTACTGGTTATTAACTTGGGACGATCACCTGATATGCATCTAAAGCCACAGAACATCTGTTAAAATTTACACTCTTCCAGTATAATGAACACATTTTCCTATAGCTGCACATACACTGCTTATGCATATGGGCTGTGATTTTGACCAGAACTACAGTGCTTCTCTGTGCCAAAAGACATATATGGTACAAAAAAATTTTTGAATGTATACAAAATTTTGGGGTGGCTTTTATTAAACAAATGTTATGAATATAGCTGTTTTCCCCTCTCCTACCTGCTGCTGTGGATACATTCCAGGTTGATGTCCTCCATATGGTGGCTGTCCTGAGGGAGGTCCTTGTCCTGGATACTGCTGCCCATATGGTTCATGCCTAAAATGAAACATCCAAATCAACACTTAGAGCTGCCAGAAGTTCCAAGCCACCAGGAAAAGCAAAGTACTCTGATGATCTTGCACCCTGAAGATATTTGCCATTTGGAAACAAGGTGAAGGTACAGTGTGGTATGGTCCTGAGCCTGATGTAGTAAGCTCTGCTGGAGCTGGCAGCGGAAGGAAGGAGATAAAGCAGATAGAAGAAAGGAGGAGCAGTGAAGATGCAACAGAGAGATTTAGAGGTAGCAGTCAGGAATGGGAATAGGGTATGGTCAGCAAAGAGGTAAGAAAGGCAGCTGCAGCTGCTGGGAATCCATCTTAGGTGGAAAAGTATCTGATTTACAGCTCAAAGGTTGCAAGTCAAAATTCCTGTGTTTTAACAAGTCACTCTCCAAGCAAGCTACTTTCTGGATTATTTGAGAATATAATCAATAGTTAACTGCCGATTTAAAGTGAAATAATGATTTTAGTCTGATGATAAGTGATAGAAAGTGAGTACAAATTTCATTACAATATGTAACACTTAAATACATCATTACTGAGTAAAAACAGTACTCATAATTTTGCTAATGTTCATGTACTTTTTAATTAAAGCTACATAATGAAGCATACACATAAGAGGCAGAGCTGCATTGCACTTGGAAACTTACCTGTGGCCTTTAAGACCTCTGAGGAGCACTACAGTGCAACTGCAATATTTTTAGCACATCTGAATGACATTTAGGTCGCTGAAATGAAGTACTTGGAAAGTATTAAGATTGATAAATAACACTGTATTGTAGACCAATATGTCAGTAATTCCGCTCTGTACACTACCAGAGAGAACAAGTCTACAATTTGAATATAATTATGGAAGTAATATATCAGGGGGAGTCAGAGAAATGGAGGACTGGGGAACCTGACATGTTAAAAGAACTAATGGGAACCTAATTTTTCCAAAAGCATAGAAAACTCACATTTTTTGAGAGTTGACCTGAGTGAAAGCAATAGCTGCTCAGTATGTCCTAAAGTTATGACGTGGATGGAGAGAAATTACGTAATGCCAGTTAAAGGAACAATGTAACTGATGGGAATTGTCCACAGTTGTCCAAGATGGTACGTGCAGTAAGATAAAACTGAGCAAAGGTACATGCATGTTATACATAAGGGAACACTTTCTAAATGTTCAATTTATTAATCACAGGATAACCACAAGCCACGTGAAGTTGTAGAAGCTTTCAGAACTGCTGTCATTTAATGCTGCTCTGGAGAACTTGGGCCTATAAAATATGTTCTAGTTCAGTGTTGGCAGGGAGATACACAAGGTAGGATTTGTACTCCTTTTCTAAGATCTCTGATTCTATGGCTACAAAAAGTCAACTGATTCACCCAAGCCTCCATCCCCCAAGAAACTGAACCAACGGTAAAAGCCTAAGTAAGAACAGACAAAACAGAAGTAACACACCAAGAGGCCACATATTCTGTCTATGTGCTCTCACAGAGGCTGCTAGCACTCATTAGCTGGTTATTGCAGATATTACAAACAGAGAAATCAGTGTTCACCTTTGCTGGCCAGGGTAACGATTAGGAGAGTACATGCTTGGGTCACTGTTTGAAGGCACCATGTTGCTTTGACCAGGTGGTCCCATACTGCCTTCAGGACCCAGCCCATGATCCGACCTAAAAAATGACAAAGGAAACCTCATTCTGTAAAAAGCACTTATTCTCCAAAATTGCCAACAAAATAAAACAAAACACACCCCTTAAAGAAAACATTCTCTTGACTTACTTATCACCTTCCACCAGAGCGCTTACTCTCACTGACTCCCCAGCAATGTGGTTGAACAACATGATCGTACTTGTGTTACTCTACACATCTACTACTTCAAATTACTGACTGAAAACTACTCTGCCATTACACTTAAAAGACCCACACTGCACTACTTTGGCTACCATCAGGAAACAAAAAGTGAAGCTAAAGTACGCAGCCTAGTGAAAGTAAGAGTAGGAATACACCCAGAGCTGCAAAACCTACCAGACTACTTAATATAATCCAAACATTCCCAAACCATTCTGCTTGCTATACCAATGCTTAGACAGCAGTGATTTTACTGATTTTTTTTTTCCCCCCCCAAAGCCTTTCCCAGGATAAACAAAAGAGGACCAAATTTATTTTGTGTACTTCACTGAAAGACAAACTTAAGAGGGTCCTGATGGACACACTGCAAGAGTGGTGCCCCTACAGCTCAGACAACAGACTCCAGACTCTCCAAAGGCAATTCACTAACAGACTGCAAACCAGACATATTTAGGCTGTGCATTTTGTTTTCCATAAAAAGCTCACCAATAACTGTTAGGTGAAAATATGTCCAGAAGACTAACTCAAGTGCTACTTTATGCCAGCACAGCCCAGCCCAGCAGCCAGCTCAGGGCAGCTGTCAAACACACCCATGTGCTCATCTGCTGCAGCTTGAATGACTTCTAAGGTGTGACAATTCCTCATTAATTTCTGTGAACAGCTATACTCAGTCATTACCAGTGGTTTGACTCCCAGTGATTTAGTAAGATGCTGTAGGAAATGTAGGCTGCTATGTTCTCTGCAAGGTGCAACAGGAAAATGAGAAGGGGAGAGACAGGATCATTTTCACTAATGGGCTTTACTTTCTCCTGAAGATTGACTCACCTCCTGTCATAGCCACTTCCATAAGAGAACTGCTGTCGCTGGCTCATGCTCATGTTGGACATTGCTCCAGATGGACTCTGGTTATACATGTCTTGTATTCCACTGTTAGGCATTTGTCCAGGGGTCATGAAAGGCTCATTGCTTCCAGGCACTGCAACAGTAAGGCAAATTGAATATATTATTCTGGGTGTTTGAAGATATCTTTCTATGAAATGATGTATTTTAAACTAATGTTCAGATCCCTAACACTGCCAAGGAGAATTAGCTGGTGTCTGACAAGCTCTCCAAGGTCTGATGAAAACACATGAAGCAGCACCACTACCAAGATGATGGTTATAATATTAAGGAGCTGCAAGCGAGGAAAGTAATCTCATTCTACGGAATGGAGCTCATCAGGCATCAGGCAGCTTCTTCCCTGTGGTCTTCATAGCTGAAGACGAACTTGCTCTTGTTCTTTTCACCCCAAACAATGCTACATATGAATGCAAACATATATCTTGCAAAACAGATGAAAGCAAATCTCCTAGTTTGGATTACAAAGCTGCCAGAATCAGGTTCTTCCTGTTCCCGTAAAGCCCTCATACACACATGTATACCATAATTTAGTTATTGAAAGGATACTGTATCCTAATTTAGCTTCTTGAGCAGGATGGGCATATCCTACAGGTCCAAGAAAAGGCACATTGACTACTATTACTGGATATAAATCCCCAAGCAAATAGAGGAAGAGACACTATCCTTTAGTCCCTTATAGTAGATACTGAACAGAGACACTTCTGTTTTGACAGGATAAATGTGAAATGTACGACAAAGTTCAATAAACCACTTCTTAATTTCAGATGAATATAAAACCCAAAGTGAATCTAAGGCAGAGAGGGTTTTTCCCTTCTTCCAGCAGTGTTATGCTAGTGTCCACAGTCCAGGCAAAAGGATTTAAAGGGAAGGTTTAAAAAACACATCAGATGATTGACTATGTCTTTTAAAGCATCTCCCCACTTCATCACATATGTTTCTTCCCCTGATTTCTGGACCTTTTCTTCCCATTCTTCCCTTTTGCTCCCTCTCCACTTTCTTAATTTCATCTCCTCCATCTGCTCTTCTCTGTGCAGCCATTGTGTGCCCTGCTTGTGTTCTTTCCTCCCACTTTCCTATAGATGAGGCATGCAAGATTGATCCATTTTAGGTACATTTTACAATATCCACAAAACCACCTGTAGGTTAAGCGCACAAAAGGACAAGAGTCAGGTTTGACATTAATTTTAATTTTTGCTTTCTAAAAATAAATAAACTTTGAGTGTGTTTATCACGTTTTGTCAGGGGCTGTCGAAGTGACAAAAACCCCTAAGCTTTCCTACTCTGAAAAATGTGTAGACTGAGAGCATTAGGAGACCTCGTCAGTTCCGCACAGTGAATTTTCAGTTCAGCCCTACTACAACCAGGCATGTTGCTTCACTCCTTCACATTCTAACACTGAAGTACAGCATCTGATTTGCAGAGTAGCTAACCACCTTTAAGAAACATACGGCATTGCACAAAATCTAACCCTATGAATTGATGCCATTTCCTGAAATGTATTCCTACAAGCATTTTTAGCATTCTGTTGAGTAAAATAAACAGCGTGACTCTGAGAGGGGAAAATATGACCAGACCAGAATGAAACACAATTGCACTGCATCTCTCTTTTTGGTACAAGGACACCATTTTACCAATGGCAAAATCAGCAAAGTAAAAAAGCTCATTGTGATGACTAGAACATCTTCATTACATAGAAGTAGGGAAGAACACTTAAGCTCCCACAAAGAAAATACCTTTTCTCATTCCACCAAAAGGATCTTTATTCGGCTCATATGGCATCCTTCCCATCATATCTGGCATGTTTATTCCCTGCTGGTATGGTGCATTTGGCGTCATGGAGTTTCGCTTTGGGAATGCTGAATCAGTTACATCAGAAAAGGGATCATGCACACTAACTGCGCTGTTTCTAGCAGATGAGAAAAAGGAGGCATTAACATCATCATGTATTCATTAGAATTGTGAAAACAGACTGGACTATAATACACCTAGCCCAGGATGCTGTGGCAGTGATCAGTGCACGATACATCTGAGGAAGATGCAAAAAACTTTCACAATGGACAGTCATTAAAAAAATTCACCCCTTTTTTTCCCAAGCCTATCTGGCTACTTACCTTAAAGATTAGGATTTTTAATCTAATTCAACTGCGCGTGTTCTTATTACTCATATAAAAGTCTAAACCTTTCTGAAATTTCACTAAGCTGTTTGCCTCACAACCCCAAGGCAGTGAGCTCCACAGGTTAATTATATGCTGTGTCAAAACAATATTACTTTTTATCAGTTTCATATTTATTACCTTTCAAATTTACCAAGCACCCCATTGCTCTCCTACCAGAGGAAAGACTAAACAGCAACACTTGATTTACCTCCCAAATACCATTTATTGTTATGGAGAAACACTAAGCTTTATGGTTGCAGCCAGCTTTATTCTAAAGCCCTTAAAAATTTGGCTTTGAAAATGGAGTTTCCCTGATAACTATCGGGTTTATTCTTAATGCAAAAGAAAATTTTCTACATAGTGAAAGAAAACTCATTCGAATTAAAGATGATTAAAAAAGGTTCCTGTTATCCTTTCTGCAGTATTACAGATGGAGAAAAAAAGAACCTAAGCACATTAAGTTCAGAGTGACTCTACATAGTTCAGAGCTCAGCTACTTTCCTGCTGAAGTCAACAAGAACTTTTTTTGCTGGACTTCAGTGGGCTAAGGATCCTTAATGAATGGTGAGAAGGCTTCACTTCAGATTAAGCTGGTCTGTGTGACTTACAGGACGTAGAACTGAAAGAGATCTCTTGGTCCATCCAGCTGAATGCTCTGCCACCTCAACCACTGTTATTATATATGCTTTTTATAATTTGAATTTAATTAACACCTTTAAACACACATTCCTCCCTCCTGAGTATGAATGTCTGGACCTGTACACCAGGGGAGGACAGGGTAAGCAAGGAAAGGAAGGTTGTGGTTCAAAGTTGGTGCTGCTGGGTTCCACCTTCCTCTCCACTCTTCATATATTCACATGGCCCCTTTTGCACTGGTGCTTGTCTGATCCTTCTCTGGTGTTTAGAAAGCTGATGCCACTCCCACTCCTTCCTCCCTTTCTTTCTCTCCCCTCCAAATTGAAATAATTTTCTGCCGCTTTTAAAGCTCTGACCAGTTCACCACAGAATCAGATGAGTGCCCAAGCAGTTGGGAAAGGGAAAGACTGGCTTAAACTGTTGTAGAACTACACAGCCCAACAAAACATGAAGCAAAGCCCTTTTCATACCTGCCACCCTGCATAGGTGTCATCTGTCCATGAGGTGTTGATGCTGGTGTTGGGGGCTTCAAATCGCCTGGCACTTCTGTCATGGAATTACTACCAGTAGACTGTGGAGTCTGTGGGCCTTGCAAGGAACCAGAATTAGCTGGGAAATGAAAAGAAAAAGGAAATATTAAAAGGTAGCAGCCAAATTCCTTGGAAATAATAATCATCATGGAGAGAAACTGGTTCTTTCCCCCATAAGCCTGCTTATACCATGCATCTCAGTGTAACTATATATCCCAAATCCTCTGAGATCAGGATATGCTGTGCAGTAATAGCCATCATCTTTCCTAGAACCATGAATTTAATCTGCTGCCTGAAGCAACATGAATAGAGATCATCTAGATGAAGGATCATTTAAATCGGAGGGCAGAGATACAAAGCTAATTGTCTATAGTTTACAACAGAGTAAATGAAGGTTGTTCTTTGGCACAACAATGTCTTCTTTATATAATCACTATCACAACACATACATTCATAAGGCAAATTTCAGCCAGAAGCTTTTCCTCACAAATTTAAACTGCTATATTAATATAAATTCATAATTTCATTTACCACTAAAAGGCAGACATTTCCATGGTGAAACATAGCAAATGATTAGTGGCACACTGCAACCCTATGCCATCTTTGAGACAGCATGGCAAAAGATTGTATTTAAGAAATGCAAAAGACAATCTGGCATAAGAAGAAAGGGACCACTGAAAGCAGAATCTGAACAGGAGGCTGTAGATAAGACTCCTAATAAACTGTAAAAGTAGCAATGGCCATCTTAACAAAATGTAGTATAGGGTCATCGTAGAGCATGTATAACAAGACCAGGTCAATTCTGCAAAGTATCTATTTGATCTGCAAAAATTTCTATGTTGAGATCTCAGAAAATGATAAGAGTACCTGCACTACTGTCCTTCTTAATCATGGTAAATAGCTATATTCTTGGTATGACAACAAGCATAGAAAAGCGTGTACTGTTCTATTCCAACGAGACTGAGCAGCAATAAGGGCATTAAATGAATACACCATATAAGCTAACGATAAGATACATCCAGACCAGTCTTTTGAAGTAGACACTGAAGTTACTGTTTTCATGTGACTACTGAGGAGAAATACTTGCCAACCCCAAAGATCTGACATAGTAGTTTTCTGATTTAGAAGGTGCTAAGTGGGAATTAGTAACAACATCTAAGCCTTGGATCTGACTGGCCTTGCAGCAGAAATTCTACCTGAGGAGAACTTGTAGGATTCAAAGCTTTAGATGCGATTGTGAAAAAAAAATCACCAAAGAAAAAATTCACAATCTAATAAACTCAGAAAGATATGGCTTTGGCTTGAGAGGTCCTTCTTTTTCATGAACTGTCATGTAAGCATTTTATAGTGCCTGACTATCTATGTTCAACAACCAATTAACAAAACTTTATAAATTAGTGTTAGAGGGAAAATTGGAACAAGCAATATGGGCTTTTCTTCTGCATGTGAAAGAGAGAGTAGTTTATAATTGACTCAGAATCCTAGAACACTCATCATCTTGACAGGCAGAGCTTGTTTTTAACTGAAGAACACCTTTTTTATATGTGTTTCATTTATATCTGTAACACATGTTCCACTATCTGGAAATCAGTCTCAGTAGCAAGTGCATATGTAAAATCCACATTGTGGAGACTACATTGTTCTTGTCCTCAGCTTTTTGCAGCATGTTTGGATTATGCTCACATAGTAATGAAGTTGGAAAGCAGTTTAAGAAAAGCTCTCTGATTGCATTAATACAGTAACAACAACATTTGCAACAACTAATGCTACAGTTGACTGAAGGCTTTAGTGCTATAATAAAAACAAATTCATGATAATAAAAAAAAATCATCACGTTCACATAAAACAAGCCCTTTGTATATATGACCCCTGAGTGAGCCAGAATCATTCTCCTGCCCTTGAGCTTTAAACACCATTCTAGATTACTTCTAAAAAGCTTGAAAGCATTTCTGAGTTAAGCCACACATTGTCACATACCATCTTGTTGTATTAGAACCATGCAGGTAAACATCTTAGTGTACCCATATACTTACTGTAAAATATGATATTGCCTAACCCTGCATATTTCTCATATGGTGGGCTATTAAGCAGCAATGAAGTTCTTCCCTATCCTACCTGAGCAAGAACTTAATTCATATCTAAAGTAAACCTGAAGAAAATAAGTAAACTATTTTTTCAGTATTTATGGGCTGCACGAATATAGAATCTTTATTATGAATAACAATGTGGTTTATATAATCATCTTAGATAAGGAAAGGTTTAAAAGCAAAAAGAAGATAGCCAACTGAGAAGCTACAAGTAAAATTTCTATCTGCTGGGTGGTGGTTATAGGGTTGGTTATTTTTCCCCCACCTCTTTCTAAATGACTGCTTATAAACAGCTGAAAAAATGGAAGGCAAATGCTATCTTGAAAAGTGCAAAGTTTCTGGTACTGCTTTGTTAATAGGCTTTGTTCTTGATCTCCATTAGGTCAGGGATGCTTCTGCAGAATAGGGACTGCAAGTGTTTCAATCTCTGGATTAGGTCATCAGCTACCAAGAAGAGCCCAAGTGTGGCTATGACCTACAAGCAACTGCAAAGACAATTATTTCTATGTCATACACTCACAGGCCACTGAATAGTTCATCTATATTTTAGTAACATCATCAATTTAAATAGCACATTCTTTGAGAAAAAAAATAAGTATTTACTCTTAATGGTTCCTGTTGGTAGAGCAGGTACAATTTTTTAAGCAACTTAACTTTCTCTTGTAGGATGTGATTTTCAGTACCTTTGCCAAGCTTCAGTCAATCATTGGGAAGCCATCCTGATGGATATTCCCCTCAAGCCAATTTTGTTTTGGAAATTTTCAGCTGTAACTGGCTGCCTTTTTTTAAGAATGTGCTTTCAAAAATACATGGTCCTCTTCTGTTGTCCCCAAAAGAGAAATACTTTTCTATGAGTCTTCCAAGCCAAGTATATATTTGGTCACCTTTTTCATACACAGCAACAGTGGTCCCTTCATTGTTTGAAGAAGAGACTTGGTGGTAATACTGGGGACAGGCCTGTGACAGGGAAAGTACTCTTGCTGTTCCAGTGTTTATTCCAATTTGGTCAAATAAATTTGTGAAAAATAACTGTTTATATGTAGAGATTATTAGCCTGCTATACATTCACTGCTTGGTTTCCTGAAGTTCCTGTTTGTACTTATTTCAGGATGGGGGTGAGCAGGATTCTCACTGTAATTCAGCTCCTGGGTTGATCTGGGCAGTCTTGAATATGGAGCTGAGCATGAGAACCTACAGCCAGGAAGCCATGGCACACAAGCTCTCATGGTTACAACTGGAGATTGGCAAGCACAGGCAAGGTAATAGCGTTTCTGACCATTAACAGAAAAGGAGAATAGAAGGACACTGACAAGGGGACTGGGAACATGGAAAGGATATACGGATTCTGCTGAGATCAGATTAGAGCCTGAGAAGTCTGAAGTTGCATGGACATGGTACTATACAACAGGGAACACCAAGAAAGCCCAGAAAATGTACCTAATGAGAGTTAAAGTACAGGCAAAGAACCATAAGTGGCTGGATAGAGATGGAGAGTTCAATACTGGGCAGAGTCCAATACTTGGCATGTGAGTGAAACTAAATTTTGCACAAGAGGTTCTTAGATGTGTGCTCCTTTTCTCAGAGAGTCTGTTTAGAGATGCTGTTTTCCAGCTGGGCAGAACATGTAGGGCAACAGATGAGATAATATAAAGGGCTATACATGGCAAAACTTAGAATATTAGTACCCAGAATTATCAGATACTCATGTTGTAAATTTTTTGGTAGCCCAGTTCCTCTTTTGTAGAATGGGAATCATACTACCTTCCCTCTCAGATGCGTATTGCAAAGGCTGATTAATACTTTTTAAAGCCCTCAAAATACAGTTGCAGTGAAGATGAGAAAAAACAAGGAGTAAATTTATAACCCTCTGTTTGAGTCTGGTTGAAAGCTGTGGCACAAGTAAGGGCTGTGTACTGAAAAGTGAGGATAACACAAAATACTGAATAGCTCCTCATTCACTGAGCACTATTCATTCCGTGCACTAAATGACAGAGACATTTCATGGAAAAAATTTCAATGTGACTATGCAATTAAGAGTGTATTGAACTGCATATGCACAAGGAAACATAATTAAGGTTGCAAAGATTATATCTCACTTTTGGCATTTCCTAACCTTTGAGCACTTGACTTTGCATCAAAGCAATACACTTACTTCAAACAGTTTTTGGATGTAGCATTTGCATACAGGTGCCTGCATGCACACATGTTAAATGAAAACTAGTTATGTTCTCTCATACATACATTCTACACACATTGCTATTAGCAATGTTTTCTAGTTAAAGAATGTGAAAACAACCCTCTTCATAAGAAAGTACAGTATTCCTTCTTCATGTTTCACCTTAACTTTTACATTTGCTAAGCTGCTCTCTGAAATTTTTACATCTATCCTTGCACAGTTTTTATTATGGTAGATGTTAATTTTGACTGTGGACATCCTGAAATAGAAACCCTATATTTTAAAGTGCTTCATAAGCTTCAGTATTAAACAGAGAACTAAGAAGGAAAACAACAATATTCTTTTAGAATAGGTAATCTCTGCTTACATGATTCTGCAGCTGTCTTGGGGATGTCCAGGAAAAAACCTGTGTGTACATAGCTACTGAATGCTTCATCTCACATCCACATCTCAGCAACACTTGTCTTTCAAGTGTCATAACAGATTTGTAAGAATATGCTTTTAACAATAGAAAATTCATCCGAAATGAAATAAAATGAACACCTTTGTCAGTGAGAAGGTGAGGTCCTACAAACTCTTCCACAGTTCACTCAATGGCATGTATTATTCTTGGCAGCACGGAATTATAGCACCAGTATGGCTTTTCCCTTGCAAAGCCTGCATGGCGGTGAGTACTGCTTTCAGGAAAGATCCTTTATTCACCAGAAGAGATATATGCAGTTAAAAAAAAAAAACCAAACTTTCTCTTGCCAGCAATTTTTTCCCTTCAGGAAAAAAAAAAAAAAAAAAAGGAAAGAAGAACTCAACCTCTTGAAACTCCATTAATATGAGGCCTGACATGCTCTCTAGGATATCCCTACCTTTTGCCAGAAGCTACAAATGTATACTCTAAAGTAAACAATGGAAAGGTTACTGAAGGTTAAGTACATTCACATACTTCAGAGCGAACAGCCAGCCGCCACGCTGGGAAGATAATTTACACAGCACGAACCCAGTGCCCCAGTTAGGCTGGGCTGGGGGCCGCTGGCTGTGGCAGGGCCCCCCTGGGTGGGCAGGGGTGCAGGCACGGGGGCACCTCTGCCTGTCCCCCCGTCCACCCCTCCCGACCCCTCGCCCATCCGTCTTCCGTGGGGATTCCCTGGCTGGCCTCATGACACGCTCCATGACATCACCTGCCTGCTAATAATAGCACTTCAGTCAGCCACCCGCCAGCAGAGACTGATGGGTTTGGTTACAGAGGCACTCACTGAATGGCTGTGTCGTGCGGTGCTGTGTCGTGTCCCCCCGCCATCCCCCTCCCCAAGTCTTGTTTCTCTGCTGCCAAGGAAACGCAGGGAACACACTCTTGGCACGCTCTCACTCCCTCTTTCCAACACAGGCGTGCAATTTTCTAGGTTTGCTGTAATGAAATCTCCGTTGACATCAGAGCCAGCTGCTGAGTGTTACTCAGGAGCATCCTCGGCTGTACCACTGTGGCCATCCTGTTCATTCAGTATAGGATAAATGCTCAAGTCTGTAATTTTGAGAGTCACGCACACATAACTGCATACTGCATCTAAGAATTTACAGTGCCAGAGTACAGCAATGGCATACAACTCCTTCATGCTGATGCTCTTTTGCAATTTTCTCTCCAGCACCCATTAGTACTTAGAATAATGGCCCCCAGAATTCTTTTCAGTTTAGAACTTGCCATGAGTTTTGACCAAAATATACACAAAATCATCAAACACACATGACAGGAAGAGCATTTTGTCTTTGCAGCCACTGCTGAAAAGCACTGGGGTCCTGAAGGATGCTTATGAAGACCTACAATGCCTCTCTCTCTAAAAGGGATTTCCTACACAGCAAAAGAGCAGTCAACAGCTGACATGGACCTTGGCACAGACCCAACGATCAGGACATAAGGCCAAAAGGGGTCCTCTAACAGCTAGCCTGTCATAGGCATCTGCTGCTGCTCTTCACTGCTGATGGCATTACCTGACCCAGACAGATTTAAGCTGTGATGCAAAGGCCTCAGCCTACCACAAGCATGTCTCCAACTTGCACAGCCTCAGAGCAGTGCAAGCCACACTAAAACACATCCAGGCCCGCACCTCTCCCTGGAAGTTTTATGAAAGAACAGAAGAGAACCTGACAGTGATATGAAGCCAGAACATTTATTAAAATAGGCAGCTAATCCCACCCCTAACACCTTGGCTACTGTGCAAACCTCTGCTGAACAAAGCCAATCAGCCTGTCACTTTGCTGCTCTGCTCTCACTCCTTTTTTCAACTTTTTATAATTGCTGATGCTGTCCTGAATTGCACTGGACATAGCACTAAATTATTCACTCTTTTACATACCATTTACCTTATTAATGATGTTGTAAAAAACAGAAGTGATGGGAGAATCCCAAATATAGCGCTACAAGCAAATGGACTAACACATGAACCCAGACCACTGCCTCACAGTCCCATAAATTTGACTTACATTGCACCCTTTCCCTGACCAGCTTCTTCTATAGGAATCTCCTTGCTATGGTTGCTGCACTGTGTTTCCTAGCATTCCCTCTACGACTGCATTCTAAAGGTCATCTGTGAGGCAGTCACGTAATCACCCCTTGGATGTGAGACACCTGCAACAACTGAGCTGCTCTAAACTGCACTTCAGCCTGCTCCCAACTTGCATAACATCTGCCTGGGAGCTGCATCTACATAGGAACTGTATTCTTCTCTGGCTGCCAAGAAGGCTGCCAGTCCCTATCTATTCTTATGAGCAACTGAACTTTTTAGTTTTAAAAGTCTTATGAAGATCATCTGATTTTTAAACTCTCAAGACTCTGATTTCATAGCATCAGCTGGTTAGAATTGGGCAAAATACCCTCCCCTCTGAGACAAGTCCCCCTGCTTTTTTATCAGAATTAACTTCAGCCCTAATACTTTAACTAGTTCTCTGAAAATGCATTTGGCTTCAAAGTGGCTCTGCCTACACTGAGCTAACTGTACAACAGAGGCTAACGGTTAAAGCAAGGACCTTTGGAGGCTACTGTTTCTTGTTCTATTGGGCTCCTGTTCCCTCTGAATGCCAGAGAGTAACAGATTATCTGAAGTGCATCTACAACTCTACTTCTTTTGTGCAGTTAAAATGTTAATGTTGGTATATACTAAAGGAAAAGGAGCAAGAAAAAAAGCTGACTATTAAAGAGAACAGGCTTGTACTCTCCGCAGCATCTATACCTCAGCGGGATTTCATGTACTAAAGCTGATACACACTGGGAAAGCCTTTCTCCATACAGAAGTGCAGTCCCATTCAGTGACACAAGCTCTTTTCTTGCCAACAAAACAAACCTTAAGATCTTTGCTTGCTTTCTCCTCTTCTAGTCTCTATGTCCTGCTGTGTTTTTATTTTAGAAAAATAGTTTCAGTTCTCCTCACAGACAGATTGCTTGAATGTTATGATAAATTTAAACTTGGACTTTGCCATTTTCATCTGTAGTGTCATGATGCAAAAGGACCCTGTGAAAGTGGTACATCTGACATTTCTATTCCTTTCTTTCAGGTTTATGTATTTAAATAATGATTCTTCATCTCAAAATTCAGCCAATTTACGGTGATCATCCCTGAACCAACTACTGAGAGCAGTGTTGGAGGGAGAGGGGGTAAGGGAGGAGAGAGCAAAGCAAAATACTCTTTCATTTTTAGTACTGCTGTTTAGTTTTAGAAACAGATGAATTTCCTCTTCATCCTCCTTAACAAGTCTTAACAGTTTCAGCTCTCTCAGGAGGTGACAGGCATGTCCAACATTTTTTGCAGTAGTGCACATTCAGGACAGTCTATGCTCATTTCAGACAGATAAACATTTCGACTACAGGCTTCACTTCTAGTACCAAACATTTTTCTGCATCTTCTAAACTTGTATTGCAAAGTAACCTAGTTATCTTCTCTATTAAATAGTCAGTGTTGGGGTACCTGATAATCCTAGGTGTTAACAAGGTGGAGGAAATATTTAAGCTATTACACAGCGAGATGTACCTAGGAGGATTTTAACCAAACACTCCCCCAAATCCTTATAATGAATACATCAGGCTGAGAAAGATTTAAGCCTTATTGCCATTATCTTTTCTGTACTGACAAAGCGCTATCATAAGAAATGATCTTGTAAAGGCCAGAACTGTATTATATGATTGTAAAGGTCTTTGCAATTTTCTAGTATCCATGATAGGATACTGGAGCCATGCAGCCTGCAAACTGCCTGCAGAGCTTGCTGGGTCCCTGACTTGCCACTTCCCATTTCCAGCCAGTGAACTGCACTAACAGAAATTAAGTTATTTAATACTTTCCTAAAACTGCCTTCTAATGCAGGAAACTGCTGTAAACATTCCAGGAATTACATTCTCTTAGCAATAACAGGAGATGATCTGCCTAATAGTAATTGTGAAGGTAGTTCACAAATTTTGTCAAATTATTTTGTTGGTCAGAAAAGCCTAATCAGCAAATCAAAGGAACTTTTTCCTCTTCCATGGGTAGTCCAGAAGTCAACATAATAGACTAATACTATGCACCTCTTCCTATGTACTTAACATGTTTCTACTTAAGAATTCCCCTGCCTTGAACATCAATCATGACTATCAAATCTTGAGAGTCTTAAGTTAAATGAATTTAGAAAGAAAAGAGTGTGGTTTCAAATACCACACCGTACATGCAAGAAGAACAGCCAAAATAAAGTAATTCCAGTTCCAGTTTTTCAGACAAGAGAATAAAGACAGTGATGCTAATGACTTATCTGACATACAGGATTAGCAACAAAAGAACAGAGCGTGCCTCCAAACTACGAGGTCTGGCAGTGAGGATACACCATACTCTCAACTCTCTCCATCTGCCACCCATTCAACATGAGCTGTATCAGAGCAACCATCTGAGACCACTGATCACTCCAGCATCTGCCATCCTGACTCCAACTGAAGCTTTACTAACCAACAGTTGTGTTGAAAACACAGCTTCAGAGTCATAGCAAGGAAAGTGCAAGTACCAGAGTCTGATCTTTAGACAAACGGATGCTCCTTTTAGTACCAGCTGCCTCCTGTCTCACCGTGCAAGAACATCTGTGCAGAATGCTATTCTTTTTACTGTGCCAGTGTAACTGAATATTAAGGGTATGCTGGCACACGCATCTTTATATGTAAGTGAGCAATGACAAACTAGACACATGAATGCGGATGGCCCTTCAGAGTTAAATCTGACTTGACTCAGGAGCTAGCTCCAAGTTTGAAAACAAGATGCCAATAACATACTTACCCCTGCCGTTTGTCCAGCATTAGCAAGACCTGCTTCTAAATATATAAACTGCAACCTAGTATCTTTTGCATTCAAAAAATGGTTGTGTAAGAGGCTGCAGTTTTTTTGACTTACCAGGAGATGGCGGCTGAATCTTAGGTTGTTTCTTAGTATCTCCGGTGCTGAAGACTTCTGGAGGGGGCTCCTCCCCTCGCTCAATCTTGCACTCGAAGGCAAACAGGTACTGAATGTATTGTTTTTTCAGGGAGCTGGCTGCACTGCTCGAAGTGCCAACGTTCAAGGTGGTTGCCAGCTCACGCCACTTCTTGTTTTTATTAACCTAGCAAAATAAATGGCAGAATCACTGGTTTGCAGCAAAGTGGTTTGGTTAAGTCAGGAGACAAAAAAGGAAAAAAAAAAGAAGAAAAAACCCCACTTAATGTCTTGGTTTACTTTTTTTATTTTCCTCTTTTAACTAATGCTCATTACTCCCACACGCAGTAATGCATAGACAGCATTTACAGTTATAAAACCATTAAGGAACCTGCTGATAGCTACATAAAAAGCTTTGCTTGTGGAGAGTCTTCTGCATGGTGCATTTTTTAAATGCCTTGCGCTCTTCCAGGGCCTATCCTCTTCAGTTAGCAATCCATCTCCAAGCAAATTCACGCTCATTCTCCCCCTCTCTGACACCCACCCACACCCACCCCACTCTAATTAAAAGGCAGCTTCTAAAAACTGATTTAGAAAGCAGTAACAGCGTTATTGTGCAATTAAGTGTTTGAGCATTGATACGAAAAATATTTTTTTTTTCTCCAAAATAGCCACCAGCTGTCACACAGTTCAGCCCATAATCCCTGGTTCAAGTCCTTTCACTTTAGGGCGTCTTGCAGGGACAGATCAATGATCCTTCGGCTAGATGAGAGGCAGAATGAAGCGAGGGCCCTTAATTAATTAAGGCAGACTTCAAACACACAGGGCTAGTCCAGCAATGCTCTGCATTACAGTGCTGACTGCACAACTCCACTGTGAGTCTTGTTTGCAGTGTAAGGCTGAGAATATTTAAAGACTCTGTTCATGAGTTCCTCAAACACAGCTGATCTGTAATAACAGTGAAGTTCATCTGTCATCCTGGATGATGCCACTGGCTTGCTCAGCTGTACCACTCACAGCAGCCAGTATTTTTGCTGTAATACCTGATACCCAAAAGTTCATTCAACCAGTTGTGCAATTGCTAGGTATGATCCAAGGAGGGGCGGCAGCAGTGAAATAAACCGGCTTTAAATGGTTGAGCATCTCAGCTTTTGTTGGGGAACAATCCTGATTCCATGATGACTGCTATTTGCCCTGAGGCCTGAGATTTTAATGACTCCAATTTAGCTTGTATAGCTACAAAGGTTATCACCAGCCATATTGTTCCTAAGCCCGTGTGACAGCAAAAGAAACATTTCTTAAGTTTCTCTCAGTGTTTAGTAACACCATAACTGCTGCGAGTCAGCCAAGATCTTTTGAAGATAGCATTAATAGCAAGCAGGTTGGCATGGCTACGCTAAGTGTTTTCATTTCTCTGGTATATCCTGCAAGAACCCAGGAGTTAAAGGAGATGAGATTTTCATAAACTGCCCCTGCTGAGGCTTGAAATCCAGTTACACAGCCCTTTGTGCCTACTGACTTACAGCTAAGTGGTGCGTAAGGAACACATTGCATAATGCAAACAGAAACATTCATGCCTAAATGCCCAGTATATTGGCATTTAAAAGAAGACTTCCAACCCCCGTCCTGTTCATGTTGGGACCCCATCAGCTGCAACTATTCAGACAGAGAATTATGCACCGCTGCTGCACAGCTCCACTCCCTGCCACTCTCCGGGCAGAATCATGGGATGTGGAGTGCAGCGATTGGAGCAACAGCTTCTTAGGAGAGCATCACCCCGATGCACTTAAATAAACCTCAGCAAGCAAAGCTCCCCACCTCTCAGTAGCCCCAAAGAGATAAACATGGTGATCATTCATGTGGGCACACTAGCAAAACCAGGAGCCTTTATTTTAAGTGTCAATTTTTACCAGTACTGAAGCACGCGTATTTGTAACTCAAGCTCTTTCAAAAATCAGTCTAAGTGAACAGCATCTGTTCTTTGGCAATGTATGTCTGTCACTGCAAATCAACACTGAGTGTCCCAAAATAAATTTCCATAATAAGCAAACATGAATGACTCTCTAGAATATCCCATCTGCCCCCCATCTTGCTTAATTTTTGATGCTAAGAGTCATACTATGGGCACAATCATACTGTATGAGGCAGAGGCAGCTGCATGATACGATTTACCTGTAATAAAGTTTCTGAGCTAAAAGTAATCAAATCTTTATGATGCTGGGGGGCATGAGCTGATCACTAAAAATGTCAGGATAACATCTCTTACCCATATAGAGCATTTAACAACTGGCAAGGTGAACTATATTAGGTTTCTCTGCTTTCCTTTCATAAGAGAAATAGCTAAAATCTCTGGACTTAAAGGGCCAATGATCTAATTCAGTAGTCAAATCCTATGTTGTGAGGTGTACTATTAAAAATAGCATTGAAAATGGTACTAATTACGTTGGACATCTTTCTTGAACTAACCACATCAATTATTAAAATGTGCTCTCTTTCTGAGGATCTAATTTGTTTGCCATATTTTTCAGTTCAGATTTTGTAATTAGTGTAAAATTGTATCTATTTAAATATCAAATATTATCTATCTTATATTAAATATTGCACATACATATTTATCTACATAGCTATGTTTTAGACCTCATCTTGCAAAACACTGAACATCCACCAACGTTCTTAAATCCACAGAAATTATGGGTCTCAGCACTTCACAGTACCTTCTAGCACCTAGCCAGAGTGATCCCCTAGATGCAAGGTATGCTTTGTAAAAGCATCAGGCAAGGACAGATGACTTCGAATACCATATCTAAGGCTGCGAATACTGACCATTTTCTCGTGCTTTCCCTTTTGATGGTGCTAGACAATGAAACATTTAGTTTTGCTCTGTGGTGGTCAGTCTTACAGAACTCACAAGTAATTTCCAAACATCCCTTTACAAAAATTCCAGCTAAATGGTGAGAACACAAACCAAAGCTTCTCTCTCTCCCATCTGTGATTTTTTTATTCTTAGCTCTTCCTGTTTTCATTTTCCTTCATCTCAATTAAGTAACTCACCTTTTCCTTGTAATTATTATGTTTGTGAGGCAACCCAAAATACCCTGTAAGCACTTTCCAAACACAGGGAAAGCACAGTCCGTGTCTAAGAAACAAATGTACTGTACAGAAACACTCAGAGATTAAAGGTTTGGGACAAAGGACTGTGTTTCAAGAATGTATCTGCCACTTTTCTGCAGAGATGAATTGATTTGTCCTAGAGGCAGTATCCCTATCTGGGAAGGATGGATTTCAAAATCCCCTTTTCCTTTCAGCTCTATCATTTCTTACTTGTAACTTTGATCCAATGGCGCTTTCCTCTTTTCTTCTCTTAGTGGCATTAATGGACTCCCCTGAACAGGTAACAATTTCATCTGTCTATAGCAATGGTCAATTTTGATTCAAACTCTAGAGTTTTAGGGCAATTATGCAGCCCCAAATGAGCTCCAGATAAATATTAAAGCACAAAATTCTGTTTTCTTCCACAAAGTTGTCAGGACTGAAAATGTAATGGTGTAACCAGTGGGAAATACTCTAGAAAAAAAATGCGTAATGCCTTTTCAAAAGGTTCACTTTCAAGCACTTCTCACCTGTGCTAAACCTCCAATCTCTTTGACGCAGACATAAAGCCTGAACAGGTCCAGGGGCTTCTTGCCCACAGCTGGCAGACTGGCCACAGGCGTGCCCCTCTCCTCCATGAACGTGAGGTACCGATCTACCCACATCTTGCGCTCTGGCTCATTTCCTAGCTCATAGACTTTAGTGATCTTCTCTCCAGTTGTGGTAGAGGAACTTGATTTCTAAATCGCAAGAAGAAAAAAAAGAGTTGGGGGAAGGGTGGGAGGGGGAGGGAAAAGAAAGTAAGAAACTCACAACATTGAAAAAGAGAAGATGTCAAACAAACTAAAGCTATCACACAACAGTCAGGAATGAAGGCTACTAGTTCAGGCACAAACAGTACATTCTGTCCATATACGGAAAATTCAGCTTTTTAAATAAAGGGCCCAAACTCCCCATTTTCATGTTTCTTTCACCGATCTGAACTTTGGATCCCAGAAGGCAAGTTTCTGATGTTGCCTCATGTCATTTGAAGAAGAGGTAGCTCTCACGTAGTGCTTCATGTCATCCACTTATCTCAAAGTGCTTTGCAAGCAATGATTTGGGTAAAATTAAAAACAAGTTTGTCCCACACAAGTTTACATAAAACAAACCAAATCAACCCTCTCCTCTTTGCCCTCTAAGAGGGGCTAGAAAACCAAAAGTGTTCCTCCAGAACAGGAATTGCACAAAAGTAGCCTAAAGCGTGAATCATGGGCAAACTAGTACACCGAGAAGTAGTACTCTCTTCAGAGAGACACAAAAGGTTATGCTTTACTACCTCTTCACACCACTGCTGGCCAAAAAGCAAGATGAGCAAGAGTGCCTACAGTACAAGAAGACTGGTGGCAATACTCTTCATGAACTGCCAATTAGCTGCCCAAGCCAATAATGCTTATGAGTAGCTACTACTCTCCTCCCTTGAAAGAGGACAGAAGATGGCCATCTCACATGTCCTGCCTTGCAAAGACAATGTGTATTATGACCGGGGAAAACCACAGATACACAGCAATCAGAGCTGAACCACCACCAGGAGAAGCGAAAGAGGTGGAAAGAGCAGAATTCTTTCTCATGTGGCAGAAATGCAGGAGTGAACCCATTTTCCTGCTGGTATTTGGGCTTTACAGCTAATTAAAGCTCATGTTATCCTGATGCCCTTTTTCTCCTCTACATGGAGATGGCAGAAAGCACTGAGGCTGCTACACAAGCTATAACTTCTCACCATATCTTTTCTGTGCAATATAACCCTGTGAGCTGGGCTTTGTGCCATGTGTGGATGGACTACACCCTATCCGAGCTGCCTCCGATCTGACAGCAGAGAGGGGCTGCTGCTACTGCTGGAAGACCCTCCTGCTTGCAGAAGGTGATTTGCTCAGCAGTGGAAGATGGGAGTGGTTCAGAATTAAATACAAGAGAAAAAGATTTATATAAAGCTTTGGGAATACATGAAGGGAAACGTATCCTTTATGTCCATATAGTAAAATCCTAAACTTTGTTGTTGATTGCAGTAGACACTTCTTTAAACTCATCTAATCAATCATTCTTTTTCTCCTCTGCCTTTTCCTTACTTTGAACAGGAGACAGCACTATTCTGAAGTAAACAGGAACTTAGTTCTAGTAGAACTTCTCTGAAGAAGACCCTAGCTGTACCTCACAGATGCTAGAGAACCACCCACTTTGTCCATGTCCCCACTTAGCGCTGGTGAGGACTGGTGCTCAACACCACGAAAGATGCAGTGGGGCCACATACAACTGCCAATGATTTTAAAAGCATTGCCACCATTCATCTTGCACCTTAGCCTGGAAAATATGACAGGCTCTGTATCTCCCTCCAGCCATTAGCTGAAACTTGGCAACACTGGGGGAGAGTCAGGAGAAAAGAGATGTGAAGCCAAGGGGGGTGACCCAGCAGTTCCATGAGCCATTGCTGTTCTTTCCAGTGAATGGATATTAATTTTAATTAAATAAATAGCCTTCTGTACAGTTTTCTGCCTTGCTTCCCAATACTGTAACTTCTTCACAGTAGTCCTACCTTTCTTACTTAGAAATGAGGTGCACTCCTGAATTTACTTGAGCCAGATTCAGTTGTGTTACAACTCCTACTGAAGTCGAGTGTCAAGGCTGAATTTGTTTTACTAATACTAAGTGGCTGGCAGAAAAGTACTTTGACAGGAGTCCTGCAGATTATGCAATCAAAGCATAAAAGCATAAACTGATTCTGTAACGGCAACCTGTTTACTCAAAGCATCACTTGCTATGTATCTGGATGTTTAAGAAAATCAGTTTAACTCTTTTCAACAAATATACTTTATCAAAGATCTCTGTGGGAGGTGGGTGGAAAGAGGGAAGTAGGCAAGTCATGTTGCTACTAATTTGATTTTGTAGTGAGAACAGATATATGTTCACATAGGCTTGAACAGCTGAATAAACTGGAGCTACCCCACTACCAGCTGCAGTAAGAACAAAGTTACTCTACTGCTCATCAGCTTTAGTATTAATTTGACACGTATGATGCTGCAGAACTTTAATAAAAAAGGTGGGAAATTTCAGCTTTTACCCAGCAAATTTTGTATGTGCGTATATTCTAACATATGAGGCAACAAAATAGTTTCTATTTCACTTTTATGGTAGTCCATGATTAAGAATGTTCAGATTTACCATTTTTACGTTTTCATTTTTATATGGTAAGATTCTCTTTTTCAAATGAGATTCAGAGCAGAATGGAAATAGTTAATGATTTTTCATTCTGGGTTTTTCTACTGTACATCTCAAATGATGCTGCGTTTCAGCAGTGTGGCAGCAGGCTCTAGAATGACAGTATAATCTGAAAACTTTTCACAGCTTACAGAAGGTAAGAAGCGTTTCTTACTGTGTGAGCTTTCAGGTTGTCATGCTTTGTAAAACGGGTGCAATTTTCTTCTAAAATGAAACGTTAACTTTAGAAGAATGCACTGGAGGGAAGAATGTGATTTCTCAAGAGTAAAGATCTTTTTCTCTTCTCTATTTTTATAAATGTAAACATATAAAAATGACAGATGTGTGCAAGCTAGTCTACACACAAACAAACTTCAGTTCCACATGGGCAGGTTCAGCTGGAAGCCTGAATTTGCCTATAGGTAAATGTTAACTCTCAGAAAATAAGGGTTTATTACAAAATGATCCCATTAGCAGATTGTTAACTAAAATGAGAGCATGCTAGGCAATGCTAGAAGAATACAGATCATGAGGTTTTCTTCTGTGAAGCCTGTTGATTATTTTGGTGATAAAAGAATGCTAGTGCAAGCCTGGGCACATACCTTTACCGATTTAGTTTTATCCTACTCTGCCCTCAATCCCCAGCACTCTTCTACAGGTTATGGCTGGCCATGTTTAAATGGTTGATTTAAAAAAAAACCCACCAAAGTATGTGGATACCAAAGCCAATTCCCATATTAAATCTGTTGAACCCCATACTTTATTTTCAATACACCTACCACCTATTCAAACTGTATTATATATAGACCCTTGTACAGTGAGTCTGCAGAATCCTTCAGAGCAACACAAATTTCTGTAGGAGTACTTTTCACATTAAGGCAGTGGGTAGTTGTTTCTGTATGTATCTTTAAGCATCTATATTTATAGAACTATCTACCATTCACTTCCCCCACTTGAACAAAGAATTTCCCAATATTACACTTATTACATAGACCTATTTTACTACAGAACAGAGTGTGCACACACAGGCAGCAAAAACTGCCAAAGTCCAGTCTCTGGCAGAGGCTTTTGCAGGACACAATCCTCTGTCAAGATTTCTTCCTGAAGGAATCTGCAGACCCCTCACAGCTAGCACCAAGGAGATACAGTACTATTCAGGCATATGCACTGTCATGTTCATGGGTACCTATGGACAGGGAGCAGCGTTTTATGTTTTTTTCATAACCTACTGTTTTATTCATGTTGCAGAGACCCTGCATAGTTCACACCCACACTTGAAATTTCTCTTTGAAAGAATTTTAAAGCCACCTTGCCACTGTCAGGGATGCACACTATGTGCAAAATTAGCATAGCAGAAGTGTCCTTTTACTGATGTACCCAAAGAGCCCTCAAAACATAACATTCAAGAATTCCTTCTCCACATTTTCTCATGCCTCACTTCCACATAAAACTGCTGAAAGAGAGGATCCACTTAGCAGGATCACAGGGATACTGAGAAGTGAATCACACACCATTCACCCTTGCTTTTATCCTCTGCTGGAATGGAGAAGTTGTAGCACATGAAGCAGCTTTGGGATTTAATGAACAAATTCAGGCTGTTTTCAAATGTAACAGAACGCCTGCAATCAATCATTCCAGCCTAGGTCAGGCTGCTAAGTCAATGAAGTTATCCAATATGCTGGTCTTCATAGGTAAAAATGTACCAGCTAATTTACAGCACTTATTTTTCTATCATTCCAAAGCACTGTATTTATCCGTATCTGTGTACCAAGAAGCTAACTGAAGCTAAAGAGGCAGCAGCATTTGGACAGAAGGGCATTCAGAAGAAACTGAAAGCACAAACTTTCTCCATTTACTTTTTCCAACACTATACTTTGGTATATTTACATGGAAAAAACTCCACATATGTTCACGATGACTCTAGGATTTGTTATGCAGTTTATGCAATGAGCTCAGGAATGCATTATCATTTGGTAGCCTTGTAGAGGAAGAACTTGATGTGTTAGACAGCCTGTGCAATAACTCTCTTGCTTTCCTCCAGAAAACTGCCCAAACAAGCAATACCCAAAACATTACTACACATTACTACAAAGAAAACTAACAAAGTTTTTGGTACCACGCTTTCAGAAATGCTGTTAAGAAAAGGATGAGGCTTTGTGGGAACAAGTAACACCAGCTGCCTTCTGAGACTCAAAGTCGCTGCCAAATAAACATCAAAACATTAAGGTGGTGCATTTCGTGCCATGCTGCCCCTTTGCTCAGGGGATTCATTGGATGTCTGGTTTTTGGATGGGTGCATCTTTTTCCCTCCAATTGGCCTTCCTCTGTTTGCCCTGAGACATACTCTTCAACGTATCACTTTGTGAAAATTAAGTTGTTATCAAAGAATTGTTGCTAATTTAAGTGCACATTAACATTGGGTAAAACCCCTTTATATGCCTCACAATAATATATTTCGGTATTTTTCTACAGACAAATTATGATCATTATTACTTTTGGTAAAAAGAAATAAAAGAGGAACAATATGTATTTTTCTAATTCAAAAAAACAAGCCAAAAATGACCAAGTGGGCATTTGCTCCCCATAGGCCATATCAGCTTATGTCTGCATTCTCTTTTCTGTATTTGTATATAGATTTTTCTATGTGTATATACAGAGACATATATATGATGAAATTCATTTTTAGCTCCACACATCTCTCTCAGGTTTTTCTTTACAACCTGTATGAGAATGACTAAACACTATTCATCTAAAAAATAGTTTTCTAAAAACATATATGCATCAGGTTTTTTTCTACACAATCTGGGTCACCTCAAAATAACTGAATGAAGCAAATCAGAAACAATTTTGTTTTAGACTCTGCCCTCATAACCTAATGATTGTATTTCCAAATACACAATTCAAAATTAAAAATGTTTCAAAAATATACATGGCAGCTTTTTGGTGGTGCTGAGTCTACAATTTAAACTTTGATGGATATTAGTTTCAATAGGGGAGAAGATTTCTCTTTTTTTTTTTTTTTTTTTTTTTTTTTCCTAAATAATCCTAGCAAAGACAAGTACAGCAACCAGAGTGAAGTCAGTTGTGTGAAGGAGTTTGGGCCCAGGAACAGAAATGGAATCGTCCTTAACAACACAGTCGGCATGCTTGGAAGCTGATGCATTACAGGAAGGATGTTTTCTTCACAACAACTGCTGTATTACCAGACAGCACACTTGCATGATGCACGCAATTTTACTCTTTCTTATTTCAAAGTACTGTTGGGACAAATTTTGCCCTTGGATAAGCATGCTCAGGCCCCACTGAAGCCAGGCAGTGGAACTTACAGTCATTTGTCCGAGAGCAGAATTTGTACCCAGTGTTATAAAGAAAGAAAACTGTTTAGTGGATAAATAATGAAGAAAAGGAATTTACAAAACAAACAAGCAAGCATTAAAATATAATTAATTACAAAAAAATAAACAAAAACCAAAAAAACCAGAGCCACTTACAGGGCTTGATGGAGTCTTTGGCCAGCCTGGGCTGCTAATGCTATCACTTTCATCTCCATGAAATGAGGAGATGCTAGCAGAGCTTGGGGACATTGGGGAAGGGACTGGCAGGTTGCCTGGGGTTGGGGGCTGAGAAATACCCTGAGAGCTGTAGCTATCCTGTGGTAGAGGAATAAAAAAAAAAATAATATGACAAAGGCAGGGCAAACTTTATTAAAAACAAAAAAAATACATCCAGTTTAACAGACTGACCAATTTTTATATATAAAATATATATAAACAGAGAGACACATACAGAAAACACACACATATATAAATATATTTATATATATATATAAAAGGTATTAAAACAACATTGTTAATTAGTATAATTTGGAAAGTTTGCTGGATGCTTGGCTAAAGTCACTAAGCCACCATGCTTATTTCAAGCTCACATGGAATGCTAAGCATGGGTTTCCCCTTATGAAAGAAAGAAAAAAAACAAGCTGTTCACCTTATTTTATCAAATAAGGCAGGAAAGCAAAATATTAAAGTATGTTGCTGCTGCTGAGGCGGCCAAAACAGGAAGCTATAACTGAAGGCAGAGAAAAATGGCTGCAAGTATTGAAACCAGGCAAGACCCTTCTTCCCACCCACCTGGCACAGCCGAATCCCCACGCAACTTTTGGCTTGGGTTGCTTTGCCCCCGCAAGTTAAAATGCCGTAAGAACTAGTAACTTTCAGATCCACACAATGAAGGAAAAAAGAAAAAAAAATAAAAGAAAAGAAACAAACGAAGAGATTGCACGTGAATGGAAAGGCATGCAGGAAAGAACAGAAGTGGGTAGGCCAAAAACAGAAGATGAAGGACAACACAGCAGACTTCTGCGGGCTGAACCAACACCACGTGCGGAGGTGGTAAATACCTTTGACTTGCTCTCGGGTTGGGGGGGTCCTTCTTCTTTACCATCTGCTTTGAGAGGAAGGGGTAGTTTGGACTCACCAGGTGTCATCATATCTGCAAGACCCATAGGTGCTAATCGAAAACAGGAGAAACAGTTAAGCATGACTATGTTTGGCTTTGTAGGAAAAAACACGCTTCCTGCTGCAAGACTGTGGTGCCACGTGAAGCAGAGGTTATCCCACCTCTGTCCTGTTATTCTAGCGTCCGGAAACCTGGAAACCTCTTCAGTTGAAGTGAGGAAATAAAAGAGAACGAACGAGGGGAGCATACAAGCACCATGCAACAACAACAACAACGACCACCACCACTCTACAGAGTAAAATTAATTCTTCATGCTGCTGGTGGTCTTCAACTGTCTCCACATTTGACCACTACATTAACAGAACAACAGTCTATTTTACTAACTACTGCACCTTCCCTTTAGCAACAGACAAATGTAAATCAAAATGATGTGCATTTTGCTTGCAGTGTTGAATCCGAGAAAAAGGCTGAATTTCCCAATTAGGTCTGTATTAAGGTTGGTGTTCAGCAGATAATTCCTGCCCCCAACGACTTCAGTATGAAGGGCTCAGCCACTGTGAGCCTTAGCTACAGAATTACAAGCTGTAAACTCAGCTCTGTTGGAGAACCAGCACTCAACTTCTTCCCCTCCTGCCAAAATGAGGTGGGACTATAACGGATGCACAAATGTCTTTCTCTGATAATGGCACGCAGTTGCTTCCCAGGGGTGTGAGGAGTTTAAGGTTTTTTTTTTATTTGAAGATGCAAGTGCTAAGTATGGTATTATTGCTGCAGAGCTGCTGGGTTCCTGGATTTCTAGAAAGATGCAAGAAAAAACATTCAGATAAATAGGCAGAAAATAGTGGGCAGAGCAGATGCTAGGAGGTGCCATGACACTGAATCAATGCAAATAACCAGAGAACAACGGCAAAACAACAGGTGATTCCTTCCCTGCAGAAAACCATGTGCACAGCATTTGCAAAAGACTGGATTACCTTATCTTCCCTTCCTCTCCTTTTTTTCTCCCCCTCATGCCTTTCTTTCAAAGAAAGATCTGAGATAAGAAAAACAGCATAGAATAACCTACAAGGCAATAAAAAGGAAAAAATACATATCCCAAACTTACAAATTTAAGAATCGGCAAAGCATCGCTGTTAAAAAAAATAAAAATAAATCCGATCACTACCAGACTAGCGTGCCTCTCTGCAAAATGACAATGCTGGCTTGCACTAGGCAGCAGGCACACTGCATAGCAAGCCAAAGATAGGAGGGGGAAAAGAAGCTTTAAAAATACTTCACAGATTGCCCACTACAAAATGATTATTGCACATATTCATGTATTACTATGTTTTAGAAAATAATTAGTTTTAATTACAGCAGTGAGAGCATGAGCAGGACTCTGGCGAATACGCTGGCAAGCTTTGCAGTGCTAATTTGCTAATATCTTTAGCATCACTGCAGGTTGAGACTATGGGTCTGCCAAAAAAACCTACCCAGCCACGTGCCATGTGAGTTTACAACTGTATGCTCAATATTCGGCTTTGAACTGGCGGTGTTTTTCATGGGCACATTTTCTTGTTTTTTCAAAGCACATTTGTAGCCCAATCAAGCTCTTAAAGTCATCACAACACATAAATCATAATTGAGATTTAAAAAAAAAAAAAAAATACTTGCAATACTTAAGACTTCAAGAATTGGAACAAAAAGCCTTTTTCAAGTGATGCAGCTGCAGAGAAAAATCTATTGGGATCAGCTAAAAATGCTGTTATTTTTATGTATGTGTGTGAAACCTCAACAAAACAGCCAAGCAATATGACACTGGGAAGCCAGCATCCACTAAGCATTTGATTTGTATGCATTTTGCCCTTATCATCTGTTTGAGGAGTTGGGGCAGCTTGTGACCATTATGAAGTGAAGGACGGCAGCCTAACGCATTTTAGTTTTGAATTCCACAGTTAAAAAAAAAGTTATTTTTCTTTTAGAGATTTTTAAAAAAAATATATGTACAAAATGGTCAAATGTATGTCACAGTCTGGTTTCAAACTGGGACACAGAACTGTTATACAAAATCCATTTTAACAGTTAACACATTTCATACTGTGAAAGCGCTAAAAAATAAGTCTTAACTTCAGTTTCAAAGCAACCAAAGATGACCCTTCCCCTCTAAAGCAATTTTAGAGAGGTCAAACAAAGCAAAGTTAACTATCATGCTTCTTCACCAGAATCCTGCATGGCTAAATCCTCTGCTGATATCTCACTGTTATCTAGGTTGGCACATCATATTTCTGTTACAAAGAATAAAATAATTGTGCCCACTCCTGATAGTCCTGTTTCCATCAGAATTCCTTTATAAAATCCCTTTTCCAGAGAGGTTTAAGTTAACACCTGATGTAAAGGGCAATTAACTCTAGTCTGCAAATTACCACACATACTCTGACTGTATTAATCATGTTTAGAAATGTAATAATACCGAGTCATTTTGGCTTTTGAATATTTTTTGTTGCCATATGCAAATATAACTATCAGGAGTTGGGAGACAATTATGGAAAAAAATAATAGTTTCCCAAATTCTATTTCACTTTTTGTTCTAAATTATTTACTTCATCTACATCCTTTCTTTCTACCTAGAAGAGGAGAACTGCAAGGATTTTACTAGCAAATTGCAAGGTTGTCTAGTTTCCCTACAGCTTTTACTTAAGATGTTTCCACAGCTACTTTTCTATCCACTGTTGAAATGCTGTTTCATAACTTCTTGCAAACGGACTCTCCAGCGATTTGCAAACAGACATTCCTTCACTTTTTTTAGCAAAACGGTACAGCGAGAACATTGTTTTGACCCTTTCTGAGCAGTGAAATACTGTTATTGTCACGAAACTGCTAAAATAAGACACGGTCTCTTTCTACACAGGTACTAATAATTCTGTGTGTGAAGTGCAGACCAAAGGATAAAACATTTTAGAGAGGAGGATAACAGGGAAATCTTGACTCAAAAAGTGTTGTAGCGTACTGTGAATAGGTTTCAAGTACTAGCCTCTGGCTTATTATAAGAATTTAAGAGCTAGAATGATTTCAAAAAGCAAGTATGGGTCAAGGTCCTGAATTAACTATTCCACACTGAATTTAATGTACTCAAAAGCAGATATTGACATGAGTAAAACGGCAGCAAAGTATTCTTTTTTTGCTAAAGGCTGCTCTATCAGTCCCAGAAGATGATGAAATACTGTAGGAGCAGCAATACACAAACATTGTTTTTTTCTTTATTGCTAGTGCAATAACAGATCACGGTCTACAAAACAGAATATTACATCCTCTGTAACACATTCCTTCCTCCCCTCCCTTCCAGCCCTAGTACTCTCCCTCTCCCAAAAAAAGAAGAAAAAGAAAAAGCAGCGAATCTGTGACTCGTGGAGTTGCCAAGAGGATCCCCACTGCTTTTATGCCCACGGGAAAAACGGGAGAAAGACAACAGCATTAGCTAATGTCCTGCCACAAATGACAGGAAAAGCACAGCCCAGGGCACTCGGGCACCTTATCTGAAAGGGATGAGTGGGCCACCAAGGACCTCAGCGCCACACCTCCTTTCTGCCTACCAAGTCTCCTCTGAAGGATGACAAGTACACGCAGTTTGGGACATAGGCATCTCTACGCCAGAAGCTGGCTTGCTTTACAGTCACACAATGACCATTGGATCATGGTCATCGCTTGTTTGGAGCAGAGGTGATAGAATACTTCAGCTGTTACCAACTGCTGACATCCTCCAGAAAGTTTATTTAAATGTGCATTATATAACAGCTTATACGAAGATACACGTTAGAAAAAAAAAATTGTGAAATAAATGGAGGTTTCCATTTTTCAGAAAAATGTAACCAAGCTGCAAAGTAGAGAAAACCAATTAAGATTTCTAAGATTTCACATTCATAAATACAATTGTTTTCTCTATCAGAGGGTCATCCAAATAAATACAAAGTCAAATATATGTAATGTATATGAAAAGGTGTTGTATCTATTTTTAATGTTATTTTTAAGAGCTTCCTTTTCATTCCTTTAGTGCAAATAACTTTTCCTAGAATTTCATGTTTTATGTCAAGTATTACAATAAAAATTCATTGGGAATAGTAATACCCAGAAAATGGAAGGTTTCAGCAGGACAGAGGTAGTGAAATTAGGAAAGGATCCTTGTGTTAGTAAGGAGATTAATGCTTTTTAATTGTTTTGTTCACCTCCAGAGGCGGCAGAAATCATGAGTGCCAGTTTCTGAGCAAGCACAATATGGAAATCTGTGAGATCCAAACTCCATATTACTTCCTTTTAAAGATAATTTTCACTAGAATTAACAAGGCTTACAGCATGAAATTATTATTTTATTTATGTTGGGTTTTCTAAGTTTCCTTTTATTATATATATTTTAAAGCCTGAATTTAAAAAAATAGGGGAAAAAAATCTAAATATGTATGGGAAATGTGAACTCGTATAACAAAAGGACAGTGGAGGTTATACAATTTTTCTGAATGGCAGTTTGTTCCATAATTGTGAAGGGACTCTGGCACTTTTTGTTGAAGCTTTTGTTATTGTTATGGATGGGATACTCTATCAAAAGGATCTGTCTTCTTTGATCTCATAATTTCTGTGTTCCTAAACGGCTCTACATCAGCAGAAGCTGGTGATCTGTTGTTTGATCCACAGTCGCTGTGTAGAACTGCAACGTGATTTTCCTTTCTATTGAGACATTAATTAAAAAAACTACAGACAAAAAAAGGATCAACTGGTAATAAGGAGTTATAAATACTAATAAAACGTGTGGCAAAACCAGTGTTATACCTAGCTGTACTGAAGCTCTAAAACCATATGAAAACAATTCCATCAGCATCAGCAATCTTGCTCTATTTTAGAGCAAAACCTAAAAGTGCATTTGATTAAAGCGAATATAACCAAAACCTACCTTCCTCCCTCAAAACAGGCAATGCAACTGCACTCTCCAAAACTTGGACATCTAAGAAACCAACTTCTCCCTATTGCTTACCTTAGATTTTCAGTGGCCTCTACCTGAAACCACAGTTGTTCGTGCTCAGTGCACGTGAGCAAGTTAACTAATGCCCACACTTCGTCAGCAGCCACTCAGTTGCATTTGTTTTTGGCCCTACAGATTGACTGAACCCTGGCTTATCCAACAGACATGTGACTTTACACCAGTGGGGAAAAAGGCTCAAGAGCCAGATAGCTGAACTGGTCTTTGTGTCACAGAAAATGCCATTTTCAAGGCCGTAAGTAGGTATCACCTGCAAGTTCTCCACCTCATCAAATGCAGGGCCAGACCCGGCCCTGAAGTGCTCCCCCAGCTCAAGACATTATCATCTTAAGTACTGTATTTACACTTGTCTTAAGCTCAGCCCTTCATTTCTTTGACCCAAGCAGAAGGATGAGTCAGGATAGGGGGAAATGCAGCATTCCCACCGCATAAGCCCCTGGCAGTAGATTCACACCTAACTTTCTCTTTTTGTTCCTCCCTGCCCCTGCCTACCAACACTGTCTGTGTGCTCTTGGAGGCTGGCTGCATAAAGCAATCTAGATGCATGTCTGCTCACACACAGAGGAAAAGAGATGCACTGAACTCCTCTAGTTCATCTCATACTTACTTTCCATTGGGTAATCTTTGAATTAATAAAACTGGAACAAAAGAAAACCTCACAAACGCACTGGCAGAAAAAACCCTGATAAATGTTTAAATTATTAAAAATCCAATATTTCAGAATGCATAACACAATAAAAAGAGTATGACTACCCCATACAAAAGACTGCTAGGATAAATGGCCTTGCATTGAACAGATTTCCACTGTATGAAATAACGAATGGCTGAATTATCTGAACAAAAAAACCTCTGTGAATCTTCCTTTAAACTGGTTATTCCTTAGGAATACATAAATCTTCTTAGGCAGGGCACTCTGCCATCTGTTTGCTGTTGGTTATTTTTGCAGCTCTGGGGGCCAAAGGAAAAAGGGGAAAAATTACTTCTGCTAATAGCAAAACAGAATTTATAGCACAGTTTCAATGCTCAGAAGTAATTTTATTTCAGCAAGCCAGACAAAACACATAACTACAAAAACAAAACATAATATTACCTGGGACAGCTCTGGTGGGGGAAAAGCAAGCTATTATCTAATGGTCTTTTCAACAGCTTTTCCCTCTTCATCCAGACGGTGAAGTGTGCTGTCTGGACTAACCAATGGCTTCCAAGCCAGCACCGGAAAAAGCCTTTTTTTCTTTTTTTTTAAAAAAATCTTACCGATTAACAGCTTCCTTTCTGTTTCTTCTGCTAACCAAAAACGTAACATAACATTCTTGAAAAATAAGACACTGCTAAGCGTCTGACGAGCTCCTATGTAGAGGAAAGGAACCCTCTGGACATACTAGACACTAGAATCTCGCAGTGGCCATTTTCTGCCCAGGAAGCAAGGACATATAAAATTAACAGGGAGGAAAGACAGGGAAGGAGGCAAAGGATGAAGGAACAAAAACAGGGCAGAGAGGAAGATACCAAAATGCAGGCTCTTGGTAAGATACAATTTAAGTAGTAAGCCATCTCTAAAGAAATAAATAAAAGTAGAAACAAAACCAACTAAGAAACAACATTAAATCACCTTAGCACAACCTACCCAGCTTTCAGAAAAACTTCAAAACCCCCAACATTTCAAAAAGGGCTAATGTAATCAGTAAAGCATGCACAGAAACTCCATGACTGGAATAAGTATTTGGGAGGATGCACTTCAGGGTCATTGAAACTCCATCCAAACCCACCCCAATCAAAGAATGGATCTTTACTGAAGTATTATCTTGATGGAAGAGAATTGTTAGGACTTCAAGCTGAATATGGACTGTAAAGCACATTTGCACAGAACTACATTCCCATCTTCATAGTCACGCACAAAGCTGCAAATAATTCTAAATTCACAAGTCATGATATGAAGGATAAACCCAGCAGCTGCATTCAGTATATGGGGTTTTTTTGCAAAAGGAAGCTATGATTAAATTTCATATACTGATATTTAAATAAGTAAATGAAGAAACCCTATATATGGTTATATGAATTTTGGAAACAGTAAATATGGCCTATGTTTTCAGAACAGAGTAATTATTTTAAGTGCTCAACTTACAGCATCTTCAAGTCAGAGCAGGTGCACATCTTTTTTAAACCAGTACCACATTAAATATCTGAAATTGCAATCTTAGGAAATAAGACACTGAAAAGCAACAGCAGCCTCTTGAAAGATGAGGTTTTTCTCCTTCCCTCTCTTGCAGACACATACACACAAATATACATATACTTGCTAGTCAACACCTACGTCAAACTGGGTCCGAGTGTTGCTGGAACTGTTCAAAACATTGGACTCATCTACATGCTGTGCAAAAGGACTTAATGAAAAATGTGTGAGTTACTGTACAAAAAAATGCAAATACCTTAGCCTAGTTTTGAATCACTCCAAACCACCCAACAGGGGTGAATCAAATGAAGATGACTATCCCCCTGCCACCAGCCCAGGGCTGGTACCGTTAAGCAGATTTATGGAGGAAGGCCACTGCTGAAAGGTTACCCACCATTACCTGCTGAACTGTTCACCATGTTAGGTGCCATGCTGTAAGGAGGACCCTGCGGGTTCATCAAGCCAGAGGTGTTGTTCATCGGCTGAGTGTAGGGGGAGCTGGATCCCATAATACCGCTCTGATTCATGGCAGGAAAATTGCCTTGCCTAAGAGAAGAAAGAGCACACACACGATGTCTCATTATGTATCTCATTGCTGAAGATGCTGTGGTTTGTCACAGAGTACATCTCCTATTGTTTGCCAATAGCCAAGGTGAAGGGATGCAATTAGTTCATTTTACCTACATGGGGAGCTTTGAATTAGGCCTGAAATAGTTACCGTGTATCTGAGACAGAACTGGACTGAACAAAAATTTCAAGAGTTGTATACAGCGTCTTTATACGTCACAACCAATCAGCAGAAAAATACAACCCATATTATTTGTCCTATGAGTAGACAGCAATGTGATCAGGAGTAAAAATTAGAACCTAGTGTTGGCATAAAAAAATTCCAGTGAATTGCATTTTGACCATGTAATAGAAATCCCTACCTGTCATAGCTTAAAAAATGGTGAAATGACCAGAAGAAAAATGGGTACCATACAATCTGTTTCAGATTTCTGTATCTGATGTTATTGCATTGAATACAACGTTCACCTTTTGTACATGCCATCTATGTCCAATCTTTCAAACAATCACATATGCACTACACTTTGTTGAAACAAGAAACCTCAGCAGAACTATTTGGTTTTGAAAATTAATCACGTATCTGTATAATGCTTTCATAACTGAGACTTAAAGTTTGTCTCAAAAACTGCCCTAAATTAAGCCCTTACCTAATTCTCCACATCTTCAGATGTGAAGGTCTGACCAAATATTATTGAAGGCTAAACCTCACCTACTTTGAAGTTCTAAAAAGTATCTAAGTATGCTTTGTACTGGATTTATCAAATTCTACAGATAAACTGAGGCACAAGTAAGAAAATAATCCAATCCAAGTAAGCAGGAAAACCTGATGTAATGCCTGATCCAACTTCAAAAATAACCTTTCATTCTCTTAATCCATAATTATCTACCTTTTCTTGGTATAGCTGAAGACTGCACATATTATGATATGTTTATGGATATAGACTTACACATATAAAATAATATATATAAATAAAAACACATGCAAAAAATATACTTACTTGTATATTCATAGCCTACATAGGAAAATACAAAAAACTCAGACCTGTTTCTTCAATGTACCCTCTGTAAATTTATTCTGTTTTTCCAAATAAAGGAGACAAGAAAGCAAGCAACAACCCCTTTACATAGCTTTGGTACCTGTCAGCTTTCTTTTCCTCATGAAAAGCAAAGCATTTAATTTTATACTACAGGCAAGGAAAGCTGCATGTCCTGGTAGCAAGATGGAGTTTTGGTATAAATTCTACTTTTCGTTATTATACAGTATTCAAACAAAACAGACAACCCGCAAACTAACAACCCTGAATAACTTCAGTGGCTTCTTGCCTTCTCCAAACTCATGGCAGAATCTTAACGCAATTGGCAGAAATGGATTCTTTTTTAGGAGGTACAGGAGGAAGACCATTAAAGCGCTATTTGGCCTAATTTTTCTTGACACATTGTGAATTTCTTCAAAGGAAAAGAGAACATGTTATCTAAATACAGCATCTTTTTCCAAGTCAGTTTTGTCCTTTGCTCTCTGAATACAAACTTTTCTTCACTCTTGCAAAGAGGCAAAGGCTTTCTTTTGATATGAAGGAGACAACTGCCATACAATGTCATTTCCCTGATGAAGCTTGCAATGAGTAGTGGAGGGAAAAGATTTAAAATGCACAGCCCTGCAATGCTCCAAGGGAAAATTACAAAAGGAAAAGAGAAGAGCAGGACCATTTGGCAACAACTTTAAAAGATTTCAGTCGCACAATCAAGCTTTTCTTATGTAAATACTGTATCTTAAACACCCTTACCCCCTTTTTTTTAGCTGAAAATTGCTATATTTCAACAAATGCAGTTAACTGAAAAGTTCTTTCTATGCTGGATAAGCAAGATTCTTTCCGTTACTGGGTAAAGTTACTAGTGAAGATGGAGAAAATGTGCAAGTGCATTTTTACACTTTAAAAAAGAAGTAATAGATTTTGAAAGGTTCTTTTATGGAGTAAGGCTGGGATTCTGGGAAAGGCAGAAGTCTCTGCAGGTATCTATCTCTCCAATGTCCTTCTTTTGCTTTAAAAATACCCAGGAGATACGCACCTTGCAGGTAAGCTGAAATTGGTCCTTACCAACTAATATTTCAATACTATTACTTTCTATAGCATGTATATCTCCTAAGCTGTGGGGCTGTTCATTGTCTCAAATTGAGGTACAACCTATTTCATGTTACCCACTATGGACATCAATCTCAATTGTAGCTCATGAAAGCGTACTGCTGTACAACAGCTTTAAATCAAAAAGTAGGAAACTATTTCCAGTTTAGACGGGGAGTGGAAATTAAATAAAAGGAATATACTAGCTTTGGCCAGGACAGCAAGAAAATAACTGAGGTCTAAATAAATTGCTTCTGTACCCAGAAAGGCAGACCTGAATGGCAGAACCTAATTCCGAAATTTCATCTGGCAAGGCAATACCTTTCCCTTTCATCCTCCCATGTAATGCCGTACTTGGAACAGACACAGCTCTCAATCTCTGGAAAGAGCCCAGCAAATGAAAAGACTCAGCACCACCCCTGGCAGAACTTTGTCCTTCCCTGGTCCCCTATCAAAGCACTGACCGCAGCACACGTGAGCTGCTTCAGTAACACTGAAAGGTGCCATCCTGTAAGAGCAAACGCTATTTTATCCTGAGATTGGGTGCAGTGCGCAGCACAGAGCTCCTCTGCGTATTATTCTGCTCTATGATGGCTTGGAATGGAAAGTTTCTTTAGGGAGAAATAATCAGGTATTACTTCAGCCTTTAATTCTCACTCCACAGTGGGCCTCCTTTGAGTAAGGACTGCCGACTGTGACAAATTGTGCTGCATCAGTGCTATAATATGAAGTGGAGTCCATTAAGAACTGAGCTGAGATCACCAAACTCATTTTGATTAACCTCCAGGTCACTAAACACTTATAAATATGTTACACAGCAGCTGCTAAACATATTTATATATGCTTAAGGTCACAGCATCATCTGTTGGTTGTTGGAGTTAAGTCAAAAATCTTATGTCTCCTTCTGTGCTGCTTTTAGTAAAGGCATATCCAACATAGTATTTAAGAAGTAGTTATCTCAAAGTGTACTACCAGACTCTCTCCTACATCTCCCAATTCCCTCCTCCATTTTTCCGGGAGGCTAAATAAAAATCAAGTCTTTCAGAAACAGTCTGCTGTACACGTAGTGACATCTAATGGCAAAAATTCAACTGACCGGCTATGAATTCTATAGCAGAACAAACCCAGTTAAGTATACAGTTTTACAATATTTACCACATAAACACCAATGGCTGGGTTGCCTAAGGATGACACAAGTGATAATTAGTAATAATAGGAAGAAATTAAGAAAAGAAACACTTATGTTGAGTATAATGAAAAAATGTCTTCATGGTGAGATGCCGTTACCCTCCAAGGGAATGAAGAAAACCCCAGTACTTGACACTTCTGCACACAGACAACACATTAGAAAATGTACTGGTCGGAGGAATCCTGCACTACATATGAACTAGATGACCTGTCAGATATTTTCCAACGCTAACTCTTCCAATACTGTGATCCCTGATCACATATTTTTCCCCATTTACAAGAAAAAGCAGCTGAGCCAATACAAATTTAGGATTATGCTATCAATTTAAACACTATGCTTAAGCCTACACATTTCTTTTTTCTGCTCTACTGTTACAAGTAGATGTCCAAGTATTCAGCAAATGGAAGAGATTAAAAATGAGAAGGGGGGAATCTGCTTGCTTTCTGTGGTTTATTTACTCTGTTGACAATTTAGTAATTCACAGCACTTGCATAATGCCAGAGCCAGTTGTTATGCTCGAGGAAAGGGCTGCCACCCAGGGGGACCTAGACAGGCTGGAGGAATGTGCTGACAGGAACCTTATGAAAGTCAACAGGGACAAGTGCAAGGTCCTGCACCTGGGAAGGACGAGCCCCCTGCAGCGGTGCTGGCTGGGGCTTGACTGGGGGGGAGCAGCTTTGCTGAAAAGCCCGTGGGCATCTTGGCAGACAGGGAGCTGAGCATGAGCCAGCAGAGTGCCCTGGCAGCAAAGAGGGCCAACAACATCCTGGGCTGTGTGACCAGGAGCAGAGCCAGGAGATGGAGGGAACTGATCATCCCCTCCTTACTTGGCACTCATTAGACTCCATCTAGAGTATCATGTCCAGTTTTGGATCCTGCAGTAAAGGAAAGATGATGATAAACTGGAGCGAGTTTAGCAGACGAGCCCTTAGATGGTCAGGGCTTGACCACTCACCCTGGAGGGGCTGAAGGACAAGGGCTAGTCCAGCCTGGGGCAGAGACAGCTTACGAGAGGAACCTGACAGCAGCCCCCCAGCACGTAAAGGGAGGTCAGCAAGATGAAGCCAGGCTCTTCACAGTGGGGCATGGTGGGAGGATGAGACACAACGGGCAAGAGTTAAAACATAGGAAGTTCAGACTGGACGTAAGGAAACCCTTTTCCCAGTGAAAACATTCAAGCACTAGATCTGCTGGCCCAGAAAGGCTGTGCAATCTCTGTTCTTGGAGTTTTCAAGACCCAACTGGATAAAGCCCTGAGCTCTCAGCTAAGCCTGCTGAGGAGGAGGTTGGACCAGAGACCTCTTGAGGTTCCTTCCAGCCTGAATGACCCTATGATCCTAGATTGTGCTGTTGATAGTCTGGTGTACCTTTGGGTCCAAAATACAACTGGTCAAATTCAAAACATTCCCTTTTAAGAAGGTGCTGTTCTGCTCTTTTGTTTTCCTTCACTTGCAATTTACCCGAAGCTTAATCTGCACTTAATCTCTTTCCTCTACAAAACAAGTAGCATCAGATCTAATTGTGTCTACTGAGGTAATGCAAAAGTCCGTGTATTTGAAGAGAGGAGATGACATGTGAGATCTGGTCATTGTTAAAAAGCAGAACAAAGAAATTGTAAGGAAGAAGAGCACTGACAGTACAAAGGAGCACATGAGTGATCACAGCTGCCGAGCAGTGTCTCTTGTACTGAGATGTCTTCCTTTAATTGGACCTGAAATCACCAGTAGGTTAGTGTGTTGTCTCCAACTGCTACACAGAACTCACTCTGCAGTCCTTGCATTTAATATTTGCTGGTATGTGATTTAGTACTCCCTCAGTGTTGCCATCTGATGAAGTTTTTTACTGTCATCTTCCTCAGATTTGAACAAATTTGAACTAATTACAAAACTGAGTTCAGAGGTAGGTGTGGTTTAGCTATGGACAATGATAAAAGTGGATTATGCTTCCCAGCAGGACAAAAAATGAAGACACAACTTTTCATACGGAAACATGTCAAAGGTCAGGTTTTTGCTGTGTGCAGAGAGATCCCAACTTCCCAACTATTTTTGCTGTGTGCAGAGGGATCCCAAGTTCTACAACTTTCTGTGGAATTTCTGGCATGCATCTGGCACTCTGTGCTCTCCTCTCGATCTAAACGTGTAACATTGGAGCAAAGCCTTTCACGCAGTCAGAAAAAAATGATCCAGCTTCTGTAATGAACCCTGTGGCAGCCTGAGCACAGGGGTGAGTCAAGCACAGAAACATGTAGGAAACAGAAGAAGGGTTCAGAGGTGGAGAGTCTAGAAGGGCTGGAGGTGAGGAGAGTTTGGGGCAGAAAAGATGGAAATGGAGGGGAGACTATGAAGAATGAACAAGGGTTGGGAGCATCCTCACTAGATGCCAAAGGTTTTTAGGGCCAGGAGGATGATGGGTGCTCTGGAGAAGGGAGATGAAACAGGAGGAGGAGCCGGAAAGAACATGCAGAGCCGCTACTCCCAGGGTAAACAGAGGGAAGGTCCCTCCAGCACAAACATGGAGCCTCTCAGCCAGATCTGCCTGAAGGGAGGGAGGGATTCACAGGGGAGCCTCAAAAGCAGGGTGCTACCAGCGATGTGCCGTCCTCCAGCCCCTCTGCTCACACACTCTGCCGTGAGGCAGGGCCAGGCTCTGAGGCAGCCACCCCAGCCAGGAGCTGGGTGAGCTCCAGTCCAGCAGCGTGGCACAGCAGGGTGATGACGAAGTAGCAGTGCTGCAAGGATGGGAGTTGGGATGGGGCACACAGCCCAGGTAGGGAAGAGCTGCCACTGAGTCACACCTCACACATCCTGGTGGCCGCAAGCTTACACCAATTATTATTTAGGCACCTCTGCACTGTGCTTCCTGACACTTCCCACAGCACTCACATAACACAGGGATTTCTCCCGGTTATCCTGCCCTAGGCACTGGACCTGAAAAATTATCCTGGTACCGCGACCTGGCTACCTGAGCAATTGGCTGGCAAAAAAAAAAAAAAAAAAAAAAGGCCCAAAAGCCCATGGAAGTTTGCCATTTCTGCTCCAGATCTTTAACCTACATCAGTTTTGCAGCGAATGCACTGCAGCACCTCAGGGGAGTAATTTGTGTAAACATTTTAAAAGGAACATTTTTTTTTTTAATGCTGACACACTGCTAAGGTGGCTACTTGATTACAAACTGTGAAAATGACTGCGTTAGGCTGCGCTCACAAATCACAGTGTACTGACCAAATTGCCCTGTGCTTATCTGTGCCAGGTCTGCAGCATGACAATATTTCCTCTCTCTTTTAAATGTCAAAGTATGATTTGGGGGGTTGTTATTTAAACACACTGACCTGCACAATAACCAGAAGTACTTTATTTAAATCTGTCTTGAGCTGGGACTAGCCTTAAGCGCTTATAATCTGTCATACTTTGACACCAAATGGGTTATTATAATGAGAGTAATTCAGGAGTGAGACCCGTGAATGCTTTCTCCCTGGAGAATTTACACATAAACACGTGCATGCAGATACATATGCTCTTTTGTTACGGATTTTCCTTCTTGCTACATTATGGGCTTCCTTGGAGAAGTGAAACCGTTTCTGTCATCAGGGGATATGGGAGAACTGGAGGAGGGAGATGAGAGCACAGATTAAATAAACCCCAACACTGCTTATTTTGCTCTGACTGGAAGTTCATCGGTGAGTCAGCACTGTTAGCAAAGGCCAAGACACATGAAATCTGAATATTGGCTTGAGCAGCTATAAAACGGCATTAAAGGCAGTTCCCATGTAAATAAAACAAACGAATTTAACATCACTATATCTGAAAGCCAAGTATCCCCTTCTTGTTAGTTGCTACTGTAAGTGCACTAACCTGGATTTACATCTCCTCCTCTGTTCAGTGGGGAAGCTCGCCACTCGCAATAACAAAGTTTTTAAAAAGCAACCATGAAAGCTGGTGACATGACAGGTGTTAGGTCTGCCACGAGATTTTTTTCCATTTGTCAGGTTAGAAGGAAAAAGAAAATTTTATACTTGTGTGTGTGTGCATGCGTGAAAAGGGGAGGCCAAAGCTCTGAAATGCACTGGCACTGACAAAACGCTAGGAAACATAAATGAAAAAGCATCCAGATTTGTACCAGTGTGCATGTGTGTGTGTCTGCTGACATCAGGCATACAGAACACCGAACTATTCTCCCCAGCAACTGGGCCTAAATGGCAATGCTAAAATGGGAAATAATTTTCTAGCATCATAATTATGTGATAGTGCACACCACCTTGTAATCCACTGCAGTCTGACCGAGCACATTGCCTGTTTTCTTTGTCTGGCTGATCTAAAGATTATTGTGTGACATACTTTTTGGAAGAATAACAGAAATAGCCTTTCTAAATACATTCTTTTTCTTCTGATTACGCAAATACTTGTGCTTTTAGCATCATCACCGTCACTTGTATTCCACTAAGAAACAACAAAGGAGAGAGAAGAAATTTAAAAATTAGTTGTTCCTACTAGGCTGATTCAATGCTCAGCCCCTCAGAAAAGCAGCCACAAAAACTTATTGTTTGGTTACATGCTATTGTCATCACATTCACCATTTTTTCCAGTGAAAACACCTGCCCGATGGGCTACCTACTTGGTAGTCATTTAAAGCCCAATAAAACACAGGAGTGTCACACCACATCAAACACTGGAAGAGCAACTTAAGAGGCATGTGTAATTCATGAGTATTGATGCTAATAACAACACAACTACACTACAATGAATGCATGCTGAGATCAGAATAAATCTCCCTACCCCATTTTACAGATAACAAAAACTGAGGAAGAGAACCAAGATTAATAACGGTCTAAAATATGGCCAGAAGAATAATAAAGTAGTTGAATGCAGTGAGGAAAATATAGCACAAGCATGCAGAAAAATAAATCCTTAACTTCACTTGATCCTAATGATATAAGGGTGTGTGACTGAAAAACATGAAGGATGTTTAGTGAAATACTGTAGGGTTTTTTTTGTTTGGTTTTTTTGTTGTTGGTTTTTGGGTTTGATTTTTTTGTTTGCTTGTTTGTTTTTTAGGTTGCAGCTATTTAATTTTGTTTTTATAAAGCTCCTTTTGTGTTAATTAAAGTTTTTTTGGTCTAAATTTCATGGTGACCACAGCATTTGGTCACCAGTCTTCAAACCCACAGGGATTCCCTGAAATGCCTTTATTGTGCAGCACTCTTACAAATGCAGAAAGACCTCCATATTTGAATTTATTTGTATAAGAACGAACTAAGCCCTTTGTACTCAGTGCAACCTGTACTGGATAAGTACAATATAATATAATGCTGTGTGACAGAAAACATGGGACTACTGAAAAGTGGGCCAAGTCAAATGGCTTGTAATCCGCTCTTAGTGACCCCTGCCTACCTTCCTGACAACGTGGATTTAAACAGCAGCTGCTTGCACACTGTCCCCATCAGACATAGTAACTGAGCACTGAGGAGATACATTTCTTAGCCCAAGTGGAGTGTGTGATGGGTAAGAGAGGGCTGCTGTAAACTGTCTGGCAAGCAGGAGCATGCGTGAATTGGGTTTGTAGCAAAAAAAGACATTTGCCCTGTATGGCATGATGCAGTCAATCTGAACCAGAATGCCAAGAAGGATGATTTAGCCCGGTGTCACTCGATATCAAAATGGGAATGACTCATATGACTCTCTCACTATGCACCTTCTATTTTTGTGCATGTTTATAAATAGCTCTATTAAAAAGTCGGAAGGCCCTATGAACTCTCTCCCAGAATGATTACTTGAAAGTGGGTAAAAGTCTGTTCCCAGCACATGAACAGCCAGGAGATCACCAAAGCGTGGTGCTAAAAAGCTGCAGGAAGCTAAAGACACTGTGTGTTTCTGTAATTCAGTTTCCTCTGGTGGGCACTGCCTCAGGAGAGGCTCGACCTCTGAGCTCCCTCCTCTTTCACCTGGGGATGCGGACCTCCTGCTACCTCTCACCACGTTCCTACCATGTTCAGTCATGTCCTTGCACCAGTTTTGAGCACCACTGCAGCTCCACAGAGCTCACTGTGCTGGCAACCAACTGAAAATCTAATAAAATCCTGATCGTTTCATGCCAGCTCTTCAGTGTATCTTTTCATAGTAAAATGTCATCTGGCTGACAGCACACTGAATGCAACCGTGCATGTGCAGCAGCATGGCGAGGAAGTTCTCCAAAGGGATTTCCCAACAGACACATTTTCACTTACCTATCTTTGCCCAATAGCTTGGAGCTGTTATATGTTTATCAATATTATTACTACCACTATTACCATCAGTCTCGGCACTTTGGCACTCCAGACAGTTTCACAAGAGCAATGTGATGCATATGTCAGTGTGGTTTCAGCTGGCTCTTTTCTTCATCTTTGGCTCTGAAGATGCCCGAAACCTACTGTGACAACTGCAACAGGTATTTAATGTGTTAGTGAGACTGCTGGCCATCATTAAAAAAATCTTACTGCTGTTATGTTATTATTGAATATGATTCTTACAAGGTTACTTATATGTCCAGTTAGAACTGATGCTCCCATCTGAACTCCATCAATAAAGGGAAGGGCTCTTCCCACTCATATTTCCCCAGGCAGCATTGCTAAAAAAATAAAAAGTTTTAATTTTCTCTCAACTATCACCATTGTAAAACAATGTAAAACCTTAAATCTGCTCTAAACCCTGAAACTCTCCTGCTGTTTTTTATGTCTCTCCCTTTCTGTCACAAAAATCTTAGGCTGTTCAATCACAGTCTTGTACTTTTACAATGTATGTGCCAAACCACACACAGCAGTCACGGAATTAGCTTTCTTCATGAGTCCCATTAAACAGATGGCTATTCTCCCGGTTGGTTTTTTTTGTTTGTTTGGTTGGTTGGTTTTTTTCCCTGACTAATGCTGTGATTTAAACTAGTAGATCTTCTGGCTAATAGGCAAAAAGACAGAAAGTGTGAAAATCCAGTTTCCTCATCTGAAACACTTTTTGCCACTCTATATAAAGTCCTCCCTTATTCTTTACTTTTATATAATAACAATTAATGAAGTACTGTATTCTTAATGCCCTAAAGATCACCTTTTCAGGTACAGAATCTCTACATAACATCCTACTCTGAGGCAGAATGTTAATAAACTACACAGAGTCCTACACTACAATTTTGTTTCAAAATAATTAGTACTTCTATAGAGGGCAACAGCTCTCCTAAATAACCAAATCAAGCCAAAATATATCTGACACAATAATAATCAAATTAGAAGTCTCTCTAAGATGAATGAAAATTCTCACTCGTGACTCTGAAAATCACCCTTCCTTCCTAACATATTCCTGCTTTCACAATTTAAGAATGGTTACTCTCTGAAGGAGGAGGACTCTTGAGGTCTGTGGTTAATCTCTAATGGCATGAACAGCATACAGCAGTCTACTTGATTGATGAGTAACCAAAAAAGAAAAAATGCCTCCCCAAATCACTGGTTGCCTGCACGAGCTCTGCAGCATGGTGACATCCAGGGCTCCAAAATGATGGATTTACCTTTTAGCAAAACAAAATTCCAGATAAAAATGTATTTCTCTTAGTTGCCCAAAAGGAAAGGCTTTGGTTAGCTCAGCATGCAGTTTCTTCCAATCCTTACATTATTTTATCAGTAATTTTGAGCTGATCTACAAAATGCATCTCCATTAAAAAAAAAACAAAAAAAATCACAAAAGTGTGATTTCCAGCTCTCCCTTTACTATAATAAATACATACAAGCTAAGTTGTACTTCACCCCTCCTAATACACTGTAGAAAAAAGCCATATATGGTTCTGCTTTGAAAAGCAAAACATGAGGAAAGAAAGTGCCCTTTTAAAACAAGAAATAATAAAAAAATCAGCTTGATATAAATGACTATTTCTCATGAAGAGGGAAGAAGCATGGGTCCTTTTGAAGAAAAACAGTCAATACTGTTTAATAGCTCCCTTTGAAATTACAGTTACAGTAAGCATTAATATTTGGACTTTAACCCCTCAAATCACACAGAAACTTGGCATAGACAGAAAATATTCTACCTGTTACTGAAACGCTGCCAGCCTCAGGTGGAGCAAGCACAGCAGCTATTCGGAGTTCACAGAAACACTATACAGTCATTTAGATCAAGAAGCAATACCACTTCACCCAGCTGAAACTATACATGGACTTTTTTTTATTTTGGAAGCCAAATGTAGTTTCATGGACTGAAATGTACTGCCTGGATATTCAAACAGCACTAACAGAAAGCAAAGTGGGGCTCATTTCAGGGTGAGCCATCAGGATCCCTGAAGGAAATCTGAAGTCTGGGAGTGTTCAGAGGAGTGGGTTAGAGGGGAAATGACCAGACACTTTGAGACTGGAGAATTGTGAATGGCCTGAATTTGAACAGGAGTAACTCCTTCCCTGTGACTGAATGTTAAATAAAAGACGTGGCAGAAAGAGCCTTTCTGCGAGGGGCTTATTTCAAAGGCAACAGATAACGTACCCCAGCACTGGCTCCAATTATGGCTACCAGTCCTATCTTAGCCTAGTTTACTTTGGGGATTTCACAGTTGGCAGCCTTTCATCTAGAAGTAGCCTGGTTTGAATAAGCAAAGAAACTTGAATGAGTACTTAACCTTCCTGCACTCCACTGCACTTCCCAGCAGAGAAGAACAGCACCTCCAAGCTTCAGGGGAAAAGGGAAAACAATGGAAAATATATACTCTTGCCAGGGATTAAAGACAGTAAGTTTTACTGTAGCACTTCAAGTCTTCCTGATACATAACCGCAGCTTTAAAAATCACAATTAGAATTTTAAACCCAAGTTTCAAGATCAAAAGGGCCAGACTGGAAACTACTGCATAGAAATTGACAGGCTCTAGGATGTAAAACACCTAAAAGAGTTCTGGGTTTTATTTATATTATTATTCTTTTTAAAAAATTTATTCCCCATTTCTGCCTCGTTCTTTTTCCTTTTGACATTTTAATGCACCATGTCCATTACTATATTTCCTCACCAGTACCTTCTAGTCCATCAGCAGTGCTGCATTACCCTGCTGTTGGAGAAAATAATACGGAAAAAGTGCTTTGCTGGCACCAGCGACACGGAATATGAATTATACATACATAGCAGGAGAGAAATGCTGATGGAAAGTTAGTCTGCCCGTATGTGCGCAAGTGTGCATGTACATGTATATACACACATGGACTAAAAAAAAGACATATAGAATGCGCATTTTAAACTCACACTAATTGTAACTGTTTCTCTGTACAACAGAAATTCTCTCATATCAGTGCAGCTTTTATAGATCAGTTTTAGGACTGAATGAAAACTTACCTAAATTCTTCTGACCTCACCATGATGAGGCTGTAGTATCTAACCAGCTGCTAAGCAGTTTAGAACCAGAACCACATTCTAGAGTGCCTACAAGTATGTCAAAACAATGCAACACCACACATTACTATACAGACTGAACACCATTTCCAGGGGGCACAGGGAGCAGCAGATGATAATGTAAATATCCACCTCAATTTAGCAGCCCAATGACCAGGATTTAAAATGGCCAGAGGTTGCAAATAGCTAAACTGGATCTCAGTTCCTCAGTTTAATAAACTACTATGTCTAAATCGTATCCTCTAAAATCAATGACACTGAATTCTAAATTCATTCAATCTATAAAAAAAATTGCTTTAATTTACAAAATTGCAACACGCAATCCCAAGAATAATATCAAGGTACAGTACACTGAGGTCAAAGACACTGCTTTCAAAGATAGGATTGCTCCTTATGAAGGCACATCAAAACTCATTTTATAGTAATTAGTTGCACCAGCAAGAGGCTCATTTTAGCATCCAGTTGTATGTGTATTTTACAGCCAGCTAGTACTGAATTACATCTTCCTAAAGCCGCACTGCTAACAGTATATAAGCCAGCTATTTTGCAAGTACATTTTTACCTTTCCATATACTACAGTCACACTTTCAACTGCTAAGAAGACATGCTCAGAATGACATTCATTGCTAGCACGAGAGATGCTGACAAGCATCTAGCTCCAAAAACATCTGTTGACTTCAGGTATCAACCTAATAATCAATTTTCAAAAGTGTGTACTGGGCACTTACTGTATGAAACAAAAGCTCATAGACAGTGAACACACAGTCCTGAAAAGCTTCAAGTTGGGCATCTACAAACTGAAGAACTCAAAATTGTCTGGTACTAGAAGATACCGGCTAAATTTGCCGCCTTTCACATCAACAGGGAAAATGCTGTCTCATTTGCTTGAAATTGTTTGCTTTTACTGAAGGCTTACTTTGTGTGTTGCAGGTCTGTACATACATAAATATCTATTTATCACTATAAATACATGTATTGTTGTAAGAACTACAGTGTGATAAAAGACTATTTTTTGGAGCCACCTGGTCCTCAGAGGCCTCCGCTGGGTTCTAACCTCCAGCAGCAGAACCAGCTCTTGAGGTCTCAGGCAGTGCCATCCTAAGTTATGAAAAGTCTTTCCGTGAAGTTCAGTGGATATATCAGGTCTTCAACATACAGTCCTTACCCGTCAATGGGTGTGCTGAGACCAAGACAGATATAAGAAGGAAAACACTGTTTTGCAGTTCCTTCACACTGTCTTCCTGAAAATAAGGGGAATTACTGTAGAGGGTATTAGAGAGTTATTAGCATTGCCTGCTGTAAACTGTTATCCAGACCAAGCTTAAACATCCTGGGTAGTGTGAAACCACAGACACTGCCAGTTCAGTGAAGAGGTCTTAAAAGCACGTTTCCTTCCTTTAGCCTGACATGCTAGATATCATTTGGGAAATACTGGCCTGTGTGCAGAAGACAGACTAGCACATCTTAAGATTTTAGGTTACAGGGAAGGTATTATGCAGCTGTAGAAATTAATCTAAGCTTAACATAGAGTAGGCCTCAAGGTGAGGTCAAAGGCTAATTCAAATGGTGTAAACTTCCACAGTATCTTCCACAGCCACCACTTTTATTTATATGATTTTATCTTCTCTAATTAAAAGGGTGGTGGTCTGCACTGAGGATGATATCTAGGTATAACTGGCTGACACTCAGATCTTGATCATCCAACCCTGGTTAACGACCATTGATTTTCTGCCCCAGTGGAACTGATTTTATTCTGATGCATGCCATTTAAATTCATTTTACACAGCTTCTTAGTGTTGTTTGGCAAGGCAGAAGCAAACCAGCTTTCTATATCTAAATGAGACTCCTGAGCTGGTAAAGGACAGATCCTGTGGATTAACAGCTGAAGATAAATTTGTCTTCCCTATTGATACTTGGCTACTGATTCAACAAGTTGAGCTTGAAAGGGATCACAACCAACTTGTACGGAAATACTGCTGTGCAACCATGACTCTGACACAACCATTTCATTTTCTTCTTAATCCTACATAGAGGGTTGTGTTTTATAGTAATAAAAATCCAACAGTTTTTGAACCCCACAGCTGAATCTTATAAACTCAAGACTTTCAAAGAAAAAGGCTGGACAATATTCATGCACTTTGGCATGTAACAGTACATGTCTTTCCAGTTAGACAAAATAGTATGGTTTGAGTGCTCTCCCATTCCACTAATTTTTGCTTTTTGAACAGGAGAACCAGTAGACTCGTGTTCTAATTTTTTGTTTTGCTCTGTACTTTTTCATATGCCCATACATGGATGATATTATTAAGGAAAAAAACCAAAAAACCTAAAGCAGCTACAGAAAACTGGTAATGAAAACTTGTCAATAACCATGAAAGCAGCAGTAATTTGGGTATTATAGATTTCCTACAGAGGTAACAACTGAAAGAACGTGACAGCAGGGAAGTCCATGAAACTTGAATCTCAGGTGAAGCTGGACTTGGTTGTGAGGGAGCAACAGGCTGGGAGCCAGTGTAGCTGCTTTCTCCCAGTGCTGTAATTTATGCTATAGTTACAGAAATCACAGTGTGAAGGACTGTGGTGAGAAAACAGTAGCTGCATTTCAGATGCATGTTCTGCACTGGATACTTAGTGCTCCTAAAAATTGTTCTAGCAACTAACTGAAATTTTTCAAGCAGATGCACGCTCAATTACAGGGTAATAAAACTTTCTTGAAAATCCCATTAAGAAAATGTGTCATCACTCCTGCAGTACACCACCTATCAGAAGGGGATCATACTTTGGGGCTGCAGCTCACTGCCCAGGCAGCAATGACAGTACCACCACCAAGTCAAGAAAACAGGGTTGCACAGCAGTGCTGTGAGACAGGAACACCAACAATGAGGGGAGAAAGACGATGCTTGGGTCAGGAGGACGAGGAGGGATCTCATTCCTTCTCAGTGATGAGGTTCTTAATTTCCCTCTCAGGCACAAGGATACAGAGCCATGCCAAAAGACATGCAGGTGTGTGAGCAAGTGACATGCAGATTTTCATTGTACTGTCACAGTGGCATTAGTAAAAAGAAAACAAAAAACTAAAATCCCCTCTACAATGCAGGTATTTTTATATCTTTCACATGATTTTTATATTCCTTCAGCAGCCAGATGTCATGTTCATAAACATTTAAAAAATTGCCAAGGTCCCACAGCAAGTCCAGTTTACATTGCTACCTACCCATACTGGTCAGGCTGGTGCACCAAGGGAGCCTGAGCGTTGCCATAGTTGGGGTGCTGTGAAGAAAACATGGGGCATCCACCAGCCCCAGAGTGGCTGGGATAAGCAGGCAACCTAATGTATGGTGGCCTAAAGCAGAACAAAAGAACAGCCTCTTTGGATTTGCTCTGAATCACAAATAGGAATCACTGTCAAGTACATTCCTTCCATATGCAAGTATGGAGGACTTGCAGGAATAGCCATTAGCTTTCTCCCCTACAACTGCTTTGAGATCAAAGAGAAAAACTGTGCTTGCAACTCCCTGGCATCAGAGGGGTGTGACAGGTTTCACTCAATTTGCAGTTTATAAATAGCCCTTTTGCCAGTATTTGCAATAGAGATTAGATGACTGCTCAGCCCTTCCACAGGTGCTGGATCACTGGAATGGGCAGTATGTGATGGAAAGGCTCTGAAATGGTGCAGTTTTGCCCAGGCAAAGCTAGAAACCAAAAGCAGTTTTACAAACCTGACTTGGGAGGAAGGTGTGAGATCGAAGTCGTAATCATTTAACCTAGTTTTTCATCAAACACCACACACTATGCCCAAAAGTGTAAGCTGAATCACAACCAAATACTTTCTGCTTAACACAAAGTCTTTTCTTGCTGTATAGACCAACAAATATGAGCTCTTCCTTTCATTACATGATTATAAAGAAAGTGTTCTTGCAGCTGCAGTGATGGCCCATTTATTCCTTTGTGCCTGACCTATCAGCTTATAGCCTAAACTAGACAGACAGAAGCAGAGTTTTGTAAATCCTACTAGACAGGTCTGTTAAGACAACCAACACAAGCAAGAGACTGCTGGTTCACAGATACCTGCTGGAGTACAGTCTATTTTAAGGGAGTGTGGTTCTATTTTACTGAACAAGAACATCAAGTACACTAAATTTACTGTTATTGTTTTAAAAGTTTGCTATTGCTTATCACTGGAAGTCACCTGCCTTCCAAACTCACAAAACAAGAAAGCAACAAATACAGGGACACATTAGCTTCCTATTTCTCATTTTACATTGTGTCTTGGAATTAGAGCAACTCTAGTGTCCAGAAACACTGGTCTTCAATGATAAATACCTGTATGCATCTATGTGCACCTGTGTATACATATGCATAAATAAATGCAAGATGCTTAATACACACACACACACATAAACACGCTCACCAGAACAGTGCAACCAGTTTTGTGTAATTCTCAAATGTAATGGAACTTATTGTAATAGAAAAAGATAATAAATACACCAGGAGTTATTAGAGTGTGAGGAAATGTGGAAATTACTTCATCTGAAAAGTTTCCCAGAAAATATGATTTCATTGCAAGTATTGAGGCATCTTAAGAATAACCATGGACAGAAAAGTGCCTTTGCCAAAATCCATGCACAAATGGCAACATGCAGCTATGCTGCTGGAAGGGGAGACAAGATGACCGATGACGGCTCTAACCTCTAAAATCCTGTTTGCAGGTTCTCTCTTATGGATGCATAAGTGGCAGTTATCAACTCCAGATAACTACAAATTGCTTCTGTGCCTCCTCCTGCCTTTCCCCTCCAGCTGCTCCCCTCAGCCTGCCCTCCTCTCCTGCTCTGCATGCCCGCCCAGGAACAAGAACATCCCATAGAAAAGAACTGCCATCAGCACTGCTGCTCACAACGTGGGCAGTAAATGCAAGAGTTGATGGGCAGCTTCATAAGTTTCCTTACTCTCTGGCAGGGGCGAGCTGCCAAGGACATGTTGGCCCTCTCTCTACCGGAGACAAAAACCATATATCAGCCAATCAATTTAAAGTTGCAGAGGGTTTGTTTTCGACTCCTAATGTCACTGCAACCCTGTGGGTTTTCCTAAAGCCTACAGTGCCAAGAACCAAACTGGAAGTGGCCATCATCTCCATTGCCACAGCTGCTTTTTGAGATGATAATTCAAACACACAGTAGCATGCTTTCCCCTTACGTTGAAGGAAAACTATTCTTCCCACACACCACCTCCTCCCAGAGATAAGGACACAGACAGAACACGTATAAATGCATATGCATACACTTATACAGTGCCGTTGCTTCAGAAATGACAAGAAAAACATTCCTACTCATTTAAACTCCTTTCACCTGGAAGCATACCTGCTCTGAGCGGAGTTTGCAGCAGCCTGCATCACTGCAGCAGCCGCCTCCTGTGCCTTACGGTTCACAGTTGGCATGGGTGGGCCCATCCCGGGGCCTCCCTGCTGAGACATGCCAGGAGAATTGGGGGTCATACTGCTCATGTTTCCAGGAAATGGTCTGCTCTGCATCCCAGCTGATGGCATTCGTCCCAGGGGCATGGTACCACAAGGCTGGCTTGGCCCCTGTCCATGCATCTGACTGTTGGCATTTATACCCATGCCGGGTCCTGGGCCACTGTAACTTGTGTTGGGCACGCCGCTGTACGTCGGTGGTCTGGAGTAGTTACCTGAACAAAATGATAAAAAACACAGAGAAAAACATAAAACTTTCGTGCAAATGTTTCTATATAGGAAGTTAGCAGCTGCAGAACTCACACATGTGAACTGAAGTGAACCATGCTGGCCTCAAAGTCAGAACAACTTTTTCACTGTGAGGACAGACAAGCAGTGGAACAAGCTGTCCAAGGAGGTTGTTTCGACTCCCTCCTTGGAGCTTTTCAAGGCCCAGTTGGACAAAGCCACGAGTAACCTGTCCTGATCTTTTATCTGACCCTGATTTGAATACAAGGTCAGCCAAGAACAACTCCTGAGCACCATTCCAACCTGAATGATCCTATGAACCTGATTTTCATGTACCCTCAAACATTTTCTGCCTAATATGTCATGGGATAACAGCAAATCCAGAAAAGCACAGCCTCCAGAGGGTTAACGACATAGCACACAGTACAAAACTGCCTTATGCAGTAGAGATATGTGGCATGCAAGAAACCCATTACATAAGCTCAAAGGAGAATCTTATTTTTGTAATTTCATGTTCTCATTCTTCATCTTTCTGCAATTTCAGCAACAGGCTATTCTCACCGGCTTCTTGCTCCTAACTGTTCTGCCCATTTGCATCAGAGGTGCTTTGGCACAGACCAGTGAGGACGGCTGCTGGGCCCCAAGAAACATTCCCGCTCCCTCCCACCTTAACCTGCCTTCCTGGTAAGTTCAAAGTTTGGCTATGCCAGCAGAAGGGGTGGTAGCATACAGCACACCTCCTCTGGGAAAACTAGTATCACAAGAGTAATCAGCAATAGTACAAAGATGCTAATATAAACAGGTGCTTTTTGAAGGATGGCATGAAAACCTGGCTGACCCCAATCTACGTTGTCACTGGAGCAAACTGCTCTGCTTGCAGCAGCTTAACTCATTTCAGTGCTGATTTTCCTATCGTGTTGAAAGCTTAAGAAAAACAAGTGTACAGAATTCGGTGTTACAGAACCAAACCCAAGCAGCATGAGAAAGAGGGAAAAAAAAGGTAAAGATAAGATGGAAAAGTATTTTAGGAAACGGATCACATTACACTACTTCAGTCATCAGTTTTGACTTGTCTTTGTTTCCATCTCATCCAGATTAGTGGAAACACGACCCATTCCCTCCCTGTGGGATGCCGCAGAGCAGAGTTTCCTGACTGCTCTCAGATATTCCCACGCTCGTTCAAAGGCAGCAGTCCTTGGACTCTTCCTCTGAACATGGAGATCAGCCACATCTCTCCTCAGGCCTCAACTACCAGGCAGAGGAGTTGGTGGCATGCAACTCCTGTTTATATTTAAAATAAATATATTCATCCGTCATTTGAATGCACACATAATTAATTCATACACTCCTGCTGCTGTGCTTTGGCTAATCCTCCCCTCCTCCCGACCCAGTAACTGACTCACTCTGCAACAAGTTCTCCTCAGCAAGAACGCGTGAGACCTATGCTTCCCAAGGAAATGGAGCAACAATTCTCTTCTGTTTTGGAAACCAAGTTTCTGCCTGAGGGTCTTCACAGAAGGATCCCCAATATGTAGTTCAACAGAGATGAAAGGCTCCAGATTCAGCTTTATGCTGACTTCAGACTGCACTGTCACTTCTCCTCCTCCTCTAGGCTCGGCCGCTGGCAGCTGAGTATTTTCTGTTCAGCAACCTATTGCCCCTAGCCACAGTTTTGGTTGCTGAGACCTGTTCACACTACACTTCTAATCCAACGTATGTGACCACAAACTGAAGGGTTCACTAGTTTCTGCTTAGTATTAAAGGTGTAACAGAAAATTCTGGTTTTCCAGCTGTTTTGTGCAAGAAAAATGTAATGCAGCAAGATGGTGTACATGTGCACTCAAAGATTACACACAGCCAGTTAACACATTTTATATACATGCTATTAGTAACACTGCTTCCCAAAGTGAAGCAAATTCTCTATGTAGACTAGCAGACCTGATATCCATAATCACTGGGAGCTACTGTCAGTCCAATTTACATAAAGCCAATTTGTTTTGTCAGTTAGGGTCTACAAAGTACGGTTCAGCAGCATGCTTGGAAGAGCAAACACCAATGCTAAATACTATTGCTGTTTTGATGCTATTTTGAATTGGGACAAAAAAATCTCTTCTTTCATGCTTTGGCTTCTCCAGCATAAGTACAACACAGAAAAAAACAGTGGAATCTTCTCCATAAAAATATGTGGCTCAGTTAAAATAGCTCCTAATCATTCATCTCCAGGGATACACATCCAAAAGCACAGCGAAATGGTATCTTTTCAGTAAGGAAAACAAGTTTCAATGTTTTTTCCATGTTGTGTCCCCCCACCCCCCAGCATTTCCTCAACACCTCAAGTACTAGCTATTCTTATACCTTTCCCAGACCACAAAAAAAAAAAAAAAAGGGAAAATAAAAGCCAAACAAAATACAAGAGGAATTGCCAGGAATGAGGAGTGCAATCTTATTTCCATGTTTCTCTAATAGATTAGTAATTTGTTGGCAGTGGCTTTGACAGAAAACAGATGGATGCAGCATTAAACACAATGAATGCAGCAGATGCTAGGCCAGCCCACATCAGCTGGACGTGTCAGGCAGCCAAGTCCAAGAGCCCACACTTTTCAAGTGGGTACCAGCCTGGCAACAGCGGCTGTACAATACTACTGAACAACTCCTCCCCTTCATATCCGAGGGATTTTTGAGTCCAACTCCCCCTCGGCAGAGTAGAATTGTACCCAGAGAGATGACATCTCAAATGCATGAGAAAAACCAAAGCAGTAACTGGAATCAGGAAGAAAAAAAGAAGTGTTATGAAGATAAAATATAAAAAAGCCTACTAACAACCTGCCAAAGACAGATGTTCATACTTACTGCTGAAACTCTGGTCCACTTTGTCCAGGTTTGCTGAACAAAGTGCTCTGATATCTTGCCATTTCTAGGCAAGCTGAAAAGAAGGAAATTTGAGAACTACCTGTTAGTTTTGCTCTCTGCTTTAGAGACAAAGGTCAGACTCACAGTATTAAAAATAGTATCTTAAAATAATTTTAGAATTTTTTACATGTGCACTTAACCATCAAGTTTTTCTTGTACAGATGATTTAAATGTATTGTTCTGAATTCCGATGAAACTATTTTATCTAGGGGACTTCAGTAGATACAGTTGATATTTAAGTCTTAACTCCAGAGGCTGTTGCATATGTAGCTCTGGATGCAGAGGTCCAGACTCTGGAGATACTTAGGGCATCTCATCCTTAAGATGCTACCACTTTAATTAAAATCTAGGATTAAAATCAGTGGGAGCTAGACAGCAAAGTGCTTTTGTGAAATGAGTCCAACAGTAAAGGTTACAAAGCACAAATACTCAATTCATATTACTTTACCATGAACAAAAGGGGGTTTAACATACTGTGAAGTTCTGGGGTTGTGGTTCAAACATATTCAAGTAGTGTTTTCTCTCTGTTACACCCAAACAGAACAATTTTACTGCTGAACTGAGCAGGAAAAGTCAGGGAGATGGGATGCATTTCTGACACGTTTTACTGATCCACAGGAATTTTTTCTCTGCCCCAGTCTTAGAAGACCCAACTGACTACAGCATCCGACTGCTCTCCAGAGTGCATTTAAGGGACATTTTGCTGTGGCAGCAGTTTGATGCTTGGGTCATAGACCAGAGCTTCATTAGCCCCCAAGCTAGATGTTGTCCAAATATAAACCAAAGAGACGGTTTCTTTCAGTAACAACTTCCATTCTCGCTCTGCTTTTTTTTATTCCTGGGGACAGGAAAATGCTGAGATTTAATACAAAATTAAAACTAATGTTCTGTACCGCATGCTCCTATGTTGTATCATAGACACACAGAAGTGTGGAGCCAAAGCCATTTTTTATTTTTGTAGGAAATGGTTTCACAGGATTGGACTAGGTCCCCAGTACAGAACTGCTTCCTGGGAAAACATATTCTACTCTTATTATAGATCTAAGTGTCATGTAAACACATGAAAACCTAATAAATCAATCCCAACCCTATGCATGAAATGGATCATTCTGCTCTCATGAACTGGGGGCTAATTCCTCCAACCAAAACTTACTGGTTTAGTCTTCACTATGGTGAGCAATTCCACTGCAGAGAAAGGACACTAGCTTTGAGCAACAGTTTTCAGGACAGCACATAGTGAAATATAACATTCAAACTAAAAGCTTAATGTCACAGAATGCTTTGACACATATATAAAAATACAAGTAGTCCTGTCAAACTCAGCCTATGTTTAAAGGCCTATATGAACAAAACACAGAAAGCAAATAAAATCCTTGAGAATTATTTTAGCTTAATAATTTAAGAACTTAGTTGCAACCCAGGTAATTTTTAATGTATTTGTTATTTTGGCAATAAAAGGCAAATGGGGTAACCTTACTATATATTTGTCATTGCTGGCATATAATTGTGCATTGTAAGAGCATATGTTAAGAGCTGCAATTACAGATTACTTTCATTAAAAATGAAAAATGCTATTAAAAGCTTAAATCCAGGTAAATACATGACTTTGAAATATCACCATCTTCATTCCTGGATTTTATTAATGCTCACATTAGCCTGGTGAAAACGTAGTATTCTTCTGCTCTAATTGTTACCTGTAGAGCTGAAAGTCTGCAGGGCCCTAATTTTATGATGACCAGTGCACAGGATCACTGGTACTCTCCAAGAGCTAGCAGAAGAACACGCTTTTCATCCATCACACTGTTCACCAGACCTTTCTGAAACGGCCTGTTAATGACAATGATGTTCATTTTCTTCCTGCCCCTCAAGTTCACTTTTTAATAGCCATTTCTTCCTGACCACGACCCATAAAATCATTACATAGGCACTTTCATCTACAGAGGGAGGAAAAGAACTGCTGAACTCGAGGAAAAAAGAAAGTAGTATTCGGCGTGTTACTTAAATGCATTGATTTAGTACAAAAACCTTTCCACTCAATCAGTGTGGATGGCTCATGTTTTACTGCACTTGACACCCACTATTCCCATGGTTTGGAATCTCAGCAGCAGCAGTACAGCTGGAAGTCAGGATAGCACATCATAAATCCACTGGATTTTTACCAGTTAAGCTAGTTGCTCACTGTGCAGATAAAAATAAGCACTTGGACAGCATTTTATGGCCACAAAATGCTTTCCAAATAAAAGGAAAGCACCAGTCAACTGGAGTTGGGTAATTAATCTTCACACATGGCTATAAGGCATTACCAGCCCCATTTTACAGTTAAGAAAAGTGAAGCAGAGAAATGAATCTACTTGCCTAACTTGAAAGATGGTGTAAAAGGCAGAACCAAAATTAGAAACTGGGAAATCTTGGCTTGTAGCCCTGTGCTCAGAACACTACAACAAATGCTACCCAGAGATGAAACAGAAAGGAACATTGCGCAGGGCAGCAAGGCTCCCTGCAAACAAACATCAGAACTAGTTCTCAGAAACTCTGGAGACTAAAATAACCATACTTGCTAGCATAGGCAAGCCATCGAGCCCTTACTGAATTTCACATCACTGGCTCCAGTCCTTTTTGAGGATTTTAAGCAAGAAAGCAATAGCAGGAAGTGCTGAAATAGAAAAGCTTCTTTATGTACCTCTAAAGAAAATACTGCCCCTTATATATTCTGTGGCTTGACTTCAACTTCATTAAACTCCTAAACAGATGCATACTTTATAAAGGTTATCCATTAAAGGCAAAACAATAGACAGATTCAAGGTTGTCCAGGGACAGAAATTGTGTATTCTATTTTTGGTTTAGTCCTCCAAAAATTCTGTCAAACAAGCAAAATAAAAGGAACTGTCTCTCAGTCTGAAGGGTTAGTTAAGATTCACAAACCGTATGCATTAGAGCTCAATATTATATTCCCACAGTAGCCAATGTATTATTATGCTCGTTAGAAGACTTTAACCCTCACAGTCACCACGCAATTTCAGATTGGCCTTGGGATTTAATCTAAGAAAAGCAGTCCTATTTTGGGATCAGTGTTGTGACCCTTATTCCATGCTTGGTCAAACGCGGCCTCATCGCAGAGATGACATGCTTGGGCTCCTAGACAATGGCCCTGACAATGCAACAGATCCATCATTTCCTTGCCCAATTTAAGGTCACTGTTTTTATACAGAGGAAGGTGCTAATAACAGAAGCAGCTTCTTCCATAAGGTGCAGCTCCACCTCTGGATGACAGTTTTGTTTGTTGCATTTTTATTTTTTTTTTACGGAGGGTTTTGTGTGGGTTTTTTTTGTTTTGTTTGGTCTTTAAGAAATCACATACCTACCTACATACACAATACGTATATATTTTGTAAATATATATATATAAAAATTACCATATATATTACCAGCAAGCCTTTTACCTTGTGGTCCATACTGGCTCATCTGAGGCCCGTAAGTACCACTTGAATTACTCTGCTGAAAGCTGCTGATTCCAGGATGCACTTGGCCTCCAGGTGAGGGGTGTGGTGACATGGAAGGTCCAGTTTGCTGAGGTCCATACTGTGACATTTGGGGGTTCCTCTGTATGCCTGCCATAAAACCTAAAGGGAAAAAAGTGCCAAAGCAGAAGTTAGTATTCGGGTAACTGTTCTTTATTTAAGAAATCTCTGACATTAAAAAGCCCAACCCTCTTTAGTTATTTTCAGACTAAAGATTCCCAGAAGGATGCTATTGTTTATATGAACAGAAACAAATGCATGTCCAAGTCAGGAAAGCTGTCTCAACAATCAAAACCTGTATACAAGGCTCAAAACCTTTTACTTGTAAAAGAAAGACAGGGCAGTCCTGCTTAGTTACAAATGGCTCCTGATTTTAAAATTAAAACAACCTTTTGGAAAAAAAATTAAAGGCAGTTATCTGCATTACCTAGTAAGCAGTAGGGAATTTGCCTGATGAGTTATGGTGGGAGTATCATAACTTCCAAAATTATATGTTCCTACCAAAATATATAACTTCAGCATATAGAAATCCACTGTAAATACTCCTATTGTCCACAAACTCTCCAGAGGTAAAACTTCCTTTTATGTGAAGACTAGCCATACCAGCCAGAAAAAAAAAGTCATTTTGATATGTATTTGTACTCTAGGTCCTTCTTCTGGTCTGTCCCCAGCACACCTCTATTGCATTTTCTCCTTTTTCCCTTTTGTAAATGTATTCGTGAATCCCAATTTAATTTAAGGTTCAAAAGCTGCAGCAAGAGACCTAGTGAAATGCTATAAAATCTAGAAGCTTCATATAAAGGAACAGAACTAAGCCTATTAAATAGGAGAAGAAGAGGGTTTTGTGGCAAGGTTTTTTAAGTTTTCATGAACTGGGAAAAATCCTGCAATCCTGCCCATGAAAAGTCTATGCAGGGATGCTGGTTTTCTAATATTTTAGCCTGAAAGGTTTTAGTGCTGCTTTCAATGTTGAAGAGGGTGTGCTGAGGAGACAGCAAGGCTTTTTTCTTATTTGGGGGAGGAAATCCGCTTTCTTTTCTGTTCTGCTTGCATATTAAATTTAATCTTCACATTTCTCTGCGAGGCAAAACACGAGCATACCAAAGGACAGAGTTTGCCCTGCTGCCACCGGCAGCCTGCGAGGCCGCTGGCAGCTCACCCGTGCCCGGTGAGGCGGAAGACACGGCGTGCTGCAGCCCATTGCGCAAACGTGCACGAGTAAGTCTGCATTTTGGCCCATCCTGCAACTAGTTTAGGCATCTGTGCTTTGAAGCATTATTTATGAAAGGTACCTGTTTCCACTCCCCTCCATTAATTTTAGTGGTGTGTGTGTGGGGAGGTGTGAAGTTGAAAGCCAAGAGACACCTCACCTGGCAGCATTAATTACACCTTTCCTTACATGAGGGAGGGAAGAGCGGAAAGGTAAGAGCGAAACCCCCTGACACTGAGTGGACAACCGGAAGCTGCTGAAGGGAAGATCAGAAAAAGAAAAAAAAAAAAACAGAGAAGATGTGAGAGAGAGGCAAAGACAAGTTGCGCAGACAGACAGAAATGGGTGACAGGAGGAGGGAGAGGTGGCAGAGGGATGGCTCTCCCAAAGGGCCGGGCTGTCCTCCCACTGGTTAGCATCAAACATCACACAGACCAAATGCTCAATGCCCGATTAATGAAGAGAGGTCATTTTTTCTGAGCCACATATAGACATGCGATCAAACTCGTAACTGAAAACATTGAGGTGCTATGGCTCCCACAACCAGGCACCTCAGGGGCCTCTCTATGGGGACCACAGCCCCAACAAGCATGTCTTAAAGTCAAAAGAGTACGTTTCTCATCCTAGCACTGCTGTTACTGACATGGTGGGTGACGCCGGGTGAATGACCTTCCCACCTTCCTGCGGGTCAGCCTCCCCGTTTGTACAGTGGTGACAAAGCGCTGTATGAAAGGGGACAGTATCTGCGATGTAGAAATGAAAGGTGGTGTGTACTTTGTCAGAGATCAGGCTTTGAGTCCAAGCACACGTAAACAGTTTTTGAGCCCTCCAAAAACCTTTGCTATATAGCATACTTATACATCCACTAAAAACCCTGTCAGAGAGACAAGCTCAATGCCGCAGCAGGTCATAAGGAGAAAAACCGGGAGCTGAGATGATCTTGCACCCCCTTGTGCCCAGTTCTTTCATGCTATGAACAGCTTAACCCATAACATGCTAAAACTCTAACAACTGCAAGGTTTGGCAGAATATGCGCAGAGTGTTCCTGATCTTTGTGCAAGTCCCAAGACATGGGATTTGATCACACCTGAACTGCAAAGTCAGAGCCTGGCACTCACTCTGGGGGAAGCCAAACCACACGCGCTGGCATGCAGCATGGCAAATAACTGAGGACAAAACTGAGGCTTGGAAACTGGTCTGTACTGGTTGGAAAATACCACTCTTCTGCAAAAGAAAGCTCATATGGCCTTCTCCACTTAGCTTTATTTTGAAATGGACCCCTCGATTTTTAAAATAGTTCCCCTCTGCGCACAAATCTTATTACAAAGCCTATGTCTTCTGATGACAGTGCTGTAACTAATTTAGAAACCTAATACAATCGCATGTCTGTATGAAATAAATGCTTGCATTCCTGACACACATACACCATATATATCACACTCGTGGGATCCATTTAAATGAAAAATTTTGTACTGGTCACACTAAGTTTTTTATTATAAAGATTGTAAAGTTACTCCTGTATCTAGTACAGAAGTGAGGGTTTTCTGTTCACTGTGGGCCTTTTAATCTATATGAGGCAACTTTCCAAACATTGTGCTTGTGATAAAGGTTTTTCATCCCTGTTATTATCGCAGGCAGTACTTTTCTTAACACCACGAGGATGGATGACACGTTGAAAAACTATCATTTGTACGGGTTGTAGTGATTTCCAGTAGTGATGCAGAGGGACTGCTGGTTGTTGAATCTAATGGAAAACATGGACTAATGTCTAATGGAGAACACAGAGAACATCAGTTTTATCCAGCTCTGCTGTTGTCAGAAAGGCTCCTGAAGGGACTAGAGTAATAAATGAAATAAATGCTTCCACTCAAATGACCTCTTCTTCAGGAAACTTCTCCTAATCCATTTCTGATGCTGTGGAGTGGACTGTGTGGCTATGTGTACAGTCATAAATAAAACAAGCCAGGACCACTCCTTGGCCTGGAGAGCAGTGTAGCATGCTCCTGTCCCTCCAGCTAAACCTTCCCACTCAATCCTGGTAGTCTTATCTGTATGACTCCTGTGTGCCATCCCTTGTGCTGCCTTATCCATGCCCTGGGCTGTGGCTCAGGGAGTGCTCATAGGCATTGGCCAAAACCATGCTGTGGGAACCAGTAATTCAACAGCAGAGATAACTGTGTGATACTACTCAAACTCATGCTCTGGCCTTAGTTTACAGAGATGCTGATTAACACAAGAATGGAACAGACTCCTTAACAGTTTTTGACGTTTCATCATCCCAGAGGGTGTGAGATCCCTCTCAAATGAGGTTGGCTTTGCTATCTTCTCTTGAGCATGGACAGGCAAAGAATTAAGGAAAAGGAAGCCTGAAATTCAGGAAGAATATCTGTGTTGTATTATCTTCTATCATTGTCTGCACAATACGTTGCAGCACTGCCTTAAAATAGGACACACTCTGACTTCCTTCCAGAGAGCAGAGGATTCATTTCAGCTATAAATGCGATGTGGAGAAGAAGAAAGGATCAGTCCTTACTGCGATCTGGATTCTATTACAACAAAGAGGAATCTATCCTCCTCTACCTCCGTGAGAGCCCAGTGAATGTTCAGAGATGAGTGCATGAGTTTGAAGTGTTTCAAGTATTTGCAGAAAGCTCAGATGTCTTAGAGAGAAAAGGGGTTCCTGGTCAACACGTTAACATTCTTGCATCATAAAGAGAAAACAACATCAATTCTAGAAATCTTATCAGAAATGAAAGGGAGGCAGCTGGCATACGTTCATTTTTCCTTCCTTACATATATTTTCCCTACGGTTCAACTTCATTTTATAACCGATACAAAAAGAAATAAATTTTCTTTCCAGAAAATTAGATCCAAGATAAAGTTTGCTTTCGTAAAGAAGGGAAGTAGAATTTCATTAGAGCTGCACTAGTATAAAGGCGGTGGAGTGATTAAACAGCCAGACTGCATGTGACATGTCAAGCTCTGTGACAACAAGGTGGGGTTTTCTGTCTTTTAAATAAACAGCTAGGAAACAGCTATGAGTTAAGACTTTAAAAATTGCAATGGCAACATGCTCATCAGTGAACAAATCTACTCCCTTCCCTTAATATTAGTGATAAGAGAGGTACAGATGATGCTTTACTTGCCATCACAACAAGAGATTACTTACGGAAAAAACACTTCAGTGGATTTTGGCAAACTAAGCTATTTCAGGAACAGCTGAATAAAGCAAGCCTGCCAGAAGTATTTTCTTCCTTTTTAGTTATTTTTTTATACTACACTTAGGTACCTAAAGAATGGTTGTCTTTATTAAAACCCAATTTAAAGTTGTAGAGTAATCTTTGCATTTTTTTAGTTCTAAATGAAACAGTAACATACTATTAACAAGTAGCACACCATAACTGTAATAAAATATGTTTGCATGTTCAAATAGAACATACATACAAGGTTTAAAAATGGTCAGGTAACAACGTATTTTTCTTCTTTCTTTTTAGCAAAATATAGAGAAAAAATATAGGAGTGTTTCTGCTCCTTTGATAAAGGAAAAGACAAAAATGAAGCTTCTGTTGTCCTATACAGTACTAACATCTGGTAATATATATCATATAGCTAATAACATTTATGATGCCTTTGTAAAAACATTTAAAATCTTGTTTTTCCCTTATGCATATGTATAAACAAAACAGATAAACAACAGTAAACTACTAAAGCTTCATGAAATTACGCACTCAGGTTGTCTTATTTACATTTGTACACCAACCAATACAAAATAATCTGTTTGTTGAATACTATCTCCTTAGCACTAACCATCAAAAACACCCACTGAATGTGCTGGGTGTGACTGTAAAATCTGAAATGGATTCTTTTGATATTTTTGAGTTTTGGCTTCAATACGAAAAAAACTTTCCAAGAAAGCAGGAGCTCAAACAGAAAGGAAGTGACTGCAAAGTAACAAGTTATTGCCTATCAGCTGATGGACAGCAACTGTACTGCCACACACTTAACCCACGGTCAATGAGAGGTCTTTTGATTTAATCACGAGTAGAGCATCAATTTTCATGAATGAATTAAACCTGAAAACAAGTGGAACTTCCTCATTTGAAGCTCAGGAAAACTTTGGAGTTTATGCCAATAACAGATCATCATTAAATTACACATCTGATAAATAAAAAATGAGGAAAGATACAATTTGTGACGATACCTTGTGAAAAAGAACTTATGTAAGAAAAAATACATCAAGCTATTGCTCTTTCTAGAGAGGCATGCTTAGTGACAAAGCATGGGACCAAAACAACTGAGGAACCTTTCTGAGTAAGGAATAAGGAAATTCCCTTCATTCAAGGGCAGAGGCTAAAGAAGGGGCCAGACAGGCTTATTACTCTGAAAATGGAATGAGAAAAGCAGAAACAGATTAAATGCATTCACTAATCATGAAATAATTTGAGAAAAAATAACATAAAATTCTCTACTTACAAATCAGCTCAAAAAAATTAAATATGTGAAAAGAGATATTTTCCACTACCTATAAAGGAAGAACTTGCGTGTGGGGAGAATCACACAAATTTCCAATGCTTCGTATGTTAGCAAGGCACTGGCCAGTACCCTTGAGAAAAAAAGAGCAAATGTTTGCACACCCATGACACAGTTTTTGGCAGACTTTCCTTCCTCAGACAACCATTTGGGTTGTATTCACTATCTCAGGAGTTTGACCAGAGAATACAACAGAATTGAGACAGATCTAAAGCAGCGACTCCCAAATGTAGCTTGTCTGGGGGTAAACGATACCGAGACAGAAGTGTCAGGGTAAAGCTAAACAAATGAAAAACAATATTCTGTGCAGTGGACATAATAAAATTTGGCAACCTGCTAGCACAGCAGGATGCTCAGGAAGATCACAGTTAGACTGACATTCTCCCTAGCCCACCTGCCTCAGATGGCAAGGACAGCTCAGGAAGTCTTTGGACTGGTGAACCATGTCTGGGTTTTTGCCCAGCTAAACATGTCCACAGTCAGCACCTCAGAGCACTGCAAGGAAACATCCAACACAAAAAGATTCACATATTAATGAAGTGGTTTAGTAATTGAAAGAGTTGGTTACTCTCACATAAGCCTGAGATACCAGGACCCTAAACATGCAACCAGGTTGTCTGCACAGACTGTCAATGCTACTGGAACAAACATCTTCAAATGGTGTGGTCAAACCTGGAGGTGAGTGGCTTACAGACTGCAGGAGCTATTAAAATGCTGTTGTGCCATTGCTTATGGGAGGCCAGCACTACCTGGCCGTAAACTACTTACCGTCACTGGCAAGAATGGCATGGTACCTCCCTAAGGTGCTACTTAAAATACACATTAAAAAGGACACAGGGAGAGAGATTTAGACACTGGAAAAAATCTAAGCAGAAAAAAATCTAATAAAAATTTTATACAAGTCTAAACAAATAACAGCAATGAAGAAACTGGGGAAGGTTTGACCCATGTACCAGAATACAACCCAAGTAAATCAGGTGAAACCCTGCAGGTGGCATAAGAAAACTGGCCTCTAGAGCAAGCAGGCACAAGATTTCTTTACATTCAAGATACCTCAGCTCTTATTCTCACTTTCCAGAAGCCAGCCTTACTAAAACGTGCCCAGCTGGACTGGTGACAGCACATATGAAACCTACATTTGTCATACATGGAACATCTGACTGAGTAATATACACTGGAAGGTGATGGGTTGGTGAGCGTGAGTAGATCAGCTTGCAGTGTCAACCTCATTTAGGTAATGCAAATACTAATTCTCAATATTCCTGTCCAATCAATAGGCAGGTTAAAAAAAATAATCAAATAAATAAAATACCTTCACAAACAGATGGCAAACAAGATTCCAATCCATATTTAGCACAGCTAAGTTACAGCTCTGCACCAATACAGTATCTTTGGATGGCTCTGGTATGAACCTGTTAGATGTGTCCCAAGCAGCAGCACTGACATGGACAATACTTTGGTATTGAATACACCAGATCTTTGCTAATAATAACCCTGGTACTGAGTGAACACTTCTGGTGACAAGCAACTTGGGTGACTGAAGGGTAGCAGCATTAAAAAAAATGTACTGAGACCAGTGACATAGGACAAATTAAGAGGCTTATTCTTTAGCTTCTAACAAGAAGGCTAATAATCTTCTTGATAATAAGTTTTTTACTCATAAAAAAGCTAAAAAAAAAAAAAAAAAAAAATTAAAATCCTCATTTCTTTCTCCAATCACAATCTATTTTTTTAAAAAGTCCCAAAGAGATTTTAGGATAAATTTTTTTTATTGTTTCCCCATTAACAACCATGGTGTGTGTGTGGGGAAATCTAATTTCTACATTGAGCTCTTTTTTCATCCCACGTAAAACCTTCTCATCTTCCCCAAGACCATCATGGTGCCACTAAAAACATCTGAAGTTCTCTGGGCCAGAGTAACAGTGACATGGTTTCCCTTTGGTACCTGGACAATTTATTTTCACATTGGCATCTGCTAATATCTCTGTAGAACAACCACCACATTTCTTCACACTCTTTCAACAAAGGATGTTTCTTTGCTTATGTGAAACAGTAGTTAGGGAAAACATCACCTCAGCAAAATTGCAGCTTCCTGCAAAGATCACTGCAGTATTTCTCCTTACCACAAAAGGATCAATGTTCTGTTTAAAAAGTGCTGGATTGGTTTTATTTTTCTTTAGAAGTATTTTCTTATTATGCTGTAATATCTATCTTATAGTCTCCTCACTGTTTATTTGTCTGACTGCTTCTCTTCACAATGTGAATAGCTTTGGGGAAGATGGAAACTAATGACCTAGCTAAGGTTTTAACCCAGACCCCCTAGTGTTTTACCAGCTGTGCTATTAGGTTAACTGGCTGAATCTCCTCTGCTTCTCTCTCTGATATTACAAAACCCAGTCTATGTATAGCATGCAATAATGTTTAAATTTTTCCCACCCCTAAACCTCCCTCTGCTACTGCCTAGCCTTGAAATTCATATAATCTATCATTGATAAATTAGAATCTGGGGAAGGATCAGACAGATTACCCAGATGGTAGCTGGGGAAGAAATATCCAACCTTTCCTAATGAAAACCTTGCGTAATGCCCTCTGATGTAAATTTTAAGTGCTATGCTGAGGGCAGAGAAGTAAAGACTTTTGTGGAGATATTGATGCACAGACAGAACAAAAAAAACATTGTTCATCCACCATTTTATACAATTTATTACTGTAACATACCTTACACAAGATATTTTTACTATTTTGCTTGGAAAATCAGGATAATGATGAACTGCAGCACAAAAGCACCCCATCCTGTCCTCCCAATTGCCCCCGAAGCAAATGCTCAATTTCAGTAGGTAGCTTGGGCTCCTGGAATTAATCTGAGCAGCAACATGAAAAACGTGAGGAGTCTATCTGCTTTATACAATCAACATTTGTCCAAGTTTCCTTAATAACATGCATACTTATGAAAATCACGGAGGAGAGCAAAGAAGGAACAGCATTTTTCAATGTGTAATGTGCAAGGCCTGCAGGCTTAATGGTCTAAATTTCAGGTTTGAAAAATTTACCCTCCCTGCAGACTCCTGTTCAAAGGTTCCATGGATCAACTCAGATCTTCCTTTTCATGAAGTAGATATATTGAATACCATAAGATATATAGGGATTTTGTGGACAAGACTAAAATACATGCAATGTGTCTTTTCTGTCTTGCACACATGTAAAATAAACAATAATATTTTTTCAAAAATACAAAATCAATGTGTTGTCCTCAGTCCCAAAATGCCTTTGTCTTGGTCTTATTATACCATGATTTATGATTTGACTGATTTTTCTCTTCCCTGATTTGCAGCTGTTCCCTGATGAGTGTTTATTCTGCAGCCTTTTGGGATCCTTTGGGATGGAAGGAACTATCCAGTGTTAACTGTTAATATATATATATTATATAGATTTCAGCTCACTGCCCTATATATTAACTTAAAAAGCCATAAAGGGTCTTAGATCAGAAGCTCTTTACTTTTAGAGAAGCTTCATAAAAAGATTAACTTAGGTACTGAGGGAGCTGAGTGTCCTGGAAACGATGGTGCTCTTGAACAGGCAGACCACAGGCGGCTCCCAGATTATAGGCCGTGATGGGAAGCTGTCCCAGGGACAGGGATTGTACCCAGTAACTTTACATTGAGCTTGGCGATACGAACATCGACTGTCACTTTGTCATGTTCTTCATCAGTGACTGCTTGTGGCTTATCTCGCTCCCTGAGCCCAGAGGCAGGGAATCTGATGGCTGCCTAATGAAGTCAGTGGAAACTTTTCTATTGAGAAGTCTCTCTGCTGGCAACTATATAAACTCTCTCAGAATAATTCAATTCTGCTCCCTAATTTCAAAAAGAAAATCCCCAATTTAGTTTAAAAAATGAAATAAAGATTCATCCCCAACTATAACAAGATTTAACATCAGCAAGAAGAAAGCAATGACCAGCTGCTAGTATACAAAATTTACTTGGGAGACCTGACTCTGGGTTTTGACTGTACAGATATTATTATCTACTTCAAATCCTACTTCTGCAGTTTTGCTCTCTCCCAGCATGGCTTATCACATGTAAATCATATCCTTTCCTCCTCTGGTTCTTCTTGCAGATGGCCAATACTGCTGTATATTTAGCGTAGGCCATAACTAATCAGATCAACCTAAAGCTGAGACTGGCTGGTACATGTCTGAAATCCAAAGACAGTCTGAAACCACCATCCTGAAAGGGCAACTGATTTCTTTAAGAATTAACCTGGTTTGGCAGAGTAACATAGTTTCTAATACTTTCAGGCAAGAAAAGTAGGTCTTCCTGCAATGCTTAAGAGACAGACAGACACAAAACTATTCACTTCCACAGCTCAGAATGAAGACCAGTAACCTTTTATCCCAAGGATCTTGATTACTAATCAAAGTAGACATATTGCAAGCTTTTTTGCTGTGCATTGCTACATCACTCAGTACAATACAAACGGGTAGAAAAATTAGGGTCTTGGGTGCTATTGCAATTAAAATAGCAAAGAAAAACAGAGTGTATACACTTAAAAATCCTGCTCATCAGACCAACACTACATTTCAGTGCACTTCACTTCCACTTTAACAATCAAATTAAAAATACAGTGGTAAAAAACAATGACAGCCTGATCCTTTTTAAAGACTTGATAAATTTAGTCCTCACTAAATTGAGAAACTAATGTAACTTTTTGAGTCACCAAAGAAGTTTAGCACATGGCTCTACTGCATGGCTCTGCTTTCACATACAGATCAGCTCTGTATGTTCCTATGCATCACGTTCCTATTTCTTCATGTGACTTGAGATGAAAAAAATATGTCTTACAGAGCCAGTGTGACAGTTTCAACTAAAACCTGCTTTTCCTCCTTACAAGATGCACTTTTCTGGCTGTTGAGGCACAATTCCTCTAACCCCAGTTTTCTGGGCATGAAGATTTCCTCCTAGTCTGGCACGGTGTTCCTGGGCACCAGCTGGAGCTCAGCTACTCCGCGCTGACCCACTTGGAGAATACTATGTGCAGAAGAGGCACTCAAACATACCTGTGGCTTTGCACTCAGTGCATGTCTCAAGCATCTTTCTTTAAGAGCCTGAAACACTTCAGTCTACATCAAGTAAACTTATTACCAAGTCTGATTTAACCTTAAGTGGTGTCATCGTTAACATGGCAAGCAGAAGAATTTTAATGACAAGAATCATTTTATTCTCTAGCTCCTCAGTGCTCTGAATAGATCCCAAATCCCCAAATGAGAGCAAAATATGTATTCTCAGGGAAAAAGTCTTTTTAAGACCTAAAAGCAAACCACAGTATCTTTTTTGTTACAATAAGAATTCTTTGATCTATTTTCTTCCTTCTAGTTTCTTTTTTTAAGAAGAAAATAGATTTCAGGGAAAAGAATCTCTATCATCAAATGTCAGTATTAAGCCATAAATCTGATCAGGAATTGTAGGTGCAAAACACCCGATTGGTATTCTGTGTCTTCCATGCAAGCAAAAACATATATATTTTGTTAGAAGAAAATATATGACAGTGGAATTTATGTGATGAGTGTGTACAAATAAGCATGCCCAGAAAATAGTTAAAAGAAAGGAAAATACCTATATGAAATCTAATGGGCAAATTAGGAAATTGTAGTTACAGGAATTCAGTTGCTACTTAGTGTTTATAGGGAAGCACAAAGAGAACATCAAAATGCTTGATCACATCCCATCTGTTACTACCTCTTGCTGGATAACATCTCGGCTGCCAAAAAAGCTATTTAAATTTACTACACTGCAGCTACTGATAAATACCACTTCTGTGAAGATCTAATACTAAATAAGGACTAGATCTGAGGATAAAGCTTACAAGCAGTTGTGTCAAAAAGATCCAAATTTTGCTAAGTATAACACCTGTACTCCTACAAGCCTGCAGTTTCTTACTCCCTGTCCCTGTCTGTGATATGTTTTTAATAGAGCATACAACTGTACAACAACCCTCAGAAGCTGGATCATGTCAACAATGGAAAGAAATAAAGCTAGAATGGAAAGAATGACATTAAAGAAAAAAGAAAAGGTACTGGGAGGAGGTGACGGAGAAGAGGAAGGCTACTATTCAACAATTTTGGAGGTGCTTACTCCGGGCACTTTCCACATAGATCTGACAGGCACAGAATGGTGCCATGAAACTGCCTGCAGCAATGGAATACATTTTCCAGCACATCACAGCAGCTGCAACGGCATCAATTCTGCTTGCAATCCATGTCCAAACAGAAAAGTTCTCAGTGGTCCTATTTCAGCATATCTCAAGGACTAATTAAATCCTCATTACTATCTTCTAATTATTCCAGTACTCTGGGATTTCACTGAGCAAGTCCCCAATGGTGCATTAGATGAAAAGGGTTAAATAACCTGTGTTGATTTTGAGACTCCAGATCTATTTCAGACCTTTAGCATATCATCAGCATTATCATGAATATTTAACTACGTACCGCTGTGAAAATTGTAAGGGGAAAACAATTAAAGATTTTTAAAAAATTAATTCTGACCCATATACATTTGCACTAATAAATAAGGCTTCTTTAAGTATCCCCATTATGAGAGTGCTTGCTAGAGTAATAACATCAAGTCATTAACTGTTTCCATTAAATTCAATGGTTTTCAGGAGCTCCCCATTCACTATTTTAATAAAAGACTGAAACCTGACATGTACATATCCAACTGCATAAGCATGAAAAATACTGCTTAAAAGTAGGTAAATTTTCTAAGCTTTTTCAAAATTAGGTAAGGAACTATTCATTTCTGCAGGGGTAAAAGTACCTATTTCAACATTATTGTGATACATATTCTCCTATTAGTGTTTGCATAGGTGAGTATTCATATACAAAGACAGACATCTCTGTTAGGTTACAAAAGTAAGAGTGGGAGTATAAGCTAATGGCCAGGGTGGAAGGCTTCTTTTTCAAGCTGCAGCTTCAGAAAACTGATTTAGGGGGTCAGTTTGGATATGCTGGGTTTCTACTTGATCCATACAAATAACTTCTAACCCACTGAGCAGTTCTGGCTACTAAGCATATCTTCAAAGTGCAGCTTCCAAAACCCAAACAGATGAGGTAAGTAGGTACCGCTGAATACAGGGAACTCAAGTGGCTGTGTACCTCAATTATGTGCCAAATGGTTATGACAGCTGTGGTATCACTGCTGCCCTACCTCTGGGAGCTGATGTAACTGAAGCTTGTAAAAAGCTCTGACTTCAATAAACAGCAAAAATCAAAACTTTACTTTTCATAATACTAAAGGAAAGTCTGGAGTAGGTATATCAGAAACAAAGAGCAAAACATGCATCCTCCCTCCCCCCAAAAGCATAGCAAGTTTCAATGACTAGCTTAATTAGTTGTGACTACATCTTCATGTGGTATCCCCAAGTAATGGTCATTGCTGGGATTCAGCTGCAGTTAAATGCACGTGTAGGTGCCACTCTTGCTTCTCTGAGAGAATTCTGACCACAGTCCTGCATAGCCTGCTCCCTCTGTCTCCAGAGCTCTCCAGCTCCTGCAGTCCATTAAGGTGTATGGGACTTACTTCAAGTCCCAGTACCTTCAAAGACACGTGAGCCGAGACATAGGTTATGCACATAAAAGGACATGCGATTTCTTATTGCCTGGTAGACAATGTGTGTTGGTAGAACTGAAAAAGTTTCATTGATTGGGCATCAAACAACAGTGGCCAGTTACTGATTCTGGGATGAGAACAGAAGTGGGCTGCCTAGAATAGCACACTCCATTTACGCTGACCGAGGTACAAATGTCCTACAGCTTGAGCAGGACATGAAAAATTTTCAAATTATTTTTAAAAAGTAAGCATTTTATGCTTATTATAAAAAGCAAGCTGAAGAGCACAAAAAATCCAATCCTCCAAGAAATTCCTATGCATACGCATGTATGCTACCACTCCCCTCTTTCGACACACAGAATGTACATGTACACAAATGCTCATTGCTTCATGCTGCACTGTATGACAGGGGTTGTATAGTCTTAGGTAGGCAAATATAAAAATCCTAGCTGGGTGCTGAATAACTACAGAAAGTGAGGTAAAATATAATCAAACACTTTCATAATAAAATAAGTGTAAACTTAATGGTTCAAGGTACTGGTTTAGCATCCAGAAGTGCTACAGCTCAGACTCCACCTGTCAATCAAGCTTCACAGTATCCGGTAATTAACATTTTTTTCAAGTATTGAGAGCAGGGGATTCTGCTCAAGAAATGATTAGTAGTCTTTGTTCATTCAATTCTCTCTCTAAACAAGGAAAGAAATGTTATACAAAGTGCTAAAACAAACAACATTACCTTATCCTATTGAGGGTCTCTGGTTTTTTTTTTTTTCATTTTCTTTTTTCTTTCTTTTCTTTTTTGGGAGAAAGTATATCAGTAAGCCAAGAGTTTAAATTACTGTAACAGATGCCTATGGATCAGGTGTCCTTAGCAGCAACGATTTTCTGCTCAGGTTTTTATCAGTAAATGACAAGCACCTTCCCTTTGAGTCCCCATCACTCCCCCTCCTTCCTTTCTTCAAGTTCGGTGGAAACCAGTTCAAGCAAGCAAAGGAATCAACTAATGTAACAGCCTTTTTAAAAGGTGAAGTTTTCCATTTCAAAGGAGCCTCTAATCAATGATAGGGCGCAAAAGGGAATGCACACATGTTTATGCGCGTATAGCACAGACTTTAGAGAAGCTTTGGAGAACATGTTCTGCAAAATCAATATGACCTAGCTAGTTACAAATTTCGTATCTGCTGCATGAAACGAATGGACTTCTTGTACAAGCCGGGTCACAAGGATCATGCATATTACACCAGACTTTGCATATGAAGAGTGCAAAAGTTGCAACATTCCCAAACACATTTTCTCTAAGAACATACCCACAATACCCACCCCCTGCACAGGGGAAGAACCAGACTAAATCAATCTGTAAATTTTATTTCTCTCACTGTTATTTACTTTTTTGACTTCCCAGTTATGGCAGCTGTCTTCTCTGTTTTACTTTTGAATATCCCTCTGCCTATCTTGACCATACAGTGACTCCCAGTTCTGTTCTACAGCAGCAATGGAAAGGTTTGACCCTTCCAGCTCTGTCAGACCTACCTAACTCGTCCCCCAAAGCCAGGTCAGGGACACACAATGCAGAAATAATTATTACTGGGCAGTGTAACATTTTGTGCCAAGACCCAGTCGTGCCAGGAAATGCACGCAACTTTGAGATGCTTGGGTCTTCAAAGCCTCCATGTGATCCATTCCCACTGCTTTTTAACATTCTATCCCACAAAGCATCATATACTTTTACTGGGTAGTGAGGCCATTCTTTTTTCACCAAACATGTACATTATTCCAAAAATTTTTAAGGGGAAAATAAGTCCCTGCACTAACAACTGTGTATAAAGAATGACTGAAAAGGAAACAAAACAAATGAGTTGAGTGTGGAATTCTGTGTTTCATGTTCTCATTAATCAGCATTCCTGGAGGAGAGGACATCCAACACAGAAAAAGAAGCAAAAATTAAGACTCTCTTCTCTTCTTTGTGAGTCCTCTTAGTTCCTCCTGGATGCTATCCCAGAAATTTGTCATTCTGTGAGTTCAACTTGTTTCACTGTGAGAAAACTTCTAGTATTTATGGTATCCCCATATGGTGCTACTTGGAATATTTCTGGTAGCAAGACATTTTAGGAGGGGCATTTCATAAATAACTCCATGTTTATCACAGTTATCATGTGTCTGTTTTGCAAGCTTGTCGCTGGCACATGTTAACCACTGCATGGACAGGATGCCCAGTTTACAGCAGGTGATCCTATGTATGGCCATGCAACAAAGCTGTGACAACTATCTTCCATGAGCTAGTGAGGAAGGCGAAAGGAAAAGGGCTTAAAGTTTATAAATGGTAACATTAAGAAAAAAAAAAAGCTCTGTTTATTTTTGTGAGCACTTGCTAGGAAGCACCCTTTTAGAAAAGTGCTGTTGCCTGCAAGGTTTTCCCTTGCAAGATTTCCAAATCTTTGAACCATTTGACCTAAATATAAAAGGAAATCAACTATTTAAAGATATTTTTGTTCTAGAACTGGCTAGAGGACTAGCTATCGTGTCCATGCAAAAACATCAGAGATAAGAATTTTAAGAACAGTAGCAAAACTGCAGTGCTCGTAGCTACCGCTGTTTCTATACATCTTAATTCCAAGATAGACAACAAAAAGTTGAATTCTCTATGACATGACTTAAGTATTTACAGCAAACTGCCTTTACACTCTGGGCATTCACTGTACTTTGAGAAAGCCTTGTTTCCAATTATATTTTGGTAAAACCTGCTATTCAATTGCTCTTTCCCGAGAGAAGGAAACCCTCCGAGCCTTTTACAATGGGGACTGTCATTATTTTCCCTGGGAAAAGAAAAGAAATACCAGGAAATCTCACATTGCTAATGTGCAACTTAAAATAAAGGCTGCATTTGGCACCAACTAAAAAAGCCCCAACACCTAACAAACCTCGGTCCTGTGGCATTGGTGACTGGCTCAAGGCAGGGTGGGAGCTGGATTCTGACTGGCTGCCAGGAGGCTGCGGTGGCATCTGACTGCCTGTAACACACAGAGAAAAAAGGGAAAACAGACTTGCTTTTAACATTGCAATGCACAAAACCAAGCCTTGCTGCATTTTTCAACCACTCAACATCAAAGAAAGTACCAGCTGTATAAGGTAAAGACAGAGCTCAACAGGTCTAGCTTTTCTCAGGTTTTTTTTCTTCTTTTTCCTTTTTTTTTTTGAAACCCACGGAAGAAACATGCATAAACATATTTAGCAACAGGCATGGTGAAATGTTCAATTTCGTATTGAGCGACTTCCCAACCTCACCGACACGATCCAATTTATAGCTGCAAATCTCCTGACACATATTTCTGTTAGAGAGTTTAACAAAATCCAAGTCTGCTGAACAATAGGGCTCATCCTGCCGAGCTTAAACTGGCCTCCAGCCAGGCAGACATGGACTGCTGCCAACAATATTACCAATGAAAAATTCAGTCAATACAAAAATGACTAACAACAACAGTTTAAAAAGTATTTCAATGAATCAGTGGTTTTAATATTATTTGAATGTCCATGTAGAATATGGGAATAAAGAATAATATGTAGGTGCACGTGATGAAAGCGAAGCATGTTTGAAAGAGATCAGAGAGAAAAGGGGTACCTTATTATTCAAATAAAAGCACAGGGAAGATACTTGCTTATTAAAATATCCATCCAGAACAGACCCATTTTTTTATGGCCTCATTCAAAAGACACCCACACAGTTTATCCACTGCTGTCTACCCACCCAAAGAAGAAGAGCACTCACAGTGCTGTCTGTGAGGCTCAGGACATGAAAAGCTCCCTTTCGGTACTACTGAATAGTAAAGCAGGTGCTTATTGCAGTGATGCAAGTCACTCCTCTGGGTCACCGCTTGACACTGTGTCAAGCAGGGAGATCCATGCTACCACCCTCCCACTGCACAACACCCCAACAGCCTCATGCCTAACAGGCAACCTGCCACAGCCTGAGTGGCAGTAAGAATGAGATTTGGACATCTCCTGGGTCTCCTCTCCACTGCTGGTCTGAGACACGCCTGCTCTTGACAGCCCAAGCAGCTTTAAGACCACCTCAGGTTAGGCAGCAAATACATACTTTAAGCATTTAGACACTATAGAGACGAGCACGGTATAAATAGCAGCAGACAGATTTATATCCCTCATCCTCTGAAACTGCTCAGATTGTTTTCCGTTTGAAAGAAATGGAAAGAATAAAAACACAGGCAATAGATTTGTGCCTGCTGAGACTCATTTCCTCCCGCTCAGCAGCCGCCCCTGTGCAGTGGCAGGAGCGAGAATCCCGTGGCCAGTCCTGGCACTGGGAGCTGGCCTGATGGGGCGGGCAGCAGGGGCTGCTCTTTCTTTGGAGTGATGAAGGGCCCCAAGTTGGACATAAACGCAGGAAAGCAAACGTGTCTGCTCTGCCCCATCCACTTCCCAGCCTCAATAACTGGCTTTCAGCATCAACTCTAAAGAAAGGCCAGACTGATAAAGAACAAAAAGAAAATCCATAAAATGTGGAGTGTAACCACAGCCTAGCTATTCAGATGAGCTGCATTTGCACTAAAAACATGACAGTCAACATTACCGGGAGCAGCTGTGACAACTGTCTCAGAGATGCAAATGCTGGACTAGAGGCAGGATTGCTCCTCCAAAAGACCAAACATGCCACTCAGCGCCCGAGGCCTTGGGATCCACGGCCCATTCACGAACTCTAAGGCATATGACAATAATATTCTGGCTTATGTTTTGATGTCACTCAAGAGCGGGCTGTGGAGACAGTAAGTGCCTGCATTATAATGAACGCTTTCTGCTTGACAGGAAGGATTCAGTGACTCAAGACTGTAAACAAACAGCAATTCCATGTTAACATGGGGCACTGCCACTTCCACTGTGTATGCCCAAGGCACCGCTATCAGACGGAATACTTCAAGTAGATCTGAACCATCTAAGATTTTTACAAATACTTAAAAAACCCCATAATAATAAAGGCAGGGGTAGTCCTGACTGCACCACACAGCTCCCAGTGGGATCCCCCTTTAGGTGGAGGCTTAGCAAACTCTGAGAGATATTAATAGTGCATGGAAAATCTATGCTAGGCAACATATTTTGAATACATTTATATATGGTCTTTAATTTTTTACATTGATAATAACTTCAGTTATCTGGCATAAGCCTTATTCTGCACAGGCAGATGTGCAAGCATGGACTGGAGAAGTCAAAGCTTAGAGCAGTGCATGTATGACATGTTACAAATAAATCATTTTCATCTGCGTCCTTAGGGAATACAGACTCAGTTCTGCAAATTCATTGAAATTATCAGCCTCTGCAAACATTATTTTATTAGTTCACTTTTTAAAGTTTACTTCTGATTTTTTCCCTGTATTTAAAAAACTTTAAAGCAAAATTTCTGTTTCACAAAGGAAAACAATTTCACAAACAAGACCAACTCTACACATATTCTAACAAGTAACAAACTTGCAAGAGAAGTGGCCATTATGCTAATTATCAGTGGGTGCTACAAATTAGCCAGGTGCCGGACATGAAAGTATTGCACCAAAATGTTTTCAGTCGAACTGCCATTTTATCCTTAGAAGTGATCTGAAAGGTAAAAGGAGGTTAAGCACCCAAATACCTTTGAAGACTGGAACTGAACTCTTAATTTGGGTATCTAACTCCTATTGATTGGGAGCTGATGACAGGACTTTAAAAACCTTTGAAGATCCTGTCTGCCATGCTTTTTAAGTTTCTTTGTCATGAAAAGAAATGACCTTAAAGATTTTCCATTTCTTTCCTTTAAATGATATTAATCCTTTCAACCAGTATAGTAGTTGGGATTCTTGGAAGACACTTTAAATAATACATGAACAGACTTTTGTATTTTATTAGGGAAGGAAAACTTCTACAAAAGAAAAACAACCTCTTTTCTTTTTAAACATACATTCTACAGCTATTAAAGAGAGGAAAAAGAAAGGAACAATTTTTTCCACTAACAGACTACTGCCTCTTTTGACCCAATAATACACAGATGGAAGTTTAAGCAGGGATGATCTCTTCCCATGTTTTGTATAGTATTGTTGACACATTGGTGAGATACTCCATGTGCCAAAACTTAAGCAAAGTGAATACTATGGATGTTTCACAACATTTTTATTATGCAAAATTACAGCAAATACAATAATGCATGCTAAAAGGATAGATACTGCCACACTAGTTCTTTCACCTGGATTTAACAGAGGAGCAAAATAGTATTTAAATCTATATAGCTATCTTGTAAAATTTGTTAAAACTACCAAAACCAGCAGCCTACCTAATATCATGCCTGCTATTAAAAAAAAAAAAAGAAAAAAAAAAGACCAAAGTCAGTTGAAGAGGTGAGAGAATTTAAAAATGCTTAATAGCACAGTTGTAAGCTGGTTTTTTATTTTTTAAATTATGTTAGAAATGCTTTTAAGTATTTTGCATGAGACTTTGAAAATCTACGCTTGAAATAGAGTCAGGAGAGACTGCACTGTACCTTTGGAAAAGACGGATTGAGAAAAGTACTAAATGGTGATTGCATTATGACTACAGCCATGAAATCTGCAGTTAAAGTGTAAAAAGTAAATTCCTTAGAGCCAACATAGCAAGAAAGAGCAGACCTCTGATATCCTGCTGAGGAGGGGTCCTTACAATGAATTACGGCCCAAATCAGTAACGTTTTCAAACATGCTGAGGGCTCTCTGCTCCCATCACTAACGACACTGGAGGATGCTCAGCAGTGGTACCCTGTACCAGCCGGACAATACCTCACAGAATTGTGCCTGAACAATTGAATCAAGAAAGCACTTCAGTGATGACAGGTTCACCCTGAGAAATTACTAGTTTAGGAGGGAAGGAGGGATAACAGCACAGGAATTTTAAGATGGGTGAGGAAACAGGAGGAGCTGTTTCACAGCCTGTGTTGAAAGGGGAACATTAGGCTGGAGGAAAGGCATAAGTTAAAGATCTTGTGGGTTGTCTTTAGGACAATTCTCAATCTAATTTAGGAATTAAGAGCTAGGACTGGATTAATGACATTGGCTGATTACGAAGTAGGGAATCTTCATCAATACAGAAGATGATCAAAATACTATCTAAGAAACTGGACCATGTTTTGGGTTGGAGCAACAAAAATGCAAACATTTATAGTCACAGACCAGAAACACGCCTTTTCTAACTGAAGAGCTGTAGGGTTATCAGTTAGAAATGGGAGAAGAAAAGGAGGGAGAATCTGACCATATTTGTTGACCTACAAATGGTTATAACTAACCATTTGATGTCACCCTGAATCAAACAAATTTATTATTAGGATGAATTAGGAGAATTGTTTCCAGTAGAGGTAAGGAAACATAACACCACTGCTGATGTGTCACTGGTGAGCCTTCACACAGACAAAACCAGAAAGCCTAATGCTAACTGGAATGGGAACCAAGAACAGCTACCAGCATGACATGACAGGAGGCTGAAAGAGCAAGTATAACTTAGCATGGCAAAAACTAAAGCTGTGATTTTGTGACTTCTCTTTAAAAATATATTTGTGGCTAAATATCAGGGAGAAAAAAGAGCACAATGTTCAGAATGATAAACCATTACTGGAATTTGAAACAACTTCCTTTTAGGAATAATGAGGTCCAGGAAACCTAGTGATTAAGATGGAATCTGATAAAATAACAGGATTATATTACACAGTCGATGTGACAGTAAAGGCTCACAGACCAGAAGGGACATTCTGGGTCTTGGATCCCTACATCAGAAATGAAAGATCATAAATAGGTTTTTATATAGGGACTGTTTAAATGAGCTTTTCAGGAAATTTAAAGTGAGGTGCAAATGACCTCAAAGGGAAGAAATTTTTCTATGGGTAGCATAAAGGGAAACTGGTCATGTGGTTTGTGTTATCTCTTTCATCTTACAAAGCCTATGACCCCTTAAGAATAAAGATTATTTTCTTCCTGCATTTATGCATTGCAGCTAAGCTTCCTGTTGTACCAACAGTATTTTTTAAAGGACTTATTAATCCCAGTAAAAAGCAAGGATTGCCTGCATATCCCCCCAAATTAAGACATGCAAAATATTAAAACCTTCCTCATATCTATACAGTAACCTAAGCACAGATGCTTTAAAAGGCTAGCAGCATGAGGACCCTTTCAGATACAGCAGCCGTGGCCCCGCTGAACCACTCTGGGGAGGGGAGTCAAGCATGCTCGAACCAAGCCTTCTGGCTCTGCTCAGCACCATGCTGAAGCTAATAACCCCTTGCAAGTGACAGCAACGCTGTTAATCCACTGCCACCTGCTCACTGAGACAATTTCCACCTCTCTGACCCAGGAGCTCGGGACCAAGCCCAGAGCCCTCCCGCCTTGGGATGCTTTTGGTGGCTGGCTGTGTGGGTTGCTGAAGGCGAGATCACAAGTGGCTGATTTGTTCCGCTGGAGCAATGCAAAGCATCTGTAAACATGAAGATTATCAACTTAAGCCAGACTTATGGATGCTCCACATTACAAAAAGTTATCAAGATTGTTGTTGGGCCTGGCCCTGATTTTCCATATTAGCTCTTAAAACAAATCCATCATGCTCCAAAGACACAAGATTCCCTAACGCACACAAGTATCACTCACAATCCATGTAAAATCAACAAAAGGTAAAACCCCACTTCTCTTCTCATGAAAGTATATAACACTCAGACTGCTAATCCTTGAAAGTTACACTCCATCTTCTTTTTCATATTTGTGTTATATTTACCATATCAAGGACTAGGTTGTGAGCAAGTTCCAGAGATGTCACTGTAACGTAAGTGCTAAATTGCTCTCAAATCACCATTAAAAAATGCAACACTGAGCTAAGGTGGCCCGCAGAACCCTAGCTCTGACTCTTCTCTGCACACATGCAATATCATAAACATCTTAATTTCATGACCAGAAGCTACTTGCTTGACATAATATAGCATTTAATTCAAAGCAAAGTTGACACTGACAGGATGAGGTAGCTATTCAATATTTTGTTTCATCCCCATTATTCAGCATGTAGTTCCAAGGTATTACTTATGGAACACCATCCGAATGTCGCCCTCATTACAGAATAATTCATTATATTATGGACTTTTTAAAAAAAGAATTAAGTAGTTGAAACTGGGGTCTGCCAAATTAGACAGCCAAGTTTTAATCCCAGGTTGTGTAACCTCTGAGTAAGGTATGAAGACTTTTAACAAATACTCAGGAGTATAAAGTGAAATAATTGTCATTACTGCCTAAACTGACAACAGGCTGAATGGCAAGGCGCAGGAAAGTAAACATATTGCCTCCCAAGGCCAAAGCTCACTTTGCTCGGGAGGGGAATGGAGGGCAGCAGCAGTCATTGCAAGAGGGTCTGTTTCATCCACACCGCCTCCCAAAGTCACCTCTGCGTTTGGACTGAAGTGAAGCGCCACAGCACCACAGCATTTTTTCCTGAGATTTTGGCAACAAGCCCAAAGCAAGCTGGCAATGGAAATCTTCAAAAGGCTGCGACTCACCTGAATGGATTTTCAGTAGGCCACAGCAAGCACCTGTCTGCCCCAGGACTATTCCTCTCCAACAAATTTCAAAATCCTGCTGCAAACCAGGAAGGCACTAGATCTCCTCGAATTTAAGGATGCATCATTTATTTATTTATATAAGCAAAGGCATAAGTCAGTCTAAATCTAGGGATCACTGCTTCTCTAGCCTCAAAAACACCCACCCCAAACCTGTAATTTCACTTTACAGTTATGACAAGTTTCATTTTGGGGGATGAAATTCTTTCTGCTTTCACCTCTGCCTAACTCTGCGTTCATTTAATGCATTATTTCCATTAAGCTCAGTAGAGTTCCCAGCCCAGGGTATTTCTGCTGGAGGCCGATCCAGAATGGTGCAGCCCAGGATAGCAACCAGTTAAATCTTTTTTAAGCTCCGCACTCAGAAATGGTGGCTCACAGCGGCTCGCACGCAGGAACTGAATAGAGCAGGCAAGCTCGTATTTCTCTCACCAGGCCAAATTAATAAAAACAAAACCTGATTTCTCCTTCTCGTTTTCCTATTCTTCCTGCTCCCCAATATTTTTCCTCTTTCAAACAATTTTTTTTTTTTTTTTTTTGTTTGAGAAGCTTAATGTTTGGCTGCCTTCTGAAGAAACGGGCACAGTGACAGATGAAAGGCCATATTCATCGCCTAATTCAGAATAGGGAAAAACCGACTGCTGTGCGTTTAAGATTCTAACAACCTTGCAATTTTGTATAGCCGTTTTCCCCAACCCGTTCTTTTGAAGAAATCTGCTTTTATTCTGTTAATAACTAACCACAGTTGCAGCAGCATGGATCCGATTAGCAGTTCTTACGCTACAAAGGAGGGGGGGGGGGGGGGGGGGAAAGGGGTGGCCAATTTGTCCACCTGGGTCCCCAGGAGAAAGATTAGATGAGGCGCTTACTACTCCTTTCTTCCCCACTCGCTCGCTGCTCTGCACTAGACAGACCTCTTCAAAGCTCAGCCACTGACTTAATTTTTTTTTTTTCCCCTCTAAAGTCTCATTTAACCGCCCCTCCACGTGTTTTGCGCTCTGTGTCACCGCATCTCTCCAAAGCGATGGTGTGAATTGGGATGAGAGGGGTTGGGAGAGGCTGTGGCCGCAGCTTGCCCAGCGCTTTCTCTCACACCTCTATGGGGCCACTGAATTGCTTTTAGGTTTTGTAAATTATATTTTCTTAAATTTGTGCAAACCATTGAAAAAAAGTGTATATGTTCTTTAGGTAACAATCCAAACCCTGTAATCATACTGTATTTTTTTACTCTGCCCTTTTAAGCCTTTCATAAAAATGACAGCTTTGCTTGCATTTAGACTGAAGTAGAAGACTGCAAAGGGCTGCATGGATTTAGTCATTCGTAATTACTTGGGACATGACATTACGTGTTTGTTAATGCAAAAAGCATATGCTTTGGCTAGAGAAAAACCATTCTCAATTTCTTTATAAAATGTCAATTAACCAGAATATAAAATTGTAATTGATGCATGTGCTAAATATCTAAAAGCTCCTAACAAAGGACAGGGTAGTATTTTTTCCTTGTATTGAGCAATTTTCTTCCTTCCAGAAATGAAACCTACCCTGCTACACACCTGAAACTTAAAACTTCAGAATTCCATTTAGGGAGTTAATCCAAGTTCCAAAAGGAAGACTTTTTCATTATCAATGCTCTAGATGGCATTTATAAGTATGAGGAGAGTTTTTCTCTAAGCTGTTCTTCATCGTGTCTACTGTTTTTAAAGCCTGAGAAGCACAACAAATGTAGCAGACATGCACTTCTAGTATTTGCCACCTAATAAAAACCTTAACTCCTAATTTTAACATTGCCAAATTCTAACAAAACCATATATCAACTTTCATTTATAATATTTGCAGTGTGAAAACATGCCAGATACCAAAGAAAGGGTGAATGTGAACTGAAATGGCTGTTTCTTATCCGTATTTCTTTTCCCTTGATCCAGCTACACTAAGAATTGCTCAGAATAAATATTCATCATCAGACGGCATTAACTCGAAAGACCAGCAGCGACGGAGTTTCATTCCTCCCTGTTCCTCCCGACTCTCTCAAGTTCGGGCAAGCAGGTGGATTTTGGAGCAGTGCTGATATGTGGCAATGAACTATTTTGCTAGTCCTGCCTGCTACTTCTCATACTAGTCCATTGCCTGTGATTAATGGGCACTTTAGTAGTAAAATCTATGTGCTCTAATTAATACTATCCTCAAAAGGAACAAACTCTTAGATAATCTAGTTTTTCTTATTGCGTTATATTGCATATTACACAGCCCTGGTCTCCATGGTTCTCAGGGACAGGGAAGAAAAGGGCAAGTTGAATGCATAAAGGGTAAAAGCACCTTGAGGCAAACCCACTTCCAAAAACCATTTGGTGGGTCTGATCTTCCTGAAGACAAGATCTATCATGCCGTATTTCATCTCGCCCAACAATGATAAGCTCCAAAGACCGGTGCAGAAGCAGAGCAATTCTTCATGTATTTTTAATCAACTGAGAACTTTTATCCAGTGAGCTCCCTCTGCAAGGTCACACACACCATGAGTGGCCATGTGCCTCTCATGCAGTTTGCAAACACCAACTTCTATGTCAGCTTCTGTTTGGAAGGGGGAGTATCAACGTTAGCAAACCCTAGTTATATAATTTATAAACATGCAGATGTGGATTATTAAAGATTAATGCATTTTGGGATTGGTGTCGGCATTCCGTTTGTCTCACGCCGAAACCAATTCTGTTCTTCATTAGTCAACGACAACCCACATCACCCTGTTGTGGAAGAGAAATCAAAGGTGCAAGCGTGAATTGAGAATAAGTGATGAAACTGATTACTAAGAAACTTAACGGCTGTAATCAATCAACACATCACAATAATTTGAGTCCCCTCTTATCTGGAGATGGGAAACAAACAGAAAAGCTCGTGCTGGAGTGAGTTTTTCTTTTCTGTTTGCTTTCTAAAAACCCACTTTGCAATTTGACTTCCGTATCCACCTATGGAGTGATGCTGTCAAAGGGCTGTTTGAATCTTTCAAGCCACAACTCAACCTCCATGAATTTTGTCCCTAAGGAGGAGAGATAATATCCTGCTTTTCATTAATTTTTAAAAAAATTATTACCTGGAGGTAGTGAAAATGTTCTTCTTTTGAGGCTAAATGGCTATTTTCTACCTGGGCCAAAATTAATTCAAGCCATATTTGCAACTGTTAGGTTCCTTCTTCTAAGGAGGGACACACCACGTATCCGTCTAGTCAAGTTTGACACTAACTATGAAGCATGACGGCCGCTTTAAGTATCTCTAATGGCAGTGATACACAGTCCACTGAAAAACTGAAAACTGCAACAGCCTATCCCATCATGGAAACCAAACTACTTATGACATCTATGCTCTATTTTATCTAGGTATAACAACCATCTGCCAACAACAACAAAAACATACTAATGGAACCGTGAGACTTTTCCCATTCGCTCATCAATCACTGCTTAGTATTGCAAAGGGCAAGGGAGTGAAAGACAACCTTTTAATTTATGATAATACACAAATTAATACCCTGTTTGGCAACACAAAGAAGGAAAGAGAATCTATGTTTGTGTAGCCAAATAATGATAGAATAAAAAACCCCAAACATTCAAAACCCAAATATACACTCTATTACATTTCTTGACAAAACCAGAAGTGGGTGGAGCAAAAAAAGTTGGAAAGAAACGCACAGGTTAATAATTAAATGTAAACAATAATTGTCCAATGATGGCCTTAAAGTATACATCTAAAACTAACAACAAACATACCTGTCAAATCTTGGCAGCTGTGGTTAAGTATATTTGAATTTTGCTATGTGAACCACAGCACATGCATAATTATGCAAAGATTTTAATTGGATTTCAACAGCCATCATGCTCTAGGTGGATCTGTACCAGCACAGGGCTACCAATGACTCACAGAGCTACGAGAAGTGGCCTGCTGTACACGTGCTGCCGCGGCATGCACAGCAGCAGATACCCCGCCGCGCTGACCGTTCAGCAATTGCCAGGTCAGTGAAAACAGGCCTGGCAGGAATCAACAAAGAGGATAAACCAGGTATGGGGCAGAGCACAGCTATGGGGATGTAAGTGCTACAGATCTGGCCGTCTGGGGGAGGTTTACATGAAGCCTTTGTAGGGTCCTCAACGACCCTCAGTGCCATGCTCCTCAGACCCTGCAGGATGTTCACAGTCCATGGGGCAGAAATGTTCGTCACTGTCTTACACTGCAATTAAAAACTGAAACTGCAATGTGTGACAGAGAAATATAAATGTTGATAAACCAGATATTAAGCAACTGAAAACACTTAAAACTAAAACCCCAAAACTACCCCAGAAAATAACCACCAAGGCCATGCTGGTTTTGGTGATTTATTGTTTTTCTATCTGATGTTTAACTTAGGGCTGATGAAAACCAGCAGGTTGATGGTGCTGGAATATGAAACCCTCTGCTGTCAGGAAAACCCAACAGGAGGAACTTGAACAGCATGTCTCAGTCTCACTTCACCTCCTGCACCTGTTCTGGGAATACTGCCTCTGCAGAGAAGGACACCTCCCTGATCTCTCTGGCCAGACTGTGAGTATGATAGCAGTTTTGATAGTGCCTTTTGTAGCACGGGCTCTCCTCAAGAAACTAGCTTGAGACTATTTAGTTATTTCACAAAGCCTTGAGACAACAGATTATTCATCAGTTGTGACCTGGGCTGAATTCTAATAGGTATCACAGGTTAGATGCTCCATCGGCTAGAAACAATGCCTCGAGCTAGAGCGCCTTACAATTTGCTTATTTCTCCTCTTTTCAAAAGACAGAAAAACTCTGAATGTTGTTCAAACCCTTCAAAAGAAAGGGTTTTAAACTACTGCTATGTGAAACATTCACATATTTCATTTGTAAGCATTCTAGATTTGCAAAACTGCTGAATACATGTTTTGTGCACTAGCAGTGATTAAGAACATAGCTACGTCAACGGCATCTTGTGTTTTGTTTTTTCTGGTCTGGATGCCAATGAACAGCATGCATCTTCCTTGCAACAAGCTGTTGCAAGATTTTTGCCTCTACAGAAGCCAAGGGGAAAATATTGATCGATGCGTTAAAATAACCTTTCTAGATGGGGGGATCGTATCCATTTTACAAGGATATAATCCCTTTCCTTGTTTTGCAACTATTTTAGGGTATCTGTAAAACTTCAACAAAAAATAGAGTACTACAAATTCACTTTCATATGGTAGTCTTCTCTCCCTCAAATAATGTTTGAAAAGAGTCCATGCTGTATAACATACCAGTAGTGGTGGTCAATGGAGTAAGCATGTGGAATAGCTCAATCCCAAGCAAAAGGTTTTTCCAAATTCTTGTTTAAAACAAGATCTGTGTGATTCGCTTGTCTTACTGCAGCCACTTCTGGAAACAGTTCAACTTTTGGGCTTCTCCTTTTATAAGGCATGAAAGAAAGCATCACTCCTATTCAGATTTTTGCACTAAAATGTCCTTTTGGACTATGATAGACTAGTGCTCATTTTTTTCTTCTCTCAGCATTTTAGTCACTCTAGACTATCCATACATTGACTAACATGCACACCAAGGCAAGATTTCCTGTTACAGCTCTCTCTGGGCATCCCATTCCCCTCTTGCTGCTTTTTTGCCTGGAGTGCTAGCTGTAATTCTGATGGGTCCTGGATTTCAAGCTAGCTAGCTGATCAATACAGGAGTGGAAGACCTCCAGGTTTGCAGAGAGTAGAGTTGATCACTGAATGGAACACATACATTGACTCATATAATTATCAGAATTAAAAATCTGGGTCTTTTTAATCAGAGGAGGGTGCTAACCACTGGTTAGCATAAATTAAGATGACTGGCAAGAACATTCCAAAGTGAGACTATTCACACAGGGATTTCTTCCTGAAAATTGTAAGTCCAGCTGTATCCAAGCTCCTTGGTGAAAGAAGACATCAATACAATTGTAATAAAAACAACAATGCAGTTGATGCTTACCAGAGTGAAAATAAGCTTGTTTGTTCAGAAAGTAAATGTAACGTATTAAAAGCACAAGTCAAAATACTGATCTATGTGAAAAAAATGCTTTTATGTATTTCTAAAGACAGCATTTGCTATTCATTATTAGCATAGTGTACCCTTCTCTTCTATACAGATAAAAATTGCTGCATAGGTTTAAAAATAATAGAATCTATTAACTTATACAAAATCTGCTTGTCCATCATGGGTTAAGGGATTCCTGGCCTATCAGCAATCTTACACAGAACTCTTAATATTAAAAATTTTTGCTGCTTACGCCGCAAGGGAGAAAGAGCTGACAAAAGCCTTTGGCCATCAAGATCAAAATTGGGGATGGGGAGGGAGAAAGGGGAGTTTAGCTTATTTACATTTTTGCTTTGTTAGTAAACTGGAATGGTTGGAGCAGGAAGGAAAGAAAAAAAAAAAGAGAAAAGTGAAATTAACAGCCACTAAATCTTCTGGCAACAGCAGCGCATTTTGATGATGTGCTGCGTCAGCTTCCACTAATGGTTTAGGGTTGAATCAGGCACAGTTCAAGACCCAAAGCAGTACAGGGCATCACATCTCATTCTTTGGAAGAACACGTACGCTAATTATGGAGATGGCTACAAAATAAAGAGATCAGGATTTCTGGCAAAGCAGAATAACGATCTACTTAACAGGAAATCAGAATGCCACTTTGAATCCCTAAAAATCATAAAAGAGTAGGATTTCAGTCCTGTGATGAATGTGTGTCTGAACGAGAAGTGTTACCATTATGAGAGAAAACCATCTTTCTGAACAAAACCCTCAAAGTTGCTTTTTCTGCTCTTAAGGGTTAATCTCCCTGGTCTACTCCAGTAATGTGAATGGAAACAAAGGCTGTATATGTGTGTGCCACTTACCACACAAAATATCCGTCCAGCATTTCAGAGAGCACAGGAAGGAAATGCCCACTGAGCTAGGGACGTGCCAATGTCAGTGCTGCCTGTGCCAGTCCATTCCCGCGAAATTCGTGGCATGCAGCAGAAAGCAATGCAGGGCGGCAGGCTTGCAGTGGGGTGGGGAGGCAGCTTAAACAGGCAGTGGAAGAGAATCAGCCATTTGGGAGGTTTAATAGGGGGCTGTTTGTTTGTCTGCCCTTTTGATGTTAAATTAGTCTTCAATTTTGTTGCAAGGAAGGAGGCACTGGGAAAAGGATGCTTCTCTTCCAGTAAACCCTGGGAAAGCAACACCTTTATTTTAACAGCCTTCCCACCAAGAACCCCCTGCAACATTTTGGCTTTCCCTAGCCATAGCTATCAGCAACACAACAGCTGCTCATTTCACAATGACTTGCTGGAGAGAGAATGATTGAAAGAGCCAATCTATGTCACATGGAGAAGCTGTGGCACAACATTGCAGGAGGTAATAGGAGAGGAATGAGGTCAGAACAAACAAGGGTAGGGTGAGAACAGAGAGGAAAATAGCAGCGAACAAAATTATTAAAGGTGAGATGCTGTACTACATAATCTATGTTTAAAACCAGCCACAACCTCAACGCTGCAAACAGCCACAGAAATGCAAACAAGCTCTGTGTTACTTTTTCGTAGGGTCTCATGAATATGGCTGATGAAAAAAGCTACCAAAGTCCTAGCAATGAAGCACAATGGTGGGAATACACTTAGATGAAAGCACAGTCTAATTCATAAGGCTTGAAAGCCCCAGCACCCGGCAGCATCCCACTAGTCACAGGGTTTTAAATAGCAGCCTTGCTTGTGTCATTTTGGAGCTTGAGAAACGCAGCAGCAGCAACAGCAGCAACACTACCACAGCTGCCTGCTCCCCTCTGGAGAGCGCTGCATCAGCTCACACCTGGGAGTTCACCTTTAGCAAAAGAGCTGCAGAGACCAGGAGCTCACCCATGCCAGGGGAACAGCGGTGGGCAATTTTGATTTAGCGCCATTCATAAAAATCCTTCCCGAGGAAGAGTTGCTTTTGTGTTACTGCAGCAGACCAGAAAACCACCATGCAAAATGGTGGCATGGTTTGTATGAAGAGACAATACTTTTCCCTAGGTCAGTCACAAAAATGAGCTTTGGGCTCAGCTGAAGTGATGAAGCAACTCTGACCCTGACCTTTGGGCCCACATCCCTTCTATTTTTACCCTGCAGGAATCAATTGGTTTCATAAAAGTTATTACTTTCCCCTACACACCCCATCCTTATCTATCATCGCTACAATAAAGCTATTTTCAAAGTCAAAATGTTCTTTCCCTATTCAGCAATCAGATTGCTAAAATGCCAATCCATTTAGTTACCTGAATCTGACTGTGGGAAAATGTTACCTTTCCAGCTAGGTGGACTATCTGGCTTCACTCAACAATGGGGACAGACTTCTGCACCACGTACTGGGAAATAGCTGTGAATACAAAGCTAGCATACTGCACATAATGCAAATACTCCAGTCCTACTGCTGTCCCCGCTATTCCTGCCCCTCCTGAGCACATGCTGCTGATCAGAGCGGCTGGAGAGGGAAGACTTAACTGCAGGGCACATAGCAGCATTGGGACTCAACGTGCTTGGGCCACATTTAGCACACACCATGCCTGCGTGCACTGAGCTTACTCCCCTTTGCTTGTCTAATTTAACCTCTGTATACAAGCAGGCACATACATTTTACACAGGTACCTTTGTATTGAATACTGACATGCACACTTCTCACTGAATTTTAACCTGCATTTGGTTTACAGCACATTTAATGAAAAGGCATCACTGCTTTTGTTTCTTTTAACTGAGCTCCATGCTGATTTTTTGGGGGTTTTGTCAGCAGCTGGTATTGTCCCTGGGGTAATGTCAGCACTCTCCTACTCTTAGGAATTCCCCTAGTACTCAAAATGTCAGAAAACAGTCAAAAACTTGAGCGTCAGAAAGAGAATAAACTCATCTGAAACACATTGCTGCCTGACCCCCTGCAAGTGACATGCCAGATGGGTGGGGACAAGGTAAGAACTGGAATTAATGCATGCCTTTTTTTTTCTTCTGAGCATCTCAACAGATTTCCAGAAATTTCTAAATGTACATGAATGACTGTGTGTCATACTCTATGCGGCACAAGAGTGCAAGTGGCAAGCATGCCACTGGCATTTCAGTTATTACTGGTGGGGCTGGATTCCTAGTAACTTGTTGACCTTTGCAAATATTAAGAAATAGCTCATACAGTATTCTGTACTCATGTCTAAAATTACATTATCACAATACAGGGTTGGAAAATCTCTGCCTCATCCTGTGTGTCTGAAACCACCATACAAGTCCAAGAGCCAAAACCAAGAAAAACACACAGCAAAACAAAAAAAGGGACCCTGGAAATAATAGAGAGAAATATGTGACAGATAGATGACACACAAACCGAACAAAAATTATGATCAGGTATTCGCATTGGTCGTTGATAAAGACACTTCTCAAACACATTGTGTTTGAGCATTCCGACGGCTTGGCAGCTGAAGTTTAAGTGGAATTTACCCCTGCTTTAACTATGCATTTTTTGCAGAAAAAGGCCCTGAAAATGCAGGATTCTCAGAAAATAAATGCATTTGGAATGCAGAAGTATTTATTTATTTAATAAACCTGTCTATTGGGTTAATTTTGTTTGTTGGAACAAACTTACCTGGAATACTTGCTGGAGAAATGGGACCAGATCTCGACTGGTTGCTTCCAACAGGAGAGCCTACAGGGGAAGGTGATGGGCCCCCAGGGATGCCAGAGAGATGTGGAGAAGCATGAGGGGAGAACGGAGACTGTGCAGGGTTGCTCTGCTCCCCTTGGCTGCTTGTAGAGCCTGATGCGCTAACAGCTGAGCTCAGGGTGGCTTCGGTTCCAGTCGGCAAGTCATCAATGGATCCAGATAAATCCTGAGGAAAAAGGAAAAAAGAACTTAAGTAGTCGTATGAACTAATATTCAAACCACAGGACTCAAGAGCTGGCATGGTGACAAGGTCCATTTGTTTACTTATTGCAGCACATAACTGAGAGGTTGTCTTTAACATTGGTTCATGTACTTAAATGATGGCAGAAAACGAGGATAGTATGTACAATTCTCTGCTTAGTCTCTAATTCTTTCGATGAAAAGAACAAGCAAGGGCAACAAATGAATTGGAACCAAATTCACTCAACATTGAATTTAACCTTTTCCATCTGGATTAAGCTTTCAAAATTAATCCCACAAATTCTGCCTGAGCATACTAAAACTAATGAAAATGATACATCAGTTTCATTTTCACACAGTATTCATTTTGGGGTTTGCTACCGTTACGATCATAGCTTATATACTTCACTCTTTAAACCATCACCAAAACGAGAGAAGAAGGGTGTAAAATAGGCAGTCCTTCTAACACTCACATGCAGCTCCTTCACCTTGCAGAAGAGACAGAAGAAGCCCTACCCTCAGCAGCAGCACAGGACCCGCTGGCCACCTAGGAGCAAGGAAGGCTACTTCTCTATTTCCATCAGATACCAGTGTACAACTTTCAGTTTCTCTTCAATTTCATTTCAATACACTGCTAAACAGTTGCTTCACTTCAGTTCATAACTGCTACATTTTCAATGAGAAATTACCTCCGTAGGTCAAAGCACATCTGAATTCTAACTACGAATATCTGGCCATATTCCCTAAAGATGTAACACAGAGTTATACTGGTCTTTGGATTTGTGGGAGTCATTTGTTTTTTTAAATCGTTGTAAAATCAGGTATGAAAAACCAAGAATGCTGTGACAAAGCAAGTGCATGCCCCTTAACTGTCAGCAAAAATGTTAATTCCTAAGCATCACAGAAAAATCTCATACAAACTGAAAAGTGCAAGGATAGCTGTGCTTCCATGACTATTGGCAAGGCACAAGTTAAGGAGCACATTACCATTTTATTAGCGAATTAAGGCACAAACAAGAGGCAGAGAGCTACCTCACATATAAAACAGGTCATTAAATGACCTTTGAGGCATCCAATAACTGGCATGACAGTGTGTTTTACTTTGGCTGATACTGACTTCGCTTGTCTGGCTCACGCAAGTGGTTGCACCGTACACAACAGGACCAGTCATCTGAGTAGCACAAAAAGAACTGGGCTCTGCCTGAGCTTTGCTTAGGCAGCAAAGCCTTACTGCTGCCTAATTTTCATAACAAAAATTAAAATTATTTTTAGAAGTTACAGAACTTGGATGAAATGCAAAGTGGTGTACTTAGAGTAAGGGTCCTGCCCAATGCTGACTACCTCTGTTAGGAGGGAAGCTCACAGCCAGTCTCTCCTAACAGACAGATAGAGTCAGTCTTCCAAGGCATGGAAAGTGTAGGATTAACAGTTTAAACTCCAATAACATTCATTAGAAGCCCCCTAGAATGCTACATGTTATTCCTCCTAGTGTGTAAAGGTAGTAAATACAACCCACCTGACTTAGCTCTCTGCAGGACACCTTGCAGACCTTATTTCCAATGAATTTCCATGAATACTTCAAGCACAACTCTTACCACAGGTTAATTTTGCTTTGTCTGACAAGCACAAAATTGTATGTGTATTTCATTAGGCATACGAAAAGCAAAAATTAAGTTTGAAACTTCAATCTATGTGCGGAGTCTGCATTCACTCAAGAGTAGAATTCCAAATCCCTACAAATGGAAATTTGATTGTGAAATGGGCAATAAACTATTTTCATTGTTTCTTTTTCAAAACTACTAACTGTAGAAAATGTAAACAAGAAATAACACCGTTTGATACTGTATAGAGCAACGCTAGAGATTTTTCACAGTAGAATGTATTTGGCAAACAGGTAAGCAATTACTGCTTTTCCATATATAATATGTTATTCTTCTAAATGGAATCAAATCGCTGCTGTCGTGATGTGTAACAAATGCTGCAGGAAGTGCTGATAAAACAAATGCTGCTGAAAAGCATATAATAAACTCCTGAAAGCCGAATGTAGCAGAATAGAGCCTATTCTAAGGGAATACAAATTCTGCGTAAAAAACCCGACAGGCACCCGACTGATAGAAGATATAGAAAACACAGGGTTTTCTGTTTAGAGTAACAAAGATTTAAAAAAGGGCATGTGGATTAAAGCTTTCATTTGTTTCAGCAAGCCACAAAGTACTTGAAAAACAAACACGTCAAAATAACGAAAAGCCATGAAGCAGTTTGCACTGCCTGTGATGAAATTATCTGCTGTTCAGAGACCAAAGCAAAATCTGACCGCTCCCCACAGCATCTCCCCAGCTTGCTGAGCGTGCGTGTGGGGAAGAACTTGGGGACAGGAATGAAGTTCACTTTTCCCATCAGGTTACATCTGACTTCTCCAGCCTCCCATGGAGGTGGAGTGACTGACGAGTCCCAGGCATTTTCTCAACTGCCTGCCTTCCAGGGATTTCCTACCAACCTGATGCAACTCCTTCACAAAAGCGGGAAAGAGGAAAGCTTGCATGATGCTAGTCTATTTAAAGAGCGAATCCACGCCACCCTTCCCCAGTACATGCAGAGGGAGCAGCCAGGCAGGCTCAGCACACCCACGGTGCCTTGCACTCCCCACGTGCACTCGGCGTAAGCACTGGCATTTCCTTCCTGGGCTGGGGAACTTTGCAATCGACTCATCTGCCGAGGATGCTACGGTAGCATTCATTCATCAGACCCATCAAGAAAGCTGATAATGAGGTTGCTCTCAGGATGCACGAAAGGCTGTTGCCTATCTAGATGCCTGGGCTGTGCTACACAACCTTTAGCTTGTGTTACAGCAGGCTAAAATGAGAAATATCAGCTGTTCTGCGCAGGGTGGTTTGCAGATCATTACTTTGTATTTTTTTTGTTTAACATACGCTTTGTGGCCTCACCTAGTCTTCTAAGGTAGAAAGCCTGAGTAGGCAAGCAACTGGGAAACTTCCAGCATACAAAGGCTTTAGAAACACCTCTGTTATCCACAAAAGCTAATTGGGAAATTAAAGAGAAGGAGAAGAAAGACTTTATGTGAAGCACCTGGACAGAAAGAGCAGAAGTCGACTTACAGTTCTCCTATTACCAGTATTTTAATGCTTGCTTTTACCTCGGCTTAACAGAACAGTAATGAAGTCATGTGCAATTTCCACATCACAAACATTTATTTATATATAAAATACTGTACATGTACACATTATATACGTAAATTACATGGCTATACTTGCATTTACTTAGCATATCCATATGTAAAGCTATTAAAAAGCCTACTAATAAGAGAAATTCACAGTGGTTTGAGCATACAGCCTAGTTAACAAAGAAGCTCTGTAACTAATACTCCTCTAGAGGACAATTTAGTCAGCAGGGCACCAACTCTATTCTTCTTTTATAAGTACTATCAGATCTATGATGCCTGTAAAGAACAGAGAGACCTTACTTACTGCATCTCATTCAAACCAAGGCACCTTCAAGCTACAGTGCTTCCATTTATCTTGTTGGAAAGTTGGCAGGTTAGGTAATTGCTGGGATGCTTTTAAGGGGCTGAAGTCCCCGTACCCTAAGGCATGCCTTAAATTTTGCCTCTTTTCAGAGGCTTTTTCTGGAAAGCACTCGTTTCTTCCAGTAAAATGTAGCAAGTCTAGAATTACCAGAAATGTCTTGTTTCTTGTAGATCTGTTTCTTGTAGAGTAATCTTATTATTCTTGTCTATGGTATTGGTATGACTATATTTTCAAATGTGGCACCAAATCTAAGAAAAAATGAAGGACAAAATAATTGTTCCCCCCGCCACAAATCCCTATCACAGTTCTGTATTCTCTATGTCAGCTTTACATCCTGTATTATTCAGGACATCCCAGCCAGCTTTCAAAGTTCATTTCCAGATAATACCTTGATTACAAACTGAAATGTCCCTGTGCGGGATTTATCTCTTTTAGCAAAGTGTTTTATCTCCAACTATCTTCACTTCTAGCCTCACCTTCCACCCATGCACAACCTTTATTCTTGTCCGTCTGACAAGTACAAGAACTAAAATGAACAGCATCACATTGTGCTTAGGATTATAATGTTATGCCTTCCTGGTGGTACGATCTTATCAGACTGACAGGAGAGACACTCTTTAAACAGCACACCAATTTACTATTGCAATGCAGCCAGCAAGGGATAGACGTAAGTAAACTGCTTATATAGAGCCAGGAAACCCAAAGTTACTTAGAAAGAGAGCACAAGGAAAAAAAATACAAACACCCATATATAATATAATAACATTAACTTACTCAAGGAATACACCTAGCTCCAATAAAGAGCAAAAAGGAAACTACAGCAACTCAGTAACACCACAGCAATTTTACACACAGGAGTATGACAGGATTAGAGCATTAACCACGGAGCAAAAATTTACACCACAAACACTTCACGCAGTTGCTGGTTTTGCTCAAGAGTGTCTCAGTAGACATAAGCCAAAATTTTACTAAAGGGATCCCTTGCTAAATACTTACAGCTAAAAATTGATGAACGCCTTCTCTGACGTCAGTAAGAAGGGAAAGTGTGGAGCACCTTCCTAACTGAGCTCCTATGCCGCTAAATTACACCCTATGTTCACTGACAGGTACTGTAGTTAGGGACTCTCTTGCAGGGATTGTGCAGAGCATATACAACCCGGGATTTATTTAAACTTCCCAACTACTGCCTATTGGTTCCTTTATACTCAGGGAGTAGAAGAAAAGCAGAGGTATTCTGTAGATATTAAAATTAAACACACACAAAACCTCCCGGTCTCCGAGAAGCTGAAAATCCCAGACTCTACCCTACCATCCGTTTTGCTAGCACGAATCCCAGCGCTACGCATAGGGAACTGCAGCAACCGACTGGCTGCAGGATCAAAGCCCTGTTCACTTCATTCAGGCCTTCCTACAGTATTTTTATTAGGATGGAGGATGGTGCTGCTCAAAAGGCAGGATCCTGCATGAAATATCCATCTCCTTAACACGAATCACCGCTTTAGAAGTAAAATTATATATACACACAAACATATTTTACATGTAAGTATGTAAATATATATTCAAGCAGACATACTCTCTGCTATTGTTTTGGAGCCATGGGGGATTATGAACAATATGCTCTGTAATTGAGATTAACTTTGAACAAATTATTTGGCTGACAAACACACATACGCACACAAAGGGAAAACCCACAATAGCTCTATTTAAATTTCAAGATATTTGTAAGACCTCTTTTCATCACAAAGCAGCCTATAATAGCATGTTTCAAGAAGTCTTCCAAAGGCCCTGCTGGTCACATTGTCGAGCAGCGAGCGAGCTAACAGCCTCCCATCGCCTGCGCAACCAGTAAAACACATGGGCACAGCAACGATGGGGACCACAAGGAAAATCCTTCCATTCTCAAAGGCTGCGACCCCCTACATGGGTGTCTTCCTTCCATGCCAGCTACATTGCGACCCTCAACTAAGCACACCAAACATACCTAATGCAAATCCCTAAAAAATTCTTCTTTAACAGGAGCCTGCAAGGCTGCTGTTACATTTTTTGCCAAAGTGCCTTTTACACCCCTTACTGAAATTAATTCGGGGACGGAAAACAAGGTTCATTCTCTGAATCCTGTTAATTCAACGTTTGAGGAAGGAAAAGTAGACAAGATCACTTCCATTTCAAACACCTCCTTGAAGAAAAAGCTCAATTTTTATTGATGGGCACAATTCTGCCTCAAAACATGCTATTTTAAGAAGGATTTGTTTCATACTAAAAACTTACTTGCAAGACAAACCCAAACTTTGACAATAGTTGGGTAGAAGTACTTTTTAGTTAGTCGTGGTACTTGTCAGTCTTGCTTTATTCCACTTACTAGATATTTTAGTGTTTTTAACCAAATTTTTAACTTTAACCTCTATCTGGTAAACTATTCATGCAACACTCTAGATGAAGGAAATTCTCAGTATATGATAAGACCACTAGCTTCTTCCACTAAGTTTAGTGACAAAGCACCACTTGCTGGGGAAACACATTCCCTTCATTCTGCAGAACTCACATGCTTCCCAAAATATCTCAAGTTACTGAACTGTGTTGCAAGGGCTCCCATCAGTATCAAACACTTTCTCTGAGAAGTTATACAGGAAGTCCCTGAGGATGCAAAATCTTGTTCCCAAAAGCCCTATACTCACTCAAGCGACAAGAAAAAGCGTAAGCACACAATGCACTGCCAGTGCTCTGCCTGCCGTCTTTTCAACCTATGGGATCCTGGAATTAACATCAGTCTTCCAGAAATTATCTACAAAAAGCCAACTTGGAAAAACAGACTCAAGTCACAGCTTACTACCTAATCGCTAAGCAAATTACTGTTTTGGACAGTTCTTACTAATAATTTGGATATGAAATTCATTCCCAGTCTTAAAAAATCCCCCTGATGAAAAGAGCACAGAAAACATTCTTTCTAAGGAAAGTGTTAGTCCTAATAAGTAAATACCTGCTGAGAATGGGGAAAAAGCAAAGGAAGGTTTGCTTTTTTGTTTTTTTCAAACAGGTTCACTAAAGCTGGTATGAATTTTGCTGCTGACTTTAACTGACTTGGGTTTTCTCCAAACACTCAATTAATGGGAATGTTTCATCTGCCAAATATAAGGGACCTTAAGCGGACTCGCTGCAAAGTCAGAACCAAACAAATAATCATACCTTCCGCCCCTCTGCCTTCTCCTCTTTTAGGTAACTCTTGGTCCTACAATATGAACACCAAAGTGTACATGATGAGTTGGTGCAGAGTGTCACTGGCTCAGATCTCATATTAAGGACCTGAACTGTTAGGACTACGCAGACTGCGCAGGAAAGGCTGTGGCTGAAGGCACACCTCCTTGCACGCGTGCCTGCAGGCTTGTGCTTTCATGGACAGTGAACACCACTGAGACAGCACAGCCTGCGAGGGTCAGGAGATGCAACCGGCCTTCCTGGCTGCCTAGGCAGGACTGCCACCCTAAAGAGGAATACGATTTTGTTCTGCTGAATATGGCACCCTACTGTAGCATTCAATTCCCAGTTCATTTAAAGAAAGAATAATTTCTTACTACATTTGTTTAACAAGCAAAGGATCCGTGTTTGTAAGACAACCTTAACTAAAAATAAAAATTGTTGACCTGTGGATACAGGTGTCCAAGAACAGAACATGATATGCCTGTATCTGTCATGACAGAGGATGAGAAGACATTGCTATGATGGATATAGTCACACTTCTGTGCCTACACTGATCCATGATGGGATCTTATTTGCTTGTCCAGACAAGAGGTTTACAGCAAAAACAACTTAGGGCAATTAGAAATTCAAAACTGACACCGTAGCTTTGAGGCACCAGACGAAAGCCCAGACAACTGCACACCTCCCTGCCTGTACTGAGTGCCACTCATTACCGGGTCTGCAGCTCCCTGACAGTTAATGGGAAGGGGGCTCCTGAGGTCTCCAGCTGCATCAAGAAATCTCCTAATGGCATAAAAAAAGTCACTAGTTTACAAACATCGACCCCTGTGTATGAAACAATAAATACTAATGACCCATGTGCTATCAAAACAAGTTGACAAAGTCTAACAAGGACTGTAAACAGGTAAGACACACAGCTTGTCTGACAACAATACTTTTTAATATAAAAAATAAACAGTAAATCTCCAAAACAGAAAAACAGTAACACAGCATCTCTCAAGATATGAACTTCACTCTTTATCTCTGAAGCAGAATGCTTAGCACGTAGAATTTCGGGAAATAAAATCTAAAAACAAAAAGCAACAAACCCTTAGGAGCCATTTGTTTCTTCAGTATTGTAGCAAAGAAAAATTCTCAGCCAACAACTCTTGTAGCTACAGCATCAGCTACTTATCATCAATAAATCATCAACATTTAAAACAACCAAATCAATGAAAACCACAACAAATTGCCCCTATGAAGAAGAAAGAAAAGTTGTGTTTGCATAATGGCAACCTACTAAAATTTAGTCGTACTTACACTATTTCCCATCCATAGTTTCCTCAGTGCCTATCTTAGCCATCCCCAAACATGAAATCCCTTCTGTTAAACTTAAGGTTTTTTTCATATAAAGAACAATGAGGTGAGACATAACAACTTCCTCCTTTTGTATCTCTTTGGATTACAACCATTTTCTAGATCATGTAGCCTACAGCTACCTGCCCAGGGAGATGACAGACTAAACTGGCAGGATAAAACAGAGACGAAGCTGACTGAAGGAAAACATGCACTTATCCAGAAACTTTCAGGCTCTCTGGAGCTTGTTATTTTGGGCATCACTACCCTTCTCCCTCTCTGCAGCAAGCTTTGACTTTGAAGAGACACCGGGCTACTTCCCTGCTTGCCAACCCAGCCTACTTTCCTAGCTGTGCTCCTGGCCATGCTGAACCCAGCATCAGAAAGCCACAAGGAAAACACCATGTGCCTGCTATTCCCCCTCCCATTACCTACTTGTTCTACTTTCACAGCTGATGTAGAAAGAAATCAGACCAAGTAAGCAAGGAGAGGAGTACTGAATCACAAGAAAGACAAACATGGATTTGAGCAAAAGCATGAGAAAGAATGAGACATTACCAAAAGAACATATGAGTGAGTAGATCTGAAAGAGATGTAAAATTTTAGCAGGAGCAGTGGCAATACACGTTAGAAATTACTGCTTACTCCTTTTCCATTTACTCTGGCTACCATACTTCTAGAAACTTGCAGTACATGCAGTTGGACATAGGCCATCTACCTTGAGACTACATCTTCAAAAACCTGAGATTTTGCAGGTGTGGCTCAAGTAAAAAGGAGCAAACACCACTTCAGAATACCATAACATGAAATGTGGTAAAATTCACACCATGTCTATCCTGCAGTATGCCCACATGTGATGGCAGTGCAGATTCTCAATAGGTCTATGCAGGGTAGCTCACGTAGCAGAAGCTCTTTTAACATGACCACACAACCTCACACAGCCTAATGTACCTTACTGTTTACTACTACAGACATAGCCTGAGTCACAACACATCTGTTTTGCAATTATAAATCAAGATCTTTCCACATGTGCTTCTCAGACTATCCCACATTGCATTCAGAAGGCATTAGCCACACTGTTAAAAAGTTTGGACCTACGATACTATCTGATTTGGAGACTGCAATTGAGAGAACAGAAAAGTGTTGGTCCAACAATCAATTGCCCACTGATCACTGAATGCAGATCTTTTCATCCCACAGTAAATTAGGCAAGTTGATAACAAGTGAGTTGTTCCGATAGCCATAGGCTACCTATGTGTGGACCACGATAAAGGGATTAAACAACTGATGACCCTATACACCTGTATGCTCAAGGTTTAAAAGCTCTTCATCTACAGCACTTGCCTTTTTTTTTTTTTGCATATTAATACCCTTTGTAGAGTTATGGTTTGATAAAAAGGATGTCCCAGCAGCTTACTGTGGGAATAAGGATCTACAAAACATAGTTCTTCATTAGCTTAGGGCTTGTGCATGCATCATACCGTGTCTCTTTCTTCTCTCTCCCACAACACCCTGTAACCAAATACCACAATTCAATGAGATGGTAAATAAGCCACAGATACATCTTAAACTTCAAAAACGCAGGTGTGCCAGTAAATTCCCATCACTTCCTCTTGAATCAGAAGCTGAAAGGAGCAGAAAAACATATACACCAAAAAAGAGCAATAAATGTTAGAAAGGCTTCCTTGCCTAAGAGAACAATATAATTAATTAATTAATTAATTCTTATTTAACAAAACTGGAACAAACTGCATATGCAGTGTTATATTAGGGTATCAGGCAGAAATGAGTGTCATAGTGTTTACTGCAGTAAATTCAGCTTAATTTGCCACTCCAGTCTCATTCTCTCAGCATCATGCAAGAATCTCTCATCCTCCTCCCTCTTTGTTTCTCTTTCCTTTTTCTGAGCCCAACGTGACCCCAGTGGCACGTAGTTTGACAACCAGTAAAGCACAAACGAACGGGGCTGTGATCACTCTGACTCTGCTTTACTCCACACCCCCCACCATGCACACAAACTGCTTACTCCTTTCTGAGGTTTATGAGCCACAGCAGCAAAACCAAACAATTACACTTCAAGAACTGTTCACTCAGCCCTTCCCACCTCTTCATTTTCCAGTAACCTGGGAAAAGGTTGGGAAATGAAATCCAAGATGGCAATAAAGCAGAAAATAAACTTTCAGATTGTTTCTCACACATGCCAGCTAGAACCAGATTCCCTCACCACCCCAAGTTCTGGAATTCACATCTCCTCACAGTAATTCAGTGCTGGTTGGGCACGCTATTGTGCAAAATAATTGAGCGGCAAGGGAATGCGGTATTTTGAGATGATACGACTTTAACAGACTTGTGTAGAACTCACACTTCACAAACCTCTATATAAAGTTCAAAAGGCTTTTGAAATCCTAGAAAAGTGTCTCTGCCTCAGATTTCTTTTGAAATAATGTCTTGATTACCCTAGTAGGAAGGATAACTTGTAGTGCTTCAATTAAGCTTTAAGAAAAAATTCTGAAAGGCCAATACCCTCCCCTGTCTACTGCTAAGCATGCTGTCCCAGCCACAGCTTACAAACTTTGCTTTTGGGGTGGGAAGAGGTATCCTGAGGCTAAGATAATGACACGGTTGTCCTGATCACTGAGTGCATTAAGATAATATTTATCCAATAGGTTCATAATTTTAGGTGCGCTCCAGAAAACCAACAAATGAGGAGAAATGTGGAAGAGTCACTACGGAAGTGTTAAACCATGTAGACTATGCAATCTACAGAAAAAGCAATATACCAGTTACTACTGTTCTTTAATTAATATATCATAGAAAGGAAAGATATCCATGGTAAATTGCGAAAGCCAGGTTTTGTGAGTTTTTGAGTGCCTGACCATGCTTCAAAGTGGCAGCTTTTTCTTGTCATAGAGAAGACAGGGAGTCCCGAGATCTTTTAGATAAAGCTTTCAGTACCTTGTTCTTCCAAATTTTTCCTTGACTTGAAGGGAGGAGGTTGGTATTGCACAGAACTACCAATTCAACATTACGCTAATAAAAATGCTCTGAAAAAATTCTAAAAAAGCACGGGTAGGATGTTTAGCATACAGCAGTTGTGATCAGCAAAAACGCGGCTGCTGCTCCATGGACCACAACAGGTAGACATTTAGTGGTGCCTTCCTGAGCAGGGCGCTCCCGTCTGCCCTCTTGTACGATGGCGCTCTACCCAGCCCTGCACCCGAGGTGCCAACTGTCCTTCCCCAACACTTGCCAAGCTACGTCCCTGCTGTGGCTCCCTCTAGCAAGCACCACTGCAGTACCACAGCCCACAGAGACTGTGCATTTGGAAGCCACTTGTATGAAACATTTGGAAGCAGAGTAAAAGAGAACTTTTTTCCCCACTGATCTCTATTCTAGTTGCACTGAATTTCGAGTGTGTTCATATGTGGTCTGAAAAAACATCAGGTAACGTGACAGAGGTGGAAAAAAAGGGGTGCAGCTGGAAGCTTCTTTGAAAGAGGGTCTGCCAGGATCTTGTAAGGCAGTGATCCTTTGCCGTCCCCTCCTGCTGGTGCTGTTCCCCCGTGGAAACCCCATGTCACATGCAGCAGCCTGAGGAACTGCAGTGCTTGTCAATGGCTGCATCCTGGTCCTTGCAAGATGAAGCAAAGAGAGACTTCAGCCCTGACAGACCTTCAGGTGCAGCCCTACCTATTGCTAATTCTTCAGCCTTCAAATCTGTGTCTGAGCTACATAACACATCTTAGGGAGCAGGGCTGAGAGGTCTTCTGAGCAATGTGTGTGGTAGAAAAGACAGGAAAACAGCCACCTGTGTCAAGGCATGGTTTGCAAGAGCTACAGCTCGAGAAAAATATGGTTCTTAACTGGATGAAAGTTTTGCTGCATGGCTTGTAAGGTCGTTGTTGCTTTGCTGCAGTGTTGCCTGACCACTTGTCCCAGTCTCCCGTTTGCAGTCTTCTACACTGAATACTACAAATAAGGCCAGTCTTTATACACTGTGGTCTTTCTTTAAGAAAAACCCTACCTATCTCACAACTTCTAAGAAGATCTACCTGATGAAACTATCAAACCAAAGCTCATTTCATCCTTTGAGTTACTCATTAGACAGACCACCAAAAATGAGGAAAAAAAACCAAATCAGTAAGTTGGGATCTTCGAAAAGTCCAAAAATACTTCTGAAGGGTGCTTGTCAGAACAAACAAACATACCAAAGGAACAAACAGCCTTAGAATTAAGTAAAGAAATAAAGGGAAAAACATATGAAAATTTCAACAACCATGCCAATCTGTTGCGAGCTGTACCCGTGCCAGTGAGCGGCCTCAGGGCGCCGTAGGATTCCTCAGCGCAGTGCCAAGCTCCAGCAATATTGTTATGGTTAGAGAGGAATTTCTCACAAGAGCTAACAAAGGCAGAAGGTCATAAATAAACACAGCAGGATCGCCTTGTCAGTTCTCATTATTAGCGCTGCAGGCACTTGCTTTTCTATGGGCTGCTCACAGGTTCATTTAAGTGTAAGAGCTCCTCCTCAGAATTTCACATGCTCATAAATAAAGACAACATTTCTTAAGAAAGACAGGCACACCTAAGTTATTTTTTATTATTATTTTTCATGCACACAGGGGCACATGTGCATGAGCAGCTTGTGCTGTCTGTAGCCTCCCTGTCCATAAGCACCCATGCATGCTTCCTGCACTGGCCAAAAGCTTACAGGCAGCTAACCCAGAGCTGCAACATCCTTCTATGTTGCCTTCCGTTACACTGCGCAGGCCTCTATCAGGCTGTGGTCATAATGAATGAGGGGAGCCTTCCTACTGTAATAATGGTCACCAGGATTACATCTGGGCAGGAAATGAGGCTGAGCTCCTAAACTGATCCTGACATGCATTATACAACTAGGAAAAGCACAGCTGTGTGATCATTATTGCAATTATAAAATGACATTTAGTGCTAACTTACTTTTGTTACTGAATTTTGAACGGAGAGAAAGCAGTACCAGTAACTCTAGGGGTACAAATATGCCAAGAAGGGAGAGTAAAGTTCTTAAGATCTCAATTGCTGGTTCTTCATCTCCTGTCAGAAGTTAACAAACAGCCAAGTGAAAACACCTTACCTCTCCCATACACATACCCACCTATCTATCTATATTCATACCTACAAAAATGAGTGAAAAGTGAGCTCTGTGTAAAACCAGATGCAGTTTAAATCATTAATACTATCATGTAGCGTATATTGATTTCAAGTTGCATATGTAGTGTTTTTAAGAATACTAGGGGAAATGCAGAGATCAGCAATGCTATCTCTAGAGTATTTTTATTTTCTATTTATTACTCTGGAATAAAAATATGTAAAGACGTGAAGAAAGCTCAAATGTTCATGACCTTGGAAACACCACCATTAACAAGCCTTATGTTATACAGGGGATACCAGGGGATGCCCAGCAGTGGGAAGAACACTGCTTGGTCACCATCCCTTCCAACATGAGAGAGGTAGTGGAGAACATAATTACTCACCTGCCAAAAAAACCGAAACCACTGCTCCCTCCTGTGAGCTGTACTGAACACCGATGTACTGGTACATTAAACGGTTTTGTCTATCTTTCTAGTGGGCTAAAATGTGACCAACATTATCGTTGCTGTAATCTATGCTATCTTGAATTCTCAGCTTTTAAAGCAGATTTCATGACTGACAGGCAAAGGCCCTGGTGCCTTGTATGCTTTCTGTGAGAAGCTCGGGAAAATAATTTTCCTTCCAGTTTGCTTCCTATCCCATCACCTGCTATCAAAGGAAGTCGGGTTGTTAGTCCTGATGCGCTACAGCGGAAAAACCATGTTCAAAGAACTGTTTCTCTCAGCTGCACAGCACTTCATTACACACCATTCATCATTATCAACATCAGGAGTTGCTGGAACAGCCCTTGTGAATGAAAAATCTCCCTATTTAGCTTTTAGAGGCTGCCAGCCCGCTCCCTTTTGCCTCCGTGCTCAGGCTGGCCTTGCTCTTCAGGCAGCGGGCCGGGGGCCATGCTGTGCGGGCCTCCTCAACACAGCCCAGCCCGAGAGGAGGACAGCAGCCTCTCCCTTCCACCAGCCGGTACGCACCGAGCCGTTCTCCGAACTGCTGACCCTGTTAAGCTGGCCTCTACCAGACACAACACCGAAGGTGCTAGGGAAGCCGCTTGCTTTCTGCACACCAGTGATGGTGTGCCCCTCGGCTCCAGCCTGCTTGAGAGGAAAGAGCTGCTGGAAGTGGAAGGAGCTGGAGTAAAGGATAACAGCTTCCAGCTGGTCAGTTCCTCGGTCTCCCTCTCTCAGTAGGCAAGGTGCCATCAGGGCATGGGGCGGGCTGTAATCCTCTCTGGAAGCACAGAAACGGAGATGCTTCTCTGTGCCGAGTCTCCCCGACTCCCCGCCATCTTGCTTTGGGCCTCCAGCACCTGCACTGGCGCCATCTCGGCAGGTGGCTCCTTCGCCAACCCTGCCAACCTGCTGCCGCGCACCTGCACGTCCAGCTGTGGGGCAGAGACCCACAGCGCTGCCGGCAGCGAGGAGCTCAGCACAGCGGGGCCCGAGAGCCTCACCCACAAACGAGCAGGTTTTCTGCTGCCAGCGTGTTCGGGGCTGCGCAGCCTCAAAAGATGGCGTCCTCGCCGCAGGCGGCACACAAACCCACCGGACACCCCGCAGAAAGGGAATTTTTGCCTGATAAAATACAATTTATCTCTTACTCGGTCAGATTTTCTCTCTTCCTTCTTACCAACAAGTCATCATAATTACAAGAACCCTCCAGAAAATGAATGTGTAAACTAGGGTGGGGGCGGGGAGGAAAAAAAAGGCCCATAATAAACTATATTCAAAGGATAAATGCACGAAACTTAACATTTTTATTCCTCCTTACCCACAGAGCAAGATATAGGAGAACCAAACTGGAAGACAGCCTGCTTTGTGAATCGCAAGCCATGAAGTAGGCCATCTGCGGTCTAGCACAGTTCTCCTCGCATGATCTGTCCCTCTGCAGCTGGAGATGGTGAATAGTTTCATGTTGACTTCTGATATCTCCGTGTCTTCTTGACTTGTGGATCTCAAGTACGGGTATTTCTGAGAGTAGGATACCCCAGTCAAAGTAGTACTTACCTGTTTTTTTTCTTATTAGTATTTTAAAAACATTTACCTATCAGACATGTTGCAATTAATTTATCTTCCCTGATCAAAACACATTTACTCTGTAGAAATACTCCTCTGCTACCGATTCCAAAAGAAGAGCTGGGTTTCAGCCCACTCACTCAAACATGCACTTGTATTAATTCTTGCATCTCGTTAATTATTTCAGAAGGGAAGAATTCATTACACAAGTCAGAAAGCGACTTAAATCTGCTAGGTGCTGTGTGCTATGAATGGTGGTGGATGGAGCTGAGGAGAAGGATGTTTCTAAAGGGGTCTCTGCAGCACTTTGAAGTCGCAGTGAAAACAACTTCAGGTTTCACAGACTCATCTCTTTTTTTCTTCTGTTTTTTTGGTTTTTTTTTTTAGTACAATCTGTTTTGTTCTTCAGTGTTTGTGGTCATATTTCAGTAGCATGACACCTATGGCTTTTTGGCATTTTTCATATCTTAAACTTATTTCACATGCTTACACACTTGGAATTTTATAAAATATTATAAAATGTTTCAAGGGCTTCAGATTTCTAAATTAAATCATCAAATACTTTCTCATATTCAGTAGTATATTTCATTGGCATAGATGCACCACTGTGGAGTTTTTCCTCTAGGAGCAGGAAATATTTATTTTATACAGTCTGAAAAAGGTCATTTTACATTTTTTAAGAGTGTGAAAAAATTATGCAAAGAACAGTTGAGGAAGGGAAAAAAGACCATGAGGTATATTTCTCATAAGAATTATGGAGGTATTTTCTTGTTACAAAATATCATTTGTTATTTTTCAATCAAAGAAAACTGCAAGGAAAGACTAAAAAGGTTGAACCAACTACTCTAAAAAATTATGAATGTGCCAAAAGATTACAAATAGCACGTTAATGTCAGAATGTTGGCTCCCGTTCACTTCTCAGGATTTTAATTTTGCTTTTTAAAGGGAGAAAAGAGGACAGAAACAGAGAAGGCGTCATTAGACAAAATCCATCCTGCCTAGCCTTAATTTTTTAAGCTGAAAACCCCAAACTGTGTCCATGATCTGTATCAGTTTGTACCTGACCACTTCAGCCGTCCCTGACACTTGACCTGCTTCCGAAAAGCAAGAAGTCCAATTTAAGTTGACGGTCCTACAGGGAGGTAATGGTTTGACCCTTGGTCCCTCCACCGCAACCGTTCCAATTCTCTAATGATTTCCCTGCAGGGTTCATTTACCAGTTCTGGGTCAAAGACCAGCGCATCCACGAAGGCAAGGGGCAGCACAAGCACTGCATGATGGATTTGAAAATAAGTGCATCATAAAGGAAACCTCCATCAATTAGGGATGGCCTTTGAATTCGAAACAAAAGGAAGCAAAGTGCAAATCATAATGTCTACTCTGTTCACTTTAGCAGCACACAGATACATATGTTAAGAGATGTATTCTAGCCTAGGTGCAGAACTAGCAATCATCCTTGACAGGACAAGGGGTAATGGCTTTAAACTGAAAGAGGGTAGATTTAGATTAGACGAAAGGAAGAAGTTCTTTACTATGAAGGTGGTGAGACACTGGAACAGGTTGCCCAGAGACGGTGTGGATGTCCCATCCCTGGAAGTGTTCTTGGTGAGGTTGGATGGGGCTTTGAACAACCTGGTCTAGTGGAAGGTGTCCCCCTCCCATAGCAGGGGGGTCGGAACTAGATGATCTTTAAGGTCCCTTCCAACCCAAACCATTCTGTCACTCTAGATCCTAGGACAAACAGTCCCCATCCATCCTCAGAGAGATGGCCTTTCACTCACTCTGAGCAACTGGGAAGCCGAAGGGATCCACTATTTGATTCCAAGCAAGATGTTGGTACATCTTAGTACTTTTAATATTATATGCATCATAACTCTAACCAGAAATATTAGGACCTACTGTAACTAAGAAGTAAAAGATTATCCTGATCCACTTTTACTTCTTGGAATCTGTGCCTTAATTTACCTTTACAGGGAACAGCAAAATTATCAGTTACAAGTACTGCTTTTCCATCGACCCATTGCCAGGCATATATTAAAGCAGACGCAAATTTCCTTTATTTTTCCAGTGGTCCTCAACAATGAAATGCACTATGTGCTTTTTTGGAAAGAAAAGTACGAGGAAGTATATTTAGTAGTACAGAAGGAGATGCAGTAAGGGCATAAAAATATCAACACTGAAGAAAACAAAAGATACCCTGTGCTTGTTCCTAGTGAAAGATGGACGGGAAAAAAGAATTATGCCCCTTATTCCCAGCAAACATGCAAATTAAAAAAAAGTAATACAAGAATGCTAAAAGTAACTCTTAAGAAGGTCTCCGCTTTCCTGCATGAAGCGACCAGGCAAGGCCATGTTAACAGCTCAGCTGATGCTAGTCTTCAGAAGCCATGGCTAGTGGTCACTGAGCTCTCATCTAGTGAATTCAGGTTAGTTCTAACAACTAAGGAGGGTGGCTATATCGACACATGCAACTCTTTCGGTGCTACGGTCATAAGACCAGGAAAATTAAAAAATGGAAGAAATCCTACTGTGACAAATTATCTTCTTCTTATATTATGCTTTCAATACATCTAGGTTTCCCTTCCCTAACCATTTTCAAAGGACAGGGAAAAACTGCTTATCCGACATTCAAAATATGTTTGTTATCACGTCCCTTGCCAAGGCATCTCAAAATTAATAGTGACTGAGATCCTGTAAAAATACTCTAATTTTCCAAGAGTTCAAGAAGCCTGAAAAGAAGGGACTTCTTCATAGTGCTTCAAAATCAGCACCTGAATATTGTAACTTGTCTCTGAAACTTTTGATTGCCTGTATGCACAAGTATCACTCTCTCTCTCCAATATTCTGCCCAATACTAATATGTGTGTATTATTTTCCAGCACAAGAGGCATATAAATCTATATTCTGGATAAAACAGAGAGAAAGAAAAAAAAGCCCCCAAAACCTTTCTAATGTGACTTTCTCCAACAATAAATGTTGGGGAGGGGCAGGGGGGAGAAGAGTATCATCAGTAAGACTGAGAACAGCTAAATTTAAACAGGGAGCAGAGAGAAAAAATGGTAATGAAAACACTGTGATAGCCAAACCTTTTAAAGCACCTTTTCTTCACAAATTCACTATTTAAAAGCTATGTAAAACCCCCATTATTGAGTCCATCAAGCTTGCTGACCTTGAATCTCGTGAATTACCTCCCGAAGCCTTTAGTATTCTCACTTCTATTTTGGCAAAAGTGAGGAATGGGCAACAACCCCCGTGATTTGATTGAACACCGTTTGTCTATGCAATCAGGCTGGCTGAGAATAAGTTCTTGCTGCCAACCACACCATATGTGACAGGAAAACTTTTGTTAACAAAAACCATATTGATGTACTTGTTAACGACTTGAACACCCCAGTAACTGAATTTAAACCAGTTAACTATTCACGAAGGCTTCATCAGCCCACCTCCTTCATCTCCTCTACCCCTGCATTATTTCAAAGCAACTGGAAAAGTTTTACACCACCACAACCCTTTCACCATTAAGTGAGCTCAGGAAGCCTAGCATTTGAGCAGCTCATTTGAAGCGCTCTTAACAGTGTTTTTGAAAGAACAAAGCAGTTTTATAACTCTCTCTATACAAACAGAAGGCACTTATCTGAAAGCTTCTCTTATTTTCAGTCCATCAATAAGTGACACCGGTACGCTACAACTGGCTACCACCATGGAGACAAAGTCTGTCTGTCCCTGACCTCATAGGGATCAATCACAATATTTCTCTGTTTTGGTTTTCTTCATTAAGAGGGTTCAAGGAAAGAAACAAAGGCCCCCAAAGCACTCAAGCCCCAGTACAAAAATTGTTTTAACACAGAGGTTTTTCTATTTCCTCATCAGCAACATTATTTCAAAGCTGAATTACTGAAAGTATGCAATTACAGAAAGATGGTTTTCAGTAATTTTTTTTGTAGTAAGTCTTCAATTTCTTTTCCCTTATTTTTCATCAATTACATTTAATTTTCCTGTGGGTCAACACAAGGGAGCTGACAATAAAAGCCTGATGCAGCAAACCTTTCCAGAGGCCCCTAAGCCAACTGATTTCAGCTTATGATCAGGATATGGTACAACTTGTATTCACAATTACCCTCACTATGGCTCCACCTCTGCTCAAAAGTGTGGTTTTGCATGATTTCTTCTGGGCCGGCAACATTTTGCTTTTGTAGTTGTATGCAAAGAATGGCTCACTACAAACATTATTGGAAAGAAATGATCCAATTTGTTTATTTTTACTTGAATTAAATTACTCTGCGTGCACCTCATTTATCTCACACAGACCACAATTTACTGTTGCCATTTATTTAAACAAATTCTGCATCTGATGAACTCTGTATTGGTGAGCACCTACGAAAACCGAAGACATTTCTCTCACAGCAGTCCCTCTCCCTCCTTAAATTCAGGTGGGAACAGAAAAGCCAATAGCTGTCTTCAACGTCACACTGGGTCTAAGACCATACAATAATCATACACATTGCAACAGACTTGCACAACATTTGGGCAGCATCTCAATGGATTGATAGCTTGACTGTAGAGATGTGAACTTATCAAGGTTCTGCTTAGTGTAGATATCCAGACAAGCAGTTGGCAGCGAGGTTTCTTCTGCACTAATTACATTCTTTTCCAAAAGTTCACCCTGCCTGGGTGTCCAGGTAATTGCAATTAAGGCAGGAATCTGGTAATTAGAAATTCAAGTGCCCTGCCAAGAACAATACACTTCCTCTTAACGTGCTGCCCAAAGAACTAATTCACTTGGAAAGGACAGAAGCTGATGTGAAGTGGCAGAGTAGATGTTGATTAAGCAACAACCACAGAAATAAATTCCCTTCCCCCTAAAATCAAATTCATTACATCTGATTTAGACTCCTTGAAAGTGTTTTATTACCTTTGAAACATTTAAAATAAATGAGAAATCAAAATTTCAGACCTCCTAACAGCAGCATTTTCTGCTCCCCAGCCCATCCGCTTAGAATTGCTGGAACATCTTTTTGAAGCTGAAAATACAATGCTGGTCATACTCCCCTTCAATCTCCCACCAAAATGCTAACTTTGTATCATGACCCAGCAACTACTGCTCATGGGCATTATTCAGTAAATATCAAATCACTTAGTAATCTTTGTAATATGTTTACACAGAACAACAAATAAATTTTTTTTTTAAAGTATAAAGCAAAGCCACTCACAATTTAGCATTCTCACTGGATAGAAAGATACTAGATTGTCCTCTAAATTCCAAATTTTTAAATGGTACTCTTAGCTGGAAACAAATGGTTATTTTTTATTCTCCCTATAAATTTTTTTAACTCACAGATGTTCTTATCAATTCAGAATAACATCTCTATCCCAAATCTTGGGCTTAGCTTCTTATAGTTTACACTAGTTTTTTCTTTCAGGAAACACAAAAAGCCTTTTTCCACTGGGGATAAGAAAACTCTTACTGTGTGTATATTGTGTATGTATGTGTGTGCGTATTTACATAAAGTTACATGAACACAGAGGTTTCTGTCCAAATCAAAGCCCTGGAATCATGTGCCTGGCTTTAGACATAGCAGTGTCTATTCATTTTCATATGGCTGAATAATTTGAAATTCAAAGTTGGAGGGCTCTGGGCCGATACTGTTTAAAATTATTTGATAAAAATGGGGTGGGGGAGGAATTCCCTCGCTCTTTCTGACTACACCAGGCCCATGTTTGTGCCATGTGAGTCAAGGGAAGTGCTCTCCCCAGTACCGCACTCCGTGGCTCCCAAATAGCTTCTTTTGGATAACACCGCTAACTCTTCTAACGAACTACCTAGGCACTATCAAAAGAGCTTCTGCTGCCTTGTCCTGTGTTTCACCCACTGGAGGCTTCAATAAACTCCCACCACTGGGATTGATCTAGGGATCAAAAACCACCAAAAGCATCATTCACATAATCCAGAATGCACTTCACAAACAGACCCTAGAGCAGCACTGCAAAATGTATATAGAGCCCGGATGGAAAACTATGAAAAGGAAAGGATGCTTTGAAATTCTCAAGATTTGTTGTTGATTTGCTTTCATAAAGCATTATAAGAGCAGTTCTGCCTCCCTTCCGCTCCCAATGTTTTTAAGTCTAAAAAATTACTCTGTTCTCTCCTGACCTTTGTTTCCTATTGCCTTAGTGGGTTTCCAAGATTCCTTAGATCATACCCAGACATAACTACTAAAGGAACAAGCTGAGATCATCAAAACCTTATGACTGAACCACTGAAAACAAAATAAAATGTACAGTTTTCACTGCCCACCCCAGAAGTACATCAAGTGCACAGTAAGAAAAGCCTACGGTAAGAAATTACTGTTCATGCGCTGCAGCAAAGCCTCAGGAGCTAATAATACAAGAAATAAAACTGCTGTTTTGATTGATAGATCTGTTAAAGTTCCTTATCACTTATTTCCAACAATGTCAGTCAAATATGTTTCATCTTTTATCAGTAACAAAATAAAGTTATTTTTGCCTTGGAATCTAAATTATAGATACTTACATGTAGAGAAACACCACTAAGCCAAGTGACAATTGAGGACTAATATTTTCCAATTGACCTAACAATGTATTAAACAAAAAATAACAAAGATAACTACTATGAACTAACACTCTACTCTTTCCCGTAACTCATTTCAGCTGCTCATAAGCAAGGTGTTTAGTTCAGGTATATTGTTTTTTTTGTTTTAAGTTAATCTTCTCACCTGTACCTATTGTCAGTACTTCTTAGGGCACAGCCTAATAAGCTGAAATTCTCTGATAAATAGGCATTTGCATCACAATGCAATACAGAAATTAACTGTATGGATTCTGTGTTCATGTAACACAAGAATTTTATATGTGTTGCACATGTATTTACACATATTTACCTGTTTATGTAAACATACACACACATCTATACAAACACAATACATAAAATGATGACAAATCTTTTAATTGGTAAAGCTGGGTACTGAAAAATGGCTCAATCTCAGCAATACTTTGCTGTTGTATCATAAGCGATTTTTATTTTCCTGGGTAAGTTAAAATTTATTGTTCAAAGAGTAAGAAAATCCTCTAAACTGCATGCTGATTTCATAGTTACAACATGCTGAAAGTCATTGGATGCTTTGTACATGGCATAATAGTGAAAATTGCACTTTGCAGGGAATTTGGACTAGAAAAGACTAAAAAAAGTTAGTAGCCTTATCCTCATTGTATTTACATGTACGTACACGAAAGCAGATGAATAGCTGACTGCAAACACGCAGGTGGATAAGATCATTTCCCAGAGTGCTAAAGCTACCTGCAAACAAGCAGGGCTGGGCCCCATTCCCTTCCTAATTGTAGGGGTCCATCACAATATGGAGAGCGAGAGAAAACTGTAAAAGGCCACAAACCACAAAAACCACAGAAGGATTTGGGGCGGGGGGGGGGGAAGGGTATTTGTCATGTCAGAAGTTACCAGATCCCAAGCAGATGCCATGTGCAGGACCCCAGCTTGCACTATGTTAGACCATGCTATTACAATGTTATCTCCCATTGGCTCTGCACGGATGTTAAAGACCCCGGCAGTGTGACAAGCATCAGCCATGCTCCCAAACACTGGCTGACATGTGGGGTATCCCACCCCAAGGAGCAACACTGCCCGGGTCTCTCTATCTGGACGGCAAAAGGGACTTTTTTAACGTTAAATATGTTATTACAAACTAAGTCATGTAGAATAAACTTTCTCTTATAACATCTTTAATAATGGTTAATAAGGGATTTTTAAAAGTTAGATTTTTCTATATAACACTCCATAAAACAATAACTTTAGAGCATTTTACTGCTTTTTTCTTCAAAGATGCACAGCTTTTCTGCGAGCTGCATCCATTCAACTAATGGAAAGAAGCCAAGGTGCAACCAGAAGCACTCACATTTCAAAATCCAAGTGGTCATTTTACAAAAATTATATTAACCAGCACATAGCAATAAAAATCGCTCCATAAAAGCAGCAAACTGCCTTATAAACTGCTCTTTTAAAACTAACTAAAGAAAAAAAAAAATTAAGTTAACAATGGGCTGCAAAGCTGTAAAATAAGTTGCCAGTCCCTGACTAAGATAATGAAAAGCAGCCATAAAGAAATTTTGGTGAATGGCAGAAAGAACAAGGTGACAATTATATCTGGAGGAGCAATCGGGCTCTGCAAACTCTACTTCAGCAGCAGAGTACCGCATCCGTCCCAAGCTGGCATCCAGCTCACAAGGCATGATATTCCAGACAAATCCATTATTATTCAATAGTAACAGCTCAAGAGCCAGTGTCTTCTGGAAAAAAAAGGTACTGCAACGGACAAGTAAGAGCCTCCCAGCAGTTAGGTTTGGGGACAACTCAACCACACTGGAGATCATTTCCTGCATTTCATAAAGGTTCGGTCGCAATGCAGACAGATACCTTATTTTCCTAACTGCAAATTGGAAGTCCTTCCCCAAAACCTACCCCACACATGCCTTCACAGAACAGACTCCAAATATTTTTCTAAACCACAGGCAAAGGCTCATGTAAATGCAAAGAATGACACAATGGGAAAATTACTAGTCGCCTTCATTGTTTTTCACTAGGTAATTTTTTTAAAAAAGAAGATACAGTTTCTAATGACCTTCCCACCCAAAGGCTAAGAGCTTTGTCACTTGTGAGTTATTTGTATACTCTTGCTAATTGTATTGCTAGACTCCTCCAACCGTTATGAATATTCATTTTACCTCACTTCTCTCTCTGTGCACTTATTAACTGTATAACATATACTCGAGAGATTTTGTGTGTGTATATATGTATATGTGTGCGTGATATTATTTATGTAAATCTATATCTGACATATGCACACAAAGCAAACTACTCAGCAGTGGTACCACAGCCCTTAGAAATGAGGTTTTAAAGGTCTGAACTGCAACAGAAATTGAAAAGGTTCCAAGTCACCAAATATCACCTCAAATAAAAACAGTTCCTTTTACAACAATTTTTTTGGCAAGGATATGAACTCACCAAGCATTTCTTATCATTATTGTTACTATTGTTTACTGAACACTAAACCGTGTCTTGTCTTATATATTTAAATTAAGAGAGTAAGCTGCCTAAAAGACCTCGTCTTGTTGTGTTTGCTTCTATGTGCTGCTACAGTTTTAAAGCACATTTCCCTTTATTTCACTTTTCCACAAGCCATAAAAAAACTCATTTCTAATTCATCCGTTCGTTCAGCTTAACCTCTCTTCTCAGCAATTAAAGCACTCTGCGCATCCCTCATCTATCACACAGCCAGCTAAATAATGCATTGCGTCCTCCGCTCATCTTTTATCATCCCAAATGACAGGTATTAGCATATCTCCCCAGTCAATTACAGTGCAGTGGAATAATCACAGCATAATTGGGCGAAAGCCACTCTAATCACCAACCCTGCAAACTCACAGAATAAAAACTGAGTGGCAGTTCAGACAGGCCTTGCTCTTGTCCATGACTCCAGCCAACAGCTTGGCAGGTCTCCATTTCCTTCTGCCTTTTCAAACTTGTTCTTTGGGGCTAAACTTCTCAGCACATACACATGCAACTCGATTTGGTTTTCTTAGAGGAAGACCATGCGCATTGATAAATATTACCCAAGACTCTCTGCTAACAAATGCAAGCTTGGAATATTGCACGGCTGTTTTCTGCCCTTCAGATCATCCAGTGGGGCTCTGCTTTACAGACTAGCTTTGACAGATGGGTTTGTTGCTTGAGGTAGAAAGTTTTACATTTCATGTTAGAGCAAGCAGAATTTCTTTTCCTTTAAGTATAAAGGATTTACGAGATCTAACACAGTTAGGTACTGCTTTAGATGGTGCTGCTTACTGCAGACATTAGCCTTCTGTTTTTCAACACTAGCGAGATGCCCACGAAGCATAATTTTTATTTGTTGTCTGTTTAACACATCTAGATTAAAATCCTACACATACATTTGAACATAAAACAAATGTTTCGTTTGTTAAACAAAGAAACACAAGTAAATTAACATCAGGTTGCTGTCTCCTGTGCTCAATCTAAGCAAATGAGAGCATCAACAGAAATTCTCCATGGCCATTACACCAAATTAAGACTAACAGGCTCCTGGATGCGTGCTCTCACAGCAGCTCTCAAACCAGTGGTGCAGGATTAATCTCAGGTGAGCTACCTGCTCTGAGACCTCCCTTCTCTGGGATTCAGAGCTGTGCTCCGATGGAGAGGCTACTCGTGGATGGTGGTGGGACCATCCCAGGCCTATGTGTGCTCCTGGGATCTGCTTACCCTATGAGGCCAGAATGCGTCAGCTCTATGCAGTCTGGGATGTTCTCAACAGCAGGAAGTTGAGGGCACTGAAAAGTGCCCTGGGAAATCAGGATATGCATTTAAAAGAAAATTTTCTGCAATACTACTTCAGCACAGTTGAAATTTTCAAATGTATTACAGACGTGGGGAAAGTCTTCTGAAATCCAACAGCCAAATTCTCTTCTTTGAAATTCTAAGTGAGATGTACTAAATTTGTGCTGTCGTCATCAGTGGCAGCATACTTGGGTTGTGCATACTTACCAGTTCAGCCCAAAGAGAGAATGAAATGCTACTAAAGAAAAAGGGCAGTTAGACATATAACCAGACCATCAGTGCAGTGTGTTCCTGCTGTTTGGTTAGGATTATGCACAACCACAAGTTCTACCCACTATAAGGTTAAATAGCACAAAATGAGGAAAATTAAAATTTTCTGGAAACAAAGTTTAGGCAAGCTATGTACCTGTTTCAGTCTAAAGGGAGGGGGTTGCTTTCACCTCCTTGTACTAAATGGTTGAGACCTTACTTACTATTTTAGCTAGAACCCATTATCATTTTAAAACAGCTTTAAATGTTTCATCTGCTTCCTAACCTCTTCTCTCCAATAACTGTTTTCTCTAAAACACTTCCAAATTTCTACCTCAGTGTAATTTCTTTGTCATCAACAGAGTTACACCAGATATATTTAATCAGTGGTGATCTTCCCATCCTCGGTTCCCAAAATGGAGCTGAACAAGATATGGACTTTTTTTTATTAAATTCATCTTGTATAATGTCTCATCATATAGCTCTGTGTGCCAGCACTGTTCCATACAGTGCAGCTATGCGGTATTAAACCGCTGTTGCAAAGCCGGGGAGGGAAGAGCAAAAGCTTGTGTATTTATAGGACAAAGACAAATACCTTCCTTACCTCACGCCTTCCTGAAGACCTACGCTACTGATCTATACCTTCCTTCTACACACAAGCTGCTGCTGCTGCCACAGCAAAAGTGAGAAGGGGAAAGTGAGGGTTGAGGCTGTTTGACAGTGGAAATGCCGGTGGATGATCTGTGTTTCCTTCCCCTCAACGGAGCTGAGCGTCCACAAAGACGTGGCAATTATTCAGCTTTTCATGCTGCTTCTTTCTTCTGTGCCACTGAGGAGCTTCCCAGGGCCAAACCCTCTCTCTTCTGCTAAGAGCCGCAGAGCAAAAGGCATACCAACTGTACCCTTCCAACTCCTTTCATCTTAAGTCGTTTCTGATTCTCACTTATGCTTAAAAAAACAGTATAGAGTAGCTACACAAATAAAATTTTCACTGTTTTTTCAAATCCCAGTGTTACTCTGTTGCATTGCCTTCCAAGCCTGCTTACTTCATACAAATAGATGGAGGACTCTTTCCAGATTCCAACTTATTACCCCTTATAATGTCAGGCACTGTGTTACTCTCAACAGATTCACTGAAAACGATGTGACTTGGGGAGAAGCCAATCAACATGAAAAAAAAAAATCCATTAAAAATTGGCTTTAAATCTTGGCTTTGAACCGACAGAAAGACTTAAAAAAAAAAAAAAAAAAGCTGTTTTTTTAATTTCTCTCCTGCAATTGCTGATTTCACTCCGCCTGTTCTGTATAAATCCCAGCAAAATGAATGAAGGCCAGTCAGTGAGGTCATAACAGGTTATGCTGAAAAAACCACTAAGTTAGATGCTGTTACAGGAACCTTTATAAAGCCCTATAGACATTGCTTTTCTTTCTGCAGCGTACGTACTGCTCATAGAAAGTGCTCAATAGCTATTGAGAAAAGGATTCTTCATTTTTGCAATATAAGGGAAGCATAGCATCACTGAACAAGCCTTGCCAACAGTGCCCTTCAATCGCCCTGTGCTAAGAAATGCATCTGCTCTTCTTTTGTTCTTCCTTTTTATCTTTCTGTTCTCCTGAACACCAACATCTAGCTTTATGAAATTAACAACTTCTCTGTGAAGAAGCAGGCTAAGACCAAATCCAATTTTGCAGAAGTATGCAAGTCTCCCTAATTTCTCAATAGATACGTCTGGCAAAGCCAAAACCCGAAGGATTTGGCAGCCTGCGATAGAAAGCCTTCTCAAGAACTGGTGAGGTATTTTGAGGTGCAAGCAGCCTTGTTAATTTGCTTCACCTACAGGGACCAAGAGCTTTTACAGCCCGATTCTAACAGACCTTGCTGAGGCACGTTAGGGCTGTTCCACCTCTCTACCTCACTGCTTTGCTGCTTTTAAAGAAAAATCATGGTAAGAGAATGTAAACTTACACCCAGATGCTCAAACTCAAACTGAATCCATGTTTTAAACTATGATCTGTGATTGTCTGGACTACTGCAGTATACTTCCATCTGTTTTAAGGTTGCTAGTTTCTGGTAAGTAGTTAGGGGTAGTTAACACCTTCTGCAGTAACATCTGTCAAAGGACCTCTTGGTAGGCACCTAATCTAAAGAATGTAGAGATGATCCTTAAAATCACACTACCCAAATTCTACAACATTATGTTATACCATTACCAATTTTGGCTGATCTGAGGAAGCAAATAAAAAGCAGGCTCATCACACAGTATCATCAAAACCGTAGCCTAAGTTTTGCATATTACCTACTTGATGGCACATCCAGAGACATACTGCAGTTCATATTTTTGAGAAAAGGATAATTACCTAATAACAACATCCAAAATCCTGTGCAAATAAGCAATTTCCACAGGGAAAATGAAAGGCTCTCCAGACAGTAGCTGTTAAGACAAAGTCCCAGAACTTCAGATGGAAGGAGAACATGCTACACAAAACCCCTCCACCAACATCCAGAACGAAAAGTAGCTTAAAAAGAAATTCAAAAATCTGTATTATTTGGAACAACTGAATTTCAGAAACATTTTCTTTCATCCATGACCACGATTCTGTAAGCAACAAATGGATCAAGTTCCACCAAGATTTCCTAGAGATGCAGTATTTTAATGCCTTCAAGCTGCATGCAAATTTCTATCCAGCAAGGGAATTTCTGTGTTGATGTTTAGAAAGTGCAAATGTGACATGCTGCAGCTGCCTTGCACATTATGAGACACATTCTCATACTCTTGGACAATGCCTGTCTGCCAAACTATAAAAATAGAGAGACATAAACTATACATTGTAGTCAGAGAAAAAAGCGGGGGGTGGGGTGGGAAGCATGAGTATATCACCAACCTCAGCTCTACAGCGATAATGGAGAATTCTGTAAATTAGCCTTTGCTTCTCTGAACATTATTCCGCTGGTAGTGGACATTACCATGGTGTTTGAATGCAAAAGAACAGTCTGCAGAAAAGGCACACAACATAAATCCAAGAACTGATGGGAAGGTGTATACTCTGGAGTAAGTGGGTAGTAGGGAACCATAACCTACTACTCAAATTAGAACTTAAAGACTATTGAAAGCATGCAGATTTGCAAGGTTTAGTCACACAGCAATTCTCTCACTGATGCAAACTCTTCATGTCCTCACAAAGGAGAGTCCCAGAGAAACAGACAGAAATACAGTCCCTTCCTTCACAGCTGCACTGGTTTACCTTTAACAAGTTAGGCAGCAGTATCCCTTTATCACCAAACTTTTATCGTCATTGTAGCACTATAATTTATTTGAAAGTCAGGTTTGCATTTGTTTTGTAGAACTTGAGGAATGTTAAAAACCTGACGTTTTTATTAAAATACTTTTATTTCAACAGATCTTACAGCCCTAATACTTATTTATCTTTTTCAAGAACTCTCTAATAGTGTAATAATTATGACCTATGTTCAATTGACTTGACGACTAATGAGCCTTCTGTAACCCAAGTAAAAATCCCATAAGCTTTGATAAATTGCATAGATGTAACATCATAGCAACACTCAGTCACTACTTTTCCAGAGTGAAACAGAAGCACCGAGACAAAGCTGGGAGGATAAATGTCTTCCCTAGAATGTTGTTTTCCCATTTCCCTCTTCCTTCTTTCTTGGGGGATGGGGGTGGAGTGGGGAAAATATGCATTATGTTCCAGCCCCCAAATCCTCAAATCTGAGGGGAAGGCTGGAAACAACGGGAACCTCTTTTAATTTAAAAGACTTCCTACGCTATCTAGATTCTACCATTAATGGGAATGATGCCTCATTTTTTCCATGGATCTTTTAGCACAACCACACCATGAAATAGGGATACAAGTGTCTCCAGAGTAACACCATTTTCCATCCAAGAGAAAATATAGTTGTTTTGAGTTCTTATTAGAGGGTGTAACTCTGCATTTTAGTTACTGCTTGGAAGATTGTAAGGAAAACATACATGGTCTCAAAAATGGGCTTAGAGCTCCCTTTATCACACGAATTACTCTGAATATACAGAAAGCAATCAGTTCTACACATAGCTATTCTCACTCCCTTGCAATATGTGCATGAATGAAAGCAGGCACATGTGCTTATTTCATTTCTTAGTATACGTATGATATCAAGGAAATGATGTAATCTTTGGTTATCTAGGACTTTCAAAATCCACATTATTAAATAACTTACATCATCTTAAAGACAGGTTAGCAAAATCTCCATGGTTTTCTTCTATAAACAAAGTTAAAGAAATGAAACAAATTAATAAAGTAACTGAATTCAGAGAATGGTCACAAAGAGTGTTCTCTCTAAATGGAATTATTAAAAACAGCTTATTACTCTCTCCCTGAAAAATATCCCAAAATGTGGCTAACGTCCAAATAGTATTTTGGAATTAGACACCTGCTCGTCACATCAGCTACCTTACAATTTTATTGCAGACTGGTTCGAGGTATTAACAAGTATTTTTTTAGTCAGGGATGATGATATACAACTACAGAACAAAAATGCTAACATAGGTCCCCTTTAAACAGTTTCTGTTTTAAAATATTGCTTTCCTTCTGATTTGCAAGATCATATGTATGTAAGAATAGTAAAATGCCATCAAGGAATTATTATTAAAGGGCTTACAAATGGTTTCTAAAGAAACATAAATAGGAATTATTACAAAGTAAAGCATTTTGAAACTCAGAAACACTACATTCCGATTTTTAATATATTTCAAATATCAAACCATCTTTTAAAAAAAATTGCCTTTCTATTGTTGCGCCATGACTTGAAAATGGGAGCTTTTCTTCTTTGCTCAGCTATGGCAGGTGCCACCTTTGGGATGGAGACACGCACCAGAAGTTTGGGCAGCCCTTTTGAAACTCTGAGGACTGGCACCCACAATAATACTCCTAAATTTCGCATGCTCTTTCTTAAAGCTCAGTGGTGACACAAGCAGAGCTGTGGACAATCTACAGTGACAATCTCGGGCTTATTTTATTTTCACTGAAGAGTTTACTATTACCGCTATCCATACTGCTGGTACGCACAAAATGGACCCAAGGTATGCAGAATCTTTGATTTTGTTAGTTCCAATTGAGCATGTACAGCTCTATCAATACATAGTCAGAACTTTATATACATAAGCCTTTTGCAAGATCTTCTCAATGGAAACATGAAAATTCAGAGTGTATGCATAAAGAAATCTGAAAATTGGCAGAAACCCAACTTAGCTTTTCCACCTCACTTCCTAGCACAAGTTTTACTGTACAGCGGGGAGCTGTAACTTTGAAATAGTAACCAATAACATTGCATTCAAACCTTATTTCCTGTTACTTGGGGGTGTGCCTCTTGCTTCTGTTTTGGGGGATTTTTTTTTGTTTGGTTTGGTTTTTTGTTTTGGTTTTTTTTTTAAGTAGTAAAATGACAAGGGGGGCAACACCAATTATAGAAACAAGGCAACCTGCTCTTAAAAACTGATTAGTCTGGATGTCAAAATGGTTGTATTCACTTTTACTGAACACCTTTCCAGCAAAACAAATCCACTGTCTTCTAGACCAAGTGTCATATACAAGTGTACATATGCAAATATGTACACTTCAATCTACTGACTGGTGTTTGATCAATTTACATAGTCGAGTAGCTCACTCAAACTCTCTGCGCTTTGAGGTCACATGTCCCAGAATGTACTGAGCTTGTTGGCATTTGGAAAATTAAATTTAGAAAAACGTATTACTTCACAGTTCCTTCCTCTAAGTTACTAAAATATTTAGGCGTAAGATATTCTACATCTAGATAAGGGGATAAATCACAGATCAAGACAATGAACTTCCATTCAACACCAGCCCTTCTCTGCACCTTTCATCTCCTTATCAAAACACGGAGAAGAGATGAGCCTTCAGGGAAGAAAGCCCTGGAGTGAGACAGTCTGAGTCTGCTGAAGTATGCAAGCAGACCACGCTATGATGATCGCATATATTTGAGTGTAGCAAAACCCATCTTTCACTTCTAAATTAGAACATGCTGAACTCAAATAACTTTGCAGAACAAAATTGGAAGTGCAAGGCTAAAATAAGAAGAGACAATTTTAACCAGGAGAAGGATCTGGAGATCTGTCCAGACCTCATAGGTTTTTGGTTTTTTTTTACCTTAAAGAAGTGCCAGTGGAAAAACCAGAAGGCTAACCCTTCTCCTCTACTGAAGCATAGCAATCATCTGGGCCTCACCAGAAGTTCGTTTCAGATTTTGCACACTGTGGCCCCCAGTTCTGGGGAGACTTCAGGCTCCACGTAACTCTGCATTTGAAAAAGCCCTCTAAATGAGGGCTGTTGACATATTTAAGGTTAAGCAGGAGCACACTGCCCAGTGGGGCACCCTGGCCTCGACAGAGCTGGGGCACCCAGCCCGCAGAGTGCAGGGTGTGCTCGGAGAAGCCAGTGCTCCTCCAGGGGTAAGGTTAATGCTGCGGTTTATCATATAATAATTTGAATTCTAACGGAGTAAAGGTAAACCACCCGATAACCTGGCCAACAGCACGAAGTGACAGGCATCCTCGGTATGGTTGGTTTTTATCCATGTGCACATTTGGGATTTGAAATTTCTATTTTATCAGATTTAGCACAAGGACGGCCTTTGCCAGAACATGATGGAAGGGTATGTATGGAATGCAATCTCCAAATTACAATATCCACCATAGTTTAGAGTATAATTACTCTACATCAGAGTAAAATATCATAACTAATCTCCAAATCTTAGTGAGCAATGCTGTTTGGTAAAACTTATATTCGCAGTAAAGATCAACACAGAGAAATGGTGGCAATAGTTGCAGCTGGGGGGAGGGGGGGAGGGACGGGCAGGGAAGGAACCAGGTGACCCCATATAAACTCTTGTTCATAATTACCTGTAATTATTTCACAAGGTAAACCAGTGTTTTAGGAATTCCTGCAAAAAGAATGTATTACATACTTTTGAAACATTTCTCTTCTGGACTGAAGACTTCATTCTGCCCGGTAGTCTGAAGGAAGTAAGTGGCAGTAAGCAAAAGGAAATCTTCGCTGGCCTCGCTTACTGGGGTTTAGGCTAAATAAACAGGGTTTAACTCTCAAATGCAGCAAGGACATCGTTCCCTTTTTCCCTTTTAACACGTTTTCTTTGTTTAACTGAAACCATTTATTTCAAATCTGATGGAGGTACAATCGTAGCACATTACCCACGCTCATCTTCTCTCCAGTAACCCCAAAATGTTATTAGCACCATCCACACAAATGAGGGCACATGCCTTCCTAGGAAGGATGTATTTTAGTGTATATTCAAGTCCTAGCTCAATCCCAATGAAATCAAACCTCTGGTGTAGAAGAATTATTTTGCCATCAATTCCGATGGTAATGGGCCCTCGCAGACAGATCTGCTGCCGATGCATGAGCAGGTGGCTGCCCTGCACTGCCCTGCTCGCTTGCTATGGAGCACCAACTTGCTTCTCTGCACAGTCCCATCAAACTTACAGATGATTTTCAGTCCAGCTCTCACTTGCCATGAGAAAAAAAGTGTCTGAAATGAATCCTAAGAGCCCACTACTTACTTCAAGTAGGGCTGACTCCCTGGTAAAGCTAATGGAAGAGTCATGGAACAAGTCATTTACAATCAAATAGTTTTGCATATCTCAAACAGCAACTGGACCTGTGCTTTAATGTGCATTTGTGTACACATATGCCTAATGATAAGGTGGTTCACGCTACTCTTTTATTGCTGTATTTCAACTTTAAAATTGTGACTGCCGTTCTGACACAAAAATGAAATGCACCAAGGCCCAGAAGGTGCTGGAGCACCTAAGGTCAGTACTGGTTTTCCACAGAGAGGAGCACCATGGCCGCACCAAGCTCCTCTGGTGTCCTTCCCAAACACTTCTGCCTCGAATGCAATAAACGTAAGAGAAAAGACACTAATTGCATCTGTCATTACAGTTGCCCAATGGCCCAAAAGCCCTCATCAGATGTTGTGGAAGAGCCTTTTCTGGCTGTAGTTTACAGGAATCTTGAATTCTGCCTGCCTGCCACCCAGTCTCCAGCATCTCCCAGACAAGGCTGTAAATACTCTTTGTGATCGATGGGGGCTAAGAGACTGGAATTCAGGATTTTAAAAGGGCATATTACAAGTTACACTGTAAAATATGGAGAAGGTACAACATAGTCTAAGGTCTACAGCTACTGTTGCCTGTGCAACTGCAGTTGTTTTGCTGTAAAACATCTGAAGGAAAGAAACGATGGTCAGATTTTTTTTTTTAAACACAAATTTAGGACAAGATGAAATTAGAATAAAGAGTATTTCTTAATAATTAAGAAGAAAATATACCCTCTGTAACAGAAAATTTGTACACCAGAACACACCAGTGGGTGATCATGTGCAACCCTGAGCTTCTCCCATCTGTGGAGGAGCCCAACTGGCACCCAGCTGATAGGAGGGAAGGAGGGCGGTTGGAGGTGAGCAGAATAATCCTGAGAAACTCTTTGTATGCATTACGGGAAGATTTAGCGCACAGGTATGGTATGAACCAACTTATGAAAAAATTACAAGATCTGCAATTATCCCTGCTTTCAAGCCATGCAAAAATCTGCCAAAAAAAAAGAGAAAAAAACTAAGTAACTAAATATAGATACATAAAAAAATAAAACTATACATCTATATTTAAATACACAGCTCTGTGTATATACACTTTATATTTTTGTGTGTGTGTATAAAAATACAGTTTTGAGTATTTTAATAGAAGCGAACACAAATTGATTTAAATTCATCTTTGAACATACTGGAGAGCCAGCACAGTAATTAACTGTGTTATTTATTAATTATTATAACCATACCAACTGTCCTTTCTCTTCATCTCTCCAAGAAAAACAATTCATCTCTAATCCACTGCAGCTGCAGAAACTCTTATGAAACATTACATAAGGTAATAAACTAGCTCCAGTTTTAGGTCCGCAGTAGCCATTTCTGGCCTTCAATCATTTGTATCAGATTATAATCTCCAGTGAAGAGTTTGATGTTATTTCAAAAATCCAATACCTCACTGGCACATGCGAGCACACTAAAGATTTTTTCAAATTACACAGCAATATAGGCTGAGTAGGAGACTGGTCACTAAACAAGCTAAATCTGCATGAAGGAGAAAGACTGAAAGAGGAGGGGGCAGGGGTGGATGTAGTGAGCAGTATCAGAAAAATGAAAATACAACTGAAAACAGAGGAAGGATCATAGAAATGTACCTTAGTTGAAAAGGTTTCTTGCAATATCTGCTGGCAGTTTCTTTTAATCTGTGCAACTAGTTCCCTCTGTTATGCTACTGCAGTCAATAACTTGAGTGGGCATAAAATAGAAAATTTCTAATGGTTTAGATCAACACAGGATATAAACCACAACTGAAATGTATTTCCAGGTGCTAAATTCAGCAATGATTATTGTAATCCAATTGCTTATATAGCATACTTCTGACGATTGAGGTGGTAGGCACGGGGAATACGGAGCAAAAAGGAAGGTAGAAATATGTTGATTCAGATTACTGCTTACCAAATTTACTTTTGTTTTGCTAGTATATTGCTAAATCCTTTTTTGTGCTTCATAGGAAGATACACATTTTGAAGACAGTTAGTCATAACAAGTTCTTTATTTTGTTTTTGGTTTAAAATGCCTATAATTTGCACACCCTGACACCTGCTGATTTCATGCCCTGCCTTTTCCCGTCAAAGCCCCTTCTCGGCTCTCCACACAAGGAAATCTCATTTATCAAAATTCTGTTGGCGTAAGGGGAAGGGCTATGCTGAGCTGAGCCATGGCCTTCATTAAACATGCAGAACATAAACTGCTGACACTAAGCACAGTCAACTTGCAGCACGGCGGGGGGGGGAGGGAGGTGAGAGAAAAAAAAAAAGAGCAATGAGACAGAAGGAATGGTGCGATGGTGAGATGGGAATAAAAGCCACAGTTTTGCAAAGCCTTTAAGTTGTACTGGAGTCAGTGAGATTTAATCACAGACCTGAAGTTAAGCATGTGCTTAACTTTGCCAAACAGAAATAGATCACTAAATTATGAATGGAACAATCTATTTCTGTTCCCAGGAACACAGACACTTTGTTCTCCAGACCATTCCCTCAGGGAATGAAAAAGGTGAGGGGGAAAAATGATAACAAAATTGGAGAAAATTATCCCTTCTTCAACTCAAAAATACTGGTCTAGATAAAGGAACTATATGTTATGTTTAACATAACAAGTTTAAAAAAGGTTGGGATCCACCATTTAGGTTCCAGAAGAGAGAAAAGAGCAATTGCCATTATGGTCACTAAAGAAAGAAAAATTTGTAAATTTGGAAGGGGCAAGCATGAAAACAGAAACGGCATTGAAAACTGACATTAGGGCTGAGGGGGAACAAAGTGGCTTTTCAATTTTTCACTTCAGTTACTGTTCTTGATATTTTTTTCCCCTTTAATTCTCAAAGATAGCTGTGTAATGTTGCCTACAATAGAAACTTGAATTTAATAGGCACGAAGCAGAAGGTGTGTAGCATTTTCCTCTGATCACAAGGAACAAGCACTTAGCTGTAAGAGAGATCCACAATGAGTCACTGTAGGGAGGAATCAAATTCATCACAGGTACATGCAAGCCTTTTTTATTATTATTGTACCAACTGAAAACACATTATAACTTACAGGCCTAGAAAAAAAAATCAATTTTAAACCTCCTAGTCCTATAAAAATATGTAATATCCCAATCATATATGCCTGCATTTATACAGTTTGAGCAGAGGCTAAGGCAGATGCAAGGGCAGCGGGGGGAGAAGTCAACATTTCCTCTGTAAGCTTTTTTTGGTATTTATAAGTAAGCTAAGATAATCATTCCAAATTCAAACTGTCTCAATACCAAAATAAATTACTTTCCATCAAGTTTCATACAGCAGCTACAAGCTATTTTAATATTCATTATCTGAAAAATATTGTATTAACATTTTCTCATACTTTGACACCTCTTAAAAATAGTTCTTCAAAGTTAATCTGGAATTAAAAGTACCATAAAATTAACAGCTGGATTCTGCTAACCTTTCCCATACTGAATATCATCATATTCCAGAAATAAAGAATTTAGCTCTGATCAGCTAACTCTTAACATAACACTAATTTTTCTTCCATCTACCAGGGTTCTGTGTACATGTAACTTAGACAGAAGAGAGGAGAAAGGAGACACACACTTGCTGTGATGGGGCATGAACATTGATCATTCCCCAGAAGTAATTTCTGTAGGTGTTTTTTTTAAACAAATGTTGTATACATTTAACAGAAATCAATAGCTGCTTTCATAGTGAAAAAGCTCTAATAGTGTTGTTTTTCTTAACACCACCTATAAAACAGAACAGGATGGCCCAATTCTGCTATCTTTTCTTTGGATTTGTAAACAGTGCAGTATTTTCAGCCTTTTTAGCTTTATTCTGGTCAACAAGACGCTGCAGCCTGCCATATAAAGCTGCACACCACATGGTACCATTCAACAGTCTATCTAGGTCAGCTTGCATTTTTAATGTGCTCCATTAGCTTTCCCTTGCTCACTGTATCAACTTTGAACTTTTCCTCCTCACTCTCAAACCTCTGTATAACTAAGCCAGGCAACACACAGGATCCTAAGAGTATCTTGACCATCTTCAGCATTTGTTCGACCAAAGACACCAGTTCTAGTCCTAATTAATTTCCTTAATTTCATGCCATTTCCAAGTCCAGCATCCCCAAATTTCTCCTTCAAGATCCTTTTCCACAACACCACTGGTAAAAAAAGAGTTTACTTTTAAAAAGTAAGAAAGCTTTAGCTAACATAATTTCTTCCCTCAGTACTATTCGGGGCAGCTTAACAACTTTGACCTTGGCAGCATTCTGCACACACCACAACTAAAAAGCTACAAGTTAATAAGCATATAAACAGGCATACCTACATCACTGTAAAGCTTTTGCACACAATCATATGTGCTATAATGATATTTAGTTACTTAGATGTGACAAAAGCCAGTTCCACATGATCCACTTCATTGCTTGCTTTCATAAGCAGCAGTTCACGCATTTCTCAAAATACATTTATTAATTTTTAAATTAGTATGTATTCTAACTGCTCTTCCCGCAAGTGTTTTTAAGGTGTACATCCCTCCATCGGAGCACAGGCCTTGCACAAGGGCTGAAGTTGTAAAACCACTCTAAATATAGATTAGATTTACAAGGTAATCAGTACATTGGTTCTGACACAAGGAATAACACTGTGAGGAAGTTCCACAGGAGGCTCAGAGATATTCAAACAGATCTTGATAAAGGGCGGGTGGTGGGGGGGGCGGAATCAGCCAGTGGAATGAAAACAGTCACATTAAATTGAACAGTACGAATGATGCTTATTTTGCTTCAGATTAAAATGTTAAGGCAAGTTTTCCTAGAGACTGTAAATCCGTCTGCTTTCCATTTCAGATAGTAGCAAGGATTCAGTAGTAAAATCATAGAACACATAGAACGATTGTTACACTCGAAACGTATCACCAGAGTTTACATGTGTACGATATTAAACAATTTAAAGCATTGCAACAGTATGAAAATCATGCCAAAACCATCTGTAATCTTGATCTTCCTATGTAAGAAAATATTAAGACCCTGTATAATTAATTGTTCACCAAGAAAATCAAAGAAATGACCTTGAAAACCAAGATTTCCCAGTGTCATTCTAATCCAATAAAATTATCCATCAAAATCCCAATTCACTAGAAACCCCTGTCTCACAAGAAGAAATTCTTAAAAAACGAACAATGGAATAATTGAAGCTTCAAAGTTACAAAATGGTGGTTTTTTGTAAAGGAAATGTACGTTCAGTAAAAAGCCCAAGATTCTGCATTATTGTAATTATTTTTCCTCTTTGAAATCTGTGGCATGTCAACAGCCCTTTTTCTAGCAAAGCACAGCTCCAAAGCATGATACACACCTGACCTTGTCTCAGGGAAAAAAAGGGAAAATGAAAACCTAAATCACATCTGTTTACCCAACAACTTTCTCACGTTCCTCTTTGCAATTCCTATTCTTCAAACCTAGCATTAGTTTTAACAAGCCGACTATGCAATCAGGGGAAGCAGCTACACAGCAGAAATCTGAATCTTCTTCTATACATGTATTTCATGCTGTTAAGAAAAGAATGCTATACAAAAAAAGCAAACAAATGAACAGTAGTTAAAAAAAACCCCAAACCAAAACAAAATAAATATCTGTGGTTTCTTTGTTGTTGTTTTTTAAGTTGCAATATGAATTGGATCGTGCTTCCTGTAGCAAGGTGGGGTTGGTTGCTGGAGGGAGCAGTTCTGGTCCCACCAGTTGTGCAATCAGGCAGAATTTACAGAAGAAAAAGAAATCTGGTCTAACCTGCTCTCCTAATCAAGAAGGAACAGCAAACTATTTGCAAATACTCTGTCTTGCCCTCTTCCCACCCCCAAACAAAGAGACCACCTGCCTCAACATTTATTTAAAATGTGCAGGTATTTACAAGCAAACATGGTGTTCCAATTGTTAGATGACTTCTAGGTAAATCTGATACTCCCTCAAAGTTCAAACCAGCAGTATAAATCAAAGGGGCCACACAGAACTGTAAAGGACCCGCTATCAGGCCAGCATCACCCCAGTTACAGGGTAAGAGGCGGCAGCCGAGCGAGGGAGCACGCCCAGCCAGGCACCAGCAGCCAGCTCAAGCACACCAGACTCCGGCCGCCTAAGTGCGCGCACCAGTTAAAAATGTAGAGAGGAATGGAAGGAAGACTTGAGAAAATAAATTCTCTTTTTTTGGTGGTAACTTCTGTCACTGCATTGTAGCGACTGGTGGGAAATGGTGGGTTCAGTCAAACCCTCAAGGTGATGCACGAAAGCAGTACCGAACTTGGCACTTTTGGGGGCACTTCTACAGAGTTTGGAAAGGGCAAACCGTACTACAGACCACCTCTTCAAAAAAGCACCATGGGGAAGTACGGACTGCTGGTGCTGCTGCCACATGAGCTGGGTGGTTCAAGGGTGCAGCAGTTCACTTCAGCAATGCGGCAACCTAAATTGCCACAGAAATGTAGGAGAAATAACCGACTGAAGAGGGATACAGATCGATCAGAAAAGCAAAACCAGTTGCCAAGCCTTCTTACTTACAGACACCACTTCAGCAAAAACTGAACGGTTGCCTTGAATCGCATACAGATCTGGTCCAGAAAACAGCACACCACTTGCTGCCCCCAGTACTCTCAGAAAGGCGGTGGGAGCTTTTAACTTTTATCAAAACCCAAAGTGTGGCCCCATCCACACCTTGGTAACATAAACTGTGCAGTATTGGAGTTGAAAGCTGTTCATCATCTTTATATATTCCCATAAAGTAGAGACGATGGAGGAAGAAAGCTAGCGGTTTACATGTTTTTAGTGCTAATCCCAAGGGATTGCACGGCACTAGGCAAACCACGCGACAGCAATGTTGAAGGGTGCTGAGGAGGGCACGATGTTCACCAGCTGTGCTCACTCACACCAGCCTGCCACAGAGCACTGGGGAGCTTTGTAAAACAAATGTTACCACATATCCATGCAGACTGCCTAAGTCTAACCCTGAGGCCATCAGTCTTTATTCTGCAAGCATCGTGAGATGCTTCATGCTGAAAAGGAGCATTAAACATGTATTTATTACTAGTTTGGGTCATTGGCAAGAGAAGAAACAAGGGAATATCCAAGAAAGCCAGACATGCTGTACTTGCACAGGGACACTGCCACTGGAGACAGTTTCTTCCTACAGCCTTGCCTTGTCTTGTCTTTCCTGAGATTACAGTCCAGGAGTGTGGGCTACAGGACACAAGGAGGAAAGAACCAACCGCTACTACACCATTTATCCAGCGTGTCTTAACTTTCTCGCATCTGGGGGTTCTCAGCTAACATATGACTTTTTTTTTTTTTCCTGTTCTATGTGTAATTCCATCCCTTCTTCTTCATGCAAGATTGTTTTGGAATTGTCCAGATCCACCTCCACTGCACAAGGAGGCACTAGGACCTCTAAGAAGCTCTGACTTTTTTTCCATCCTCCCACAGAGCTTTAAGATCCTCTCTATATGGGAAGCAGGAGTGAGCTGTGAGGAGTGGGACATGACAACAAGCGGGTGCTGTTTGGAATGGATTTTGATGGGATACAGCACTCTTGTTCTGATTTCACCCTCCGTATTCAAGGTGGTTAGATATGCTCTTCTACACCTGCAGCACTCAGGACAAAGTTGGACCACAGTTGGGACTGTACAATAGATGGAGAGGAACTTAGGGCTCTAAATCTCTCTGGTGTGCCTCTTAATTTCTATAAAACTAACTGGGAAAAAAAACCCCAAACCACAGAGATATTTGTTGAGACTAAACTTACCAGACATTAAGAACTATTGATTACTTAGATTAGATTTCTAAAACATGATCACAATTGCTTGGTTTTGCCTGTTCTTGGATTGTCCTGAATAACATAGCAGTGATACACATAGGTCCAGGCAGAAACATGTTCAAGTTGCTGCTACTTAGTCATAACTACTTCAAAACAATTTGACACATCTGTAAAGAGTCCCTAAGAATACTGAAAGAGCACCTTGCTCCCTGCTATAATGCCATTCTCTACTCTTAGAAAACACCCAGTGCAGAGGGCTCTCAGAAGACTTCAGCAATCCTAAAACACAGCTTTAAAAATGACTCAAAGAAAGAGGGTTGGAAAATCCTCTTAGTCATCTGAACACCTCAGGTGAAACAACTGCACAAAGAAAACAACAACAGAACTGGGGAAACGCGTAATCCTAACTCTGCTCTGGGTAGTGAAACAGAAGTTAATGGAGGCTAATGTGAACACCTATTTTTTTCTAAGCTGAAACAAATCAAAAAATTTATTTACAACCTCCAGATTCCTACCTAAGTCAACAGTGCACAGTCAGATGTAAATGAGGACTCATTTCTCTATATTTTCCCATATACTAAGCACACACATAGACACTCCAAGTGTCAACATATCAAGACAGAGATAATTCAGACACTTGAAAACATCCTCTTCTGAAAAGGATTAATTGGCTTTAAAACAATTTAATTTGGCTTTGAAGATGCAACTTTTATTAGCAACCAGCAGATGGCAGAAGCAGAGGCTGCTTAGAGTCTTCAACAAAAGAAAGCGGTCTTAAACAAGGCGTGAATTAAAAGAAAACAATTTTTAATGTCTACTTTTTCTTCTCCTTCAATGGCTTCTTTTCTCCTTCTTTCCAATAAATACATACTATTTTGTTGCAATCAAGCTAATACAAATTGAAAAAAAAAAAAAGAAAAAAAAATCTCTTGAGAATACATTTTCTCAAATGGCATCTCTACTCCATCTCGTAGCTCAAGGCTTCTGTGTTATGGATACCCCTAGAACAACAGTTTCCTTCTAGATTTGCACAGTCATAACTCACAGTCAGCCACCAAATGTATTCTCTTTGGTGTCCTATGCTACAAACCAGGAAGCTGACACATAGCTACACTGTGTAGCTGAAATCTCCCCTCGGGATTTGAACTTCTGTTATCTGGGACCATGAAAACAAGTGGGCTACAGAAGATGCACTGTGGTGTGCTGAGTGTTGCAATAAAGCAGCATTTGCAAGGTAGAGGAGAGAAAAAAAAAAAAATCTTAATAAACTCAAGTAAAAGTAGCATGTTTGGGAGGGAAACCAGATATTTTAGTCCTAAGCACGGTTGATTCTTAAAACCATCAGAGAAAGAGCATTAAAAAAATGCATCCCAGCAGCGCATACTTAGAAAGAATTAGGAATAAACTCTCTCAACAACTTCTAGAGTTACTAAATTATGGAGACAAAGTCATCACCTTATGCTGTGTCACAAAACAAAAATACAGCTAGTTCCACGAATAATGCTGAAAGCTCCTCCACACAAGACACAGCCACATCAGAAATGCCACCCTTGCTGCATTTCTTTAACAGAGCTGTGTCTCCATTATGCTGATTTCTCGATCAAAGAGAAAGCTTTTCTCCTGTATTTGTCTTCTGCAAAGGAAACGTAAAATCACTTCTACACTGAGCACATCCATCGAGAATGAGATTCTCTTTCCTCAACCCCAGCAGCACAGTCCCAGAAACAAACAGGTGAAGCTCGCTCCTACTGCAAGACAGCGTGAGATGCAGTTGTGTAGTTAATTCTGCCTCTGTACATTAGCAAACACGCCGCTTGCAAAATATGAAAGGCTTTCTTCCCTGCCCCCTGTTTTTAAATGACACCTGCAAATCTCTAATCCCGTTGCCATTTATTTCCATATGTCAAATTACAATCTTAACTTGTGCAAAGCAACATAATAGTAATGATTAAGCCAATTACATCACAACACAGCTTAAAACGACACACAATGGAAGGATTAAAGCTCACTACCAAATAAGAGAGTCCTGTTCTTGGTGGAGCTCCCCCACTGTGGGAACATAAGTGTCTCTTTTCCTGTTGCACAAAGTTGTGAGCCTTCTGACATGTAGCTGCTGGACTGCCATTAACAAACTTATTTATATTAATGCTGCACTAAGCTGGGATCACTGCACCTCGGCACTAGCTGCGGTAGGCGGGCTCTGCGGCCGTCTCTGCAAACAGAGCTTGTGGCACTTTACCCGTCCACAGGCAGGTTGAGACACATGGACAAGGTGATCTCACCCTGCTTAACTGAATGAAGCCTCCTCTACCCTACGTTATTTGGGTCAGGTAGATGCTGACAGTAAAAGCCTTAGGGAAAGGGAGGGAAAGAAGACGGGAGTAAACCGAGCACAAATATTTAAAAAGTCGAGCACTGCGTTCTCTAGACGGGGCCAGACACCATTTGTAGCCTGTCTGGATGGAGCATGTGCCACCGCATTCGACACCGTAATTCCAACTGATGCCAATATGTGGCTCCTACAACAATAAACTGTGGGTTGAATCTTTATATAATAACCAACCTTTCAGACTAAGATTTTCAATTCTGCCTCAGGGATTAAAATGTTCTAATGGAAATTGAGCATCTAAATCTCTTAGGAGGATTTAAAAAACTCAGACACTTATTTTTATTTGTTCACTCCTTGGTGTTTAAATCAGCATCATTCAAAATGGTTAAACCTTTTACCTTTTTTTTTCTGCTCTGTGCACCTTACTCTTTTTTTCTTTCTTTTTCACATCTTTGTATCCCTCCTGATTTTCTCTACCATCTGGGAACACTGGTCCCATCTGCTAAAATATATCTTCCTATTCCAGCTAAAATAAACACAGAATAAATTGGTACTCTTAGTATTTTACATGTCATCATTAGGCTTTAATAAGATTAATGGGACTGAAGGAGTTTCCAACTTTGAAAAACATTCCTGTGTGTTGACTGCAGACTCAGGCAGATACCACTGCATCTATTCACTCTTACTCTACATTCGTTTCTTGGCAACTTCGGTTTTGAAGAAACTTATTATAGATGTAAGTTTATACTCAGCAGAATTTGAATGAACCAGGCATAACTGTTAAGTCTGTCCCAGATCACCTATCAGCTGTTTGTAATTTGCTAGATGGTCATTTCCCCTACATCTCTCCATATACAACCATGCACATATCACAACCCTTCTAAATATTGAAACAGAAGGATCAGTCAGAAGCTGGATGTTTTGTTTTTTTCTCTTCTTTAAGAAACAAACATGCATACAAACACACACACAAACCCATGTGTAAATTAAACTGAACACCACGTGTACCATCTTCAAAAAAGCTGTTACAGCACACTAACAGCTTCCTCCTCCTGTAAAATTAGTTGCAAAGAAAGCCGAATGGTTTTGCTTCCTACTATTCAACCAAAGGAAAGGTTTGGACAGCAATGCTGTCAAATCTGTGCATGTCTACACTTATCAAACAACAACTTTTATTTAAACTGATTGAAAAACTGCTTACATTTTCATGGTCCATTGAAGAGTACTGGGCTCACATATGCACAAAATGAAAAAAAATGTTTATATTAAAATGTAATTTTTACTCCAATAAATGCCTTATATTCCACCTTCCTTTTGGGAAAACTGTTTTCTTATTAAAAAGGTGGTGTGGCTGGAACATTTTGAAGGACTATTGCTAATGATCTGCAATTTGCACCCATTCTGTGCTTACAGAGTAAAGATAAGATTTGGTACTTCAAGGTGCCTCTTCCCTGGGTATTTTGACACTGCGAAACAATAGCTTTTGTTTCAATTTTCTTTTCTAAAATAAGAATTATTTTATCCAAATCAATATGCATATCTTACATCAAAAGCATCCTGCAGCTGATTTCTACACGCGCTTATCGTCATCATCAAAGACTCAACTATTCAAGGGGCAGACTACATCAACCAGAGATCTTCACTTCACCGATGACAACTACAGTGAAGCTGAACAATGTTCTGCTGTCTCATTCAGAGCATTTTCTTGGGAAACAGCCCCATTCACTGTCAGTATGCATATTTACTATGAGACTAAAATCATGGAGAATTTAAGACTAATAGGTAACATTGTAAGCTCTTTTAGCACTCTAGAAATATCCTTTTTTAAAAAAACAGTATTCTAGTATCTCCAGGCAACACAGCCTGTCAACAAGCCTAAAACTAAGTGGTAAGGGTCTAAGGATAGGTGGAATGGATATAGTCAAATGAAGAGTCATCCCCTGCAGCAAATTATGCTTCTGCTTATCCATACAGAGGGGTCCTACAATGTTTCAAGCTGAGGCATATGCTACACCCAAAACTGTAAAGACAGCCCCCTCAACAGCCTCCACCAGACCTTAAGGAAAATTCAGGCTAAAATCTGGTATCAAGGAAAGCATTACATTGTGCAAACTCTTAACCTTACATCCTTCTCAACTGTGTTACCTGGTATTCGCCATACCAACTTCTTTTCTAATTTATAAAAGTATTTTTCGTTAAAAAAATTGGTATTCTCTGTGGGCATACCAACTCATTTGTTAATATAACAGAGACACTAACATTTATTTATCATTGAGACAGACAGTAAAGGAAGCATTTCTTAAGGGAGAGGAGGAAATAAAGTGTTTTCACAGCATGCCTAAACAGATAGCTAAGATAAATTCTGGGATTAACAAATTTGGGATGATACATTTACCTTTCTTCTTGATTGATAAAAACTACATGACATTCCTAGACCTATATAGTTCACTATATAATGTAAAGCTACTATTTTAAGAGAGTAAAAAGACCCTGTTGGTTCTGAAGCTGAGTCTTTCAGAAAAGTTGCTTGGGACTCTGGAGGATGATGTTATACTGATTTGGTTTTGTAAAACTGAAGCTTAGAAATAGAAAATTCTTAAAACTTTTGGTAACAAAAAGGAGTTTCAAAGGATGTCCATCAAGATGACTCCAAGACTGAAAAACACCTTGCGAGTCTAACCATGAAAAAATAAGAAGCCTCCTCTACAGCATTTTAGTTGTGAGAGTGATTGCCTATAATAAACTTCAGTAATTTTTCTGTTTACCCACCTAGTCTGAAGGATTATGGAGATGAGTTCACAAGAGCTGACCCTCCAGGTTTATTAAATATTCAATGAATATTCTGTATGGATGCTGGGTATTAAATAAAAACCAGAAAATACTGTAGACTGCCATATGTTAAATACTTTAAATAATACTGGAATAGCTCTGTTTGTTTTTTAATAATTTATTTAAATCACTTTATCACATATCAACATAAAAATGTACAATACGGACACAATGTAAATTCTGGCATCATGAATATTTAGGTGTTTTTAAAGCTTTTTTTTCTGTTGGTTAATTTTGTTTATTGTACTCTATAAAAACCTGGAGAACTTATTTCATCTTTTCTTGATATTTTTTTTTTTTTACCTTGATAGCAATAGCACTGCTATTTTCTCACCTGTAGTAGTATCACAGCATGTGGGCCTTCAGCAGCAGGAAACTCTTCACTGTCGTGATTTAGCCTACTGTTCCTACAATCTCCTCCTTCCCCTCCCCATCCACTCCCTTCCTAGTGAACTAGATATAGCCTACACACAATCTGCCCTGCTTAAAATCATCTGCTATTAGTGCTTAATTAAAACCGTGGTCGTCACCGTAATGCTCACTGGCCAAACAGCAATAACTAGGATACAGCCCATCCATTTAGCAGAGCAGGCCTAAAGTGGTCTTTCCAACTTACGTACTGTGTGCCATACATTGATCTACAATTGAACACAGGGTGATGCAGCTGTTCAACGTTACTACTTTCTACTTGAGATGCACTGTGAAAAAGGACCATGAACAAAGTGGCTCAGTCAGCAGACTGCAAAGCAGGTAACAAGTACAATTTTTGAGCTGCAAATCTATGGAACAAGAACAAATCCAGCATTTGGGCAAGTCCAATCTTAAAAGTTACTACAAAGCTAATGTTCCATGTTTCCACATGGGCTTCTGCAAGTAAAATTTGCTCACAGGTTTTATACCAAATAACAGGATTAAACCAGCCTGTGTGTCATTCTCAGATCACCACACATCAGGGAAAGTTTCTGAATTGATGGATGCAAGTCACAGGATCCTCAATTCTCAGGCTGAAAATTGTCGTCTTCTGTGACATCGCATCCAACAATTTAAATTGATGGGACCTATGTAACAAAACTGCATCAAACTACACACCTTGTGTCCAAATGTAGCATCCTCGGAGGCCAAGACTTCAACCTGAAATTATAAGGAGAAAGATAAATTCAAATTTAGCCACCACCAAGAACGTCTCTCTCCTGAGCACAGCACCACAGTCCAGGCAAAGAGATCTGTAAACGAAGATGCCAGTCCGGGTCAACCCTAGGAAGCCTACATACGATAGGACATGCTGAACTAACAGCTGACAACAGAAACCCTTAAGAGAGGAAACTCGGAAAGCATCCCTCATGACACAAACAAGGTTTCTCAACCTAAATGACGTAAAGAGTACCTGTCAGTGTCCCAAAATTTACTGTACTACAGCTGGGACATTGTTCTCCATATGGAGTTTTGGCTACACCAAAAAGCTGCCCAAGCACAACCAGAACGATCTGCCGCGCCAACTCCCTATAAAATAAGGCCGGAAATATCTGAACTCTTGCCCTCCCATTATCTTCTAACCAGGCTGTGTACTCCTGCACCAGCACCAAGTGTTCTAACAGCACTAGTGGGAAACTGCAGCAGAGGTGTTGCTTGCAGGCTCCTGTCCCGTCTTGAGCACAGCGAATTCTTTGAAAACCACAGAATTCAGGGAACACAAACTCCCCAGGCAAAGGACGAGACTAGCCAGCTGCAAGATACAGTGATTGTTTGAAAGCTTGAGGAAAGCAAGCTGCTAGGTCATCTAGTGGTGCTCCAAATCAAACTCCTTGCTGGTTGCCACATACCGCACAGCTCCAAGAGTTGATATGCGCTCATCTGGGACAACAGGCAACAGACGCAGAAAAGCAGGCACGCCGATTTTTCATTGGACTCCTTAAAAATACTTCACACTTCAGCACCTTTCACCGGAGAATCTCGGTGCTTTTATGAATTCTAATTAATTAAGCTTCCCAATACACCAGTGAAGTAGAAAATGTCATCATCCCAATATACAGACAGAAGAGTGAGGCAGAAAGAGGTTAAATAATTTCTCAGCAGTCATGTGCCAAGCCAGGGACACACTCAGGAAAGGAATTCCAGATTTCTACTCCCAGGCTCACAGTTTAACAACTAGGAAATTCTCTGTTTCTCTGATTTACATCCTATTAAAAAATGCCTACTGCTGCATTATAATTTATACAACTAGTAAAACTATAACTAATGTATCTAATCTCCAGTTTAACTTAAGAAGAGTGAAGGATTTAAAGCAAATCAAGAGGGAAAAAATGGATGTCAAGTTTCAGCCTGAAGCACGTTATAATGCCAGAGTTATAAACCCCTGAACAAGAGGGTTTATAATGGAAAGGCTGATAAACTAACAATGATGGCAGCACTTAAATATATTTATGCCATGATCTAGCAACATATGGTATCTCTTCATCTCTAAATTAAAAAAGGGAGGGAAAAAAAGGGGGGAAGGAGATAAAGCATTTATAGGAACTAGGAATAAAAGAAGAAAATGAACCTGAAGTTACCCAATTGTGACCTGTCCAGCTGATCAGGAATGGCAGTAAGAGGCTGCAAAATAGCATCTCATTCAATAGGAGGCAGAAAAAAAAGAATCCAAGTAAATAAAATCAATCTAAAATGATATGTATTAGCCACTTATATTAAGCTTCTAATCCTTTAGGCACTTTATAAATATTAAACAATCAGTCCTGGTGAGACTGATAAATATCCATAATATATCTTACAGATGAAGAAACAGACAGAGGGTTAAGTGACTTGCCCAGGGCCAAAAAGAGAATAATCAGCCACTGGATTGGAAATAACAGTATGACTGCGTAACACAATACAGCGCCCTACTCAGGTGCTCAAGTGGCTTCTGAAAAAAGTCATTCCTATATCAGAAGCAGTCTGGTTAGGGTTAATGTGGTACCCACCTAAACTGTGAATGCTCATTTTCACTAGGCTTACTGTTTTGGCACAACATCCAGCTATCGTAACTAGACAGACCCCAGCACTTGAACAATCTTGTTCAAAACTCACACAGTTTTCTCCACCCTGTAACTGTGCCAGTCACATACCCTAGATGCTACCTCCAGACCCATTAACGTTTATTGCTCTGCTACGCTTCTGTTCCAGAGACTCACTAGGAAAACTGGAGCCCTCTGTGTCACTGGGTCCCTCTCCGACTCCCTCCTTGAATCCAGCCCCGGTCCACCCTGCCTCCCTTGCCCTGCCGTCCCATCCTCCTCCTCCCCTTCCCAAGCGGTCCCAGCTGGGCTAACGGCCGGCCGAGCCGAGCCTGCCCGGAGCTGCCTGCCCGGAGCTGCCTGCCCGGAGCTGCCTGCCCGGAGCTGCCTGCCCTCTGCCCCGCGCTCCCTCAAAGGCTCCCAGCTGCAGGAGCGCACCGCGGACGGCACGCAGCTCCTGCACTGACCCAGGACAGATGGGGCAGAGCCTCCTTTGTTTGGGCTCCGCACTCCGCCTCATCTGCAGAGAGGCCACCTCACCATGCGGGGACCTTCACCGTAGACTACAGTGGTATTGTCAACAAATGAGTTGTGCTAATTCAGCTCCTGCTCGCTCAGGGCCAAGAGAACGCTCGCGATTGCCATAGCTTCAAAACGCACGAATTAACGTGGCACAACAACCAGCACATTTACAAAACTCAATCCTCCTCCTTTTCACCAAGAAACTGAGAAGAGGAACAAACTGTGACATCAAAAATCAAAGCAGAAGTTTAAGCTGATGCAACATACTCTTAGTCTCTTTTACATATAGAAATACTTTCTTTTATGCTTAGAAATGTAACGCTTGCAGAGACAATAAAATGGTTCGGAGAGCAGCTGTTGGTGTAGATAATAATTCTAATTAAAAAATGTTATTGTACAGGTCTGATAATGCCACTTCTGTTTTTCCAAGAGTGATCACATCACTTCTGTGATAAATACTTACCCTCACCTTGCAGATGATGCAATAGAACATCCTCCGTATTCTTTGTTACTACTGTGTTTACCAGTGTACTAGTGTGTTAATCCATTCATTTTGGTTTTCACCTCTTTGTATAAAAGGCAGTTAAGATCAGTAGGACACAAGTAACTGCTGACACCATAAGACACACAGTATAATGTACTGAAACAAGATGTGGGACAATGTGAGGTTTTCCTCATGCTGAGTTTCAAAAAAAAAAAAAAAAAAAAGCCAAAATGCATTACAACCTAGGCTGAGAGGACCCCCCTCTAGTGGGAATGAGAGTGTACTTCAATCAGCACCCACATTACCCAAGCAGAACAGAAAAACTTCCTTATGAATCAGGCAAGTACCATCTTTCTCTTAATCATCTTCAAAATATATCACTTCCATTCCAATAAACAAAAAAATGAACAACAGATTCATTATTGCTTCAAGATAATCAGATATTAATTAAGAACTTCTCATATACTTATTTGTGGCAGTTAAACATTTCCTATTACAGTTGTCTGTTCTGACTTTACATATGTGAATATACTACCTTGGGCAGGGGAGCGTTTTGATTTTACAGTGAAAAATTCACTGTATCATTAAAAAAGCAGACTTAGTTTTTAAATGAAGGACTGTTGATTTCGTATGTATATATATCTGTATCATATACAGTAGCTTTCCTCTAGGTACTGCTCCAAATCTTTGCTTCAGTCTGCTCTCCACTCCTCACAGTACAGTGTTACAGTTGAATAAGCTTGTTTGCCCTGTATTTTATTTCTATGTAAAAGCAACTTTTAATCACTGTTCATAGGTGGTTTTTCCAGTTTATCTAAAGAATCAAGCAGCCTTTTTGCTCCCAATAAACCAATCCAAACCACACTACAGTATCCTGCAATTCTAGGCTAGAAGGCTACTGTAAGTGGTAAGGGGTAAGCGATGGGGCAGTATTCTAGAGTGTATTAATCATACGCTGCAGATCAATTAATTGTGTGTATTAATCATACCTGCAGTGGTGTAAGCAGGAGTACCCCACAGCTGGAGGACGCAGGTCCTGCCTGGGCACTTCGCCCCTGCCAGAGACTGCTCCCTGCTGCCCGCCCCTGGCTGAGGTGCTCCAGGGACGGGGGACGGGTCTGAGCGCAGCCCCCCGGCACTGGCCGGGATGGTGCCAAGAAACTCTGCAGGTCCTCCCAACAGGTGACAAGATGAACTTCCCACCTCCCTGCACAACCTATATGGTCTCTAAAACGGGCAGCTGTGGGCAAGATCACTACTGCTCATGGAATATTCTATAATTTAATAGTAGAATAGAATAGCATTTAATAGTTTTTTTTATTTTACGACATGAAAGAATTCATAAATGTGCTCCCATCGGCCTGGAGGATTCCTGATGAGTAACGTGTGGAGCACCCTGAAACAAGTTGGGGAGTAGTCCTGAGTCTCTTTTTTGTCAGAAGTAATGAGACTCACTCAGTATTTTTGGTTTGCTTTTCAATAAAGGACTCGTACAGCTCCAGTTTGCAAACAGTACTGCATCGCAACCAAGAGACTTACAGTAAATCATGCACAAAGTCATTTTTACCTCCCTGTCAAAAAGAAAAGAAGCTGAGACATAGGTCAAAACCTTGAGGAGCAATGCTGAACAATACCTTTTTGGAACAGAGTTGTACAACCTAGAGATCAGATGACACAAGGAATTATAATTTGGTCTTCTCCAAAGCCATACTCGGCATTGATTCGGTCCTCAGCTCGCTCCAGCTCCTTCTTGTCTCATCAAGATTTTGTTTGAGATAGGATTAGGTGGAACTGAGTAAGAGCCACGGGAAGTGGAATACCGTTAACAGGAGAAATTACAGCTATGCTTAATACCCAGACTGTTATCCAAACAACAGAATATGAGGCAGCAAGTACGCAAGGACAAAATAACTTACTTGCAAAAGACATGGGTCACAGAAGCCCTCTCCATCTTTTTTTGGGGGAATCTGAAAATAAGCACTAATAATAATTTCTGATGCATGCCGATTCCCATATAATATCCTGTTAACACTAATACTGAAAAGGATCATCGATCTACATTTAACTACCCAGGCAAAAACTCCCAATACAACACACACTTAATGCTCTCAGACTTGGATCGGAGCTCCTCAGAGTTCATCTAATGGAGCCGCTATTTGCAGCTGGCAGGTGAGGGGGTTACAGCTACTCTGGCAAGAAACGCAGTAGACTGGAGCAGCTCTGATCAAGACAAAATATTCTGCACGGGCACTTAAGAGTTTCTGTGGGTCACACACAAGAATTTGCCCAGCTGGCTGCAAATTTTATAGGCTTTCTATTGTCATTTGTTTGACGTTATTATTCTAGGAAAATTATAGCACAGGGCTTCTATGATACCTGGAGGGTTTTTGCCAACTGCCTGCTTACTAAAAAGGCATGCCTCTGGCACTTCCAAAATGTGCTAAAAAAAAAAAAAAGTATATGTTAATACTTGCATTTTGCAATACTTTTGTTTTCCCTGTTCAGTAAAGATCAATCAGATCAGAAAGGACTCTCTTCCCTGTGATAACAAAATCCAAAAAGAATGAGGAAATACAGGTGCTGTCTCCCGAATTACTGTCAAATCACCTTCTCGCCGTTGGGGTGCACTTCTTGCTCAATCGTGTAAGAGAAACCGCATCACACTGCCTAGTTCATAATCAAACTGTTTGCTCTTGTACCCACGTTTGCCCTCTGACTTACAGAGGGCTTTGTGGCAGGTTGGGGGAGGCTTTGTAGTCCCACCAACTTATAAATGGGACTCATTAGTCGGGGTGCAGAGCAATGCAAACGTAATTCCAACTACTATTTCCACATACCAGTCTTGCTGTCTCCAGGAAGTAGCCTGGATAGTGTGAAACACGGAGGATGCTGTAGTGCTTGGTGCAGATATACCCTTATAATCCTTTTCTAGCACAGATTCTCAGCTTTTAAGGTTTTCCCATCAGCCTAACCGCCCACATACCACCAGTTCCGAACTTGTCTTTTTTAAACTAAGGTGACAAGAAGTTAAACCAGTCTGCATTTTTCAAAGTCCTTAGAAAGTTTATTTCAATGATGAATATGGCTATAGTCATTCATATCTTTACAAAATCCAGCCTAACTAGCTGTGGTATCTCCTCCCTTTGCCTTCCTTTTAAAGTAATTTAGGATTCAGCAATTGTAGAAGATAAGGTTGTCCTTCTTGTTGGAGCAGGGACAAACCTACATGACCCACACTAGTTTCTGGCAATTCTTCAAGGTCTTACTGAGGGCATACACAGCTTTTAATGCATGCAGAACTGCAGGAATAAACTTTGGTAACTGCGACAACCCTTCCTTCCCTTTTTCTCTGCTACCTGCCACCAGTTTTGTTTATTTTTAATGGCAATCATGCATGTACTTCAGGCTAGGTTTCAAGTCTGTAGCAAGTGAGGACTGGGCACGTTCCCTGGGCAATCCTTGAACAAATACACCAAAGACACACCTTTGTTATGACCCTGAATCTATGCCTGAAATAAAGGCATGGCAGTCACACAGTATAAATCTCATGAATTAAGGATAGATCAGCTAAGATTTCTTCACTTTCTATACAAAGTCCGTTGAGACTACTTACTCAAGGCCTTTCAGTCAAGGAAATGCCATCTCCTCACAGCTTGACCTGTGTAAAAACTGGATACAATGTGACCCAGTTCAGGGCAATTATTAATTAAATCTGGCAGCCACATTTTCTTAGACTTTCCCTTTCATTTATTTTGTTTGTTCTTTGTGGTATCAGTCATTTATCTCTCAGCTCACCAGATCTAGCAATAATAAAGATCAGTGTTAATTTTTGAAGACACAACTTTTAGCTCAAAAAATACAAATTAAGTAACAAAATGATCTTGTTTTAAACAACAGAATAACTTCGTGTGCTACTTTGTGTTAAAAAGGTTTGAAAAGATCTTTCAAGAAACTATGCTGCAGCTCAAATTGCTTATTAATTCTCCTCATTCTCCTTATTAGCATGTACAGACAACACAGTGGCTCAAGGACGCAGCTCGCTGAAGCAGCTCTGTACTTGGTCAGCCAGTGTTCGAGATAAAACACAACGATGCCTCATGTTCTTAAAAGCTATTTAGTGGAACAGATCTGTCCTGCTCATATTTTTAAACTTTTTCTTAAATGCCAGTGTTTTGGGGGAAGCTGATTTACAACAACAACAAAAAATCATTCATATCTTTAACATTGTGCCGAACACACATTCTTGGACGTGCTATTGACTAACCTGCTGGTTTAGTCTCCCATTGCAAATATTTTGCAAAATCCTGGGAACAAGGCCAATCCCTAAGAAGCAAAAAAATTGAACTCTAAATATTAGCTAACTAAAGGCAATAACCATCAGCCTTGTGAGATGCAATACTTACAACAGAATTACATATATTAGAAGCAACTCGGGAGAAAAATGTTGTGGGCAATGGGGCAATTCCTGTAAGCTCAAAAAGACAGAAAGGTACAAACATACTTAGGTCTGCACCAGGAAACAACCATTACAAATCCCTGATAAAATGACATTTGAGATTGTGTACATCTCTGCTCAGGGCACGCTCACTGCAGGGGAACCTATGAGACCTATCTGTGAGCACGCTCCCATCCGTTACAATTCTGTGATAACTTACTCCTCTGTAGGTACCATATAAACAGCTGATCAGCAGCAAATTCATGACAGCAATATGTTCATCTGCTCTTGTCATTAGGACATGAAACGGGTAAAAGAGAGATATAGATACACGTTTTCCCTCTGTAAACATATATTCATAGTTTAAATTCTTTTGTATTTTTCTGTCATACTGTTTTTCATATATATATGTAAAGCTGTGTAACGTACAATTAGTTCTTCCACACCAGAACGCTGCATGAAACAGAGCAGCTGTACTGAAAATTAGCTTTTGATATTTATTTGACAATGTAGAGATCAAAATGATTGTTGTACTTAGACCCAAATTTCAGAGCAGTCGCTGTTTAATTCCCCTTAAGAAAAGAGTGGTAGATACTATAAAAACAGAATTCCAATCTTTCATTCTCACGCATTCTAATATATGGGAAATCCTGAAAAACTGTCATTATACCATGTGACATAAGCAGTAACAATTACTGCCATGGTAAACCTTTTATTTAGGTATTGTGTCCGCACCTTTTCTAATCCATTTATATTTCTTACTCTTTTATTTCAACACCATGATTTCATTTTAATTCCCTACTTCCAAAAGTGGGAATCATAGAACCTTGTCTACCAAAGTCCACTGCAAAGGGTCTCTCCAGCAGCCACCTTTATGCGCTGTCACCCTGTTAGGCTGTAGAGGGACCCTGCTATGGAAAACACCAAAAAGGCTTAAAATGCCACCACCCTCTACTCGCAGGGCTGGAGGTTCCCACTGCCACAGCTCAGCAACCCCAGGGGCCACCTGAACACCCCTTAATAGCCCTTTTCAGACAAAGTCGGGTCGTTTAGCATAAATACAAGATGCCATCCACCAGCAACTAGGGGGTGGTACTGAACAGCTGCAGTGCCATAATGCTTTCAAATATTCCAGAAAGGCATGTTTTAAAGCCACCCTCACCAGTGGGGAGGGTTTTTTGCTGTTTAAGACTACAACTGCAGAGAACTCCCCAGCTCCCTTTTCCTACCCCTCTACATAATTACTACACATACCACCTGTAAAAGTGAAAACAAATACAGTCCTAGATAAAACTGCACGTCTTAACAGTCTTGCCTGAAAGAAGTCAAACAATTTGCAGCAAAAATTAAAGATAAGTGACCAAGTACAAAATCTTTACAGAAACAAAGCTTCAAGTTTCAACTCTACACCATTCTGTCAGCAGCCTTCTTATTTAATTGAGTTCGTATACAAGCAACATCAAAGATCCTAAGCTATTTTGTGCTGAAAATATTGGAAGCATGTTAGGAAGAGGTGGCAAACAGAAAGGATCTGTCAAAGGTAACAGATGTATCAAGGGCACCAAGCACTGTGAAGAAGGCGTTAATTATCTATGCTGAAAAAGAGAAGGTGTTTGAAAAACAGAAACTGTTTTCAAAAGATTCAACATATTCCTATTGTGCTCAGGAGAAAAAGCTTCCTGCACCTTAGACAACATTATTTTGGGTATGTGGGTTAAAAAGATTTTTTAGGCAAGGAGGCACACACAGTGTAGGGAGCACTCTGTTGCAGACACATGGTTTTAACTTCAAAACCTTTACCGTGTCTCACAACCAATTCCAACTATAAACTACGTTCTTTATTCCTACTTTTAATGGAGTTAACTTACACAACCTAGCTGAATCTCAAAAATAACAGGAAAAGAACTCCACTTTTTTGAGCACCTTTTTGTAATATAGCACAATCTCCACAGTACTTTCAACTCCTGCCCTACAAGAACTGTTTCATTTTTCCTTTTGGTTTATCTGAAATAAGTGGTACGCTTTGAGAATAAAACACCAATAAGCAAAAAAGTCACACCAAGACAAAATTTATCACCAGAAGACCTACCCTACATACAGCTTATGTTCTTATTAACTTTTTTTCTAGATTGTATATGGTTCTACTTGCTCACAACCTAGTTCTGAGTCAGGAGAGGAAACCAATTCTTTATTATACCTATGCTCCCCGTCTCCACCCTCCCTCGTAAGACTGGTGAATCGGGACTTTCGAAAGCATGATTTTGAGAAAACTGGTTAACAGAAAAATGACCATTTTCATCTTCAATGGGAAAAAAACCCAACCAATCGGAACAGATCAGAAAGAAGATGAGCAACAATTAAAAGCAAGGAAAGCCTACACCTTTATTAAAAAAAAAAAAAGTTGAAACATATTTCTCTGAAGATAATTAAAACATACTAAATGCATGTCTGATATTGCATACTCAGCTAAATTGATGTTGTTGCCATAGGAGTGTGACTTGATCAACAATAGAACCATGGCGGCCCAAGCAACTGTAAATTATGTGGGGAAATGGCCTAGGCAATTGCCAGCAGGGACCTAACAGGCTCTCAGAACCTGGTCCCTACCTTCCCAACTAGATACAAAGCTCTTGCTGACATCCCCTTCTCCCATATCAGTATCATGCCATATACAGAGGGTGGCTGATACTGACAACATCTGGGCAATTCACTTGGGCATCATCTGGGCATTGTCAGATCCAGAGCACAGGTTTGGAAGGGATGGTTTGCACAACAAAGTATCAACACACCTGCCAAATAGCCACACAGGAGGAGTCCCCTGGGTAATGTTCTGTATTTCACACCGTACCTTGAAAAGGTAAATCTGTGGAACAAGACTCAGCTGAATTAAACGATTTTTGTCAATGACCTGAGCTTTACTCTTGAATTATTTTAGGCTGCATCCTCATCCCCTCCCCATGAGGTACAAAGATTGATAAACACTCTGACTGGATTAACTGCTTTAAAAATTATTCAGATGTCACAGCTGGCCAGTTTTTGACCCTTCTGGTATCAGGATTTAAGAGTTTACTGAGAAAGAACAAGTGCTCCAGTCAGTGCCGTAACTCCTCCACACTCTTCCAGCTCACAACAGCAATACAATTCCTCAGAACTGAAGAAAAAAGCGGCTCTCAAATCTAGTCCAGCCTTACACCGAACATTTCAGTGGGGTAGGCAAAAATACAAACATTCCTACAAGTCACTTCAGTCCTATGTAGGGCACATAATAATAAAAGCCTAGATAAACTAACAAAGTGTTTGTGGTTTTTTCCATTTTACTTGAGTTCTCTATCCATTGTAATAGAGAAAAGTGAACACAAGCCCTGAAAACATGTCCTCCCAAAACACACGTTCCATGATTCACGTGCACAAAGCCCAGATTTGCATACAGGAATCAAACAATTAGGTTTCTCAAATCGTTGAACTACTTATACAAATTGGGACTTTTGCTCACCCAAGCAAGTGCAAATATATGGTTTTGCAGACCACTTCACCATTTCACTTTTTTGCTATAAGCATAAACAACAACAACAACAAAATTAAGTCCGAATTCTTCTCAAAGTTACTTCTAGCAAATAGTGGCTCACTTATAAAAGCCTGATTAATTGCAGAATCTTGGCTTCAGAATTCAATTACATGTTGGAATATTAAAAATTCTAGAGTCCATAAACAATGACTATAAAACTGTTTATAGCATTTTTAGTATTTTATTTGAATACTGCAATATGAACTATAAATATTCTTCCCCCTCCCCTTTTCTCATTTGTTTGCTGCAGTTTCTTTATGCAAACAGAACAAGAACACCACTTGGGGAAAAAGGAGAGGAGAAAGGATGTGGCAGGCTATTGACATGCCAACTCCTCACAAACTCTGATTCTTCACTGTGCTTTATGCCCGTACTGTGAGTTTTATTCTGGGTCTACACGGGTGCTTCTGGATAATTACAGGATACAAGCTAGCATTTTTTTCAGCCTGTCTCAGTTTCAAAGTAAGCCCCCTATTCATGCTTTTATTATTATTCAAAGTAAACCAGCAAAACAAATCAATTGCTAACAGCCTTGTGCAGTTTTCTAAACTTAGCACTTCTGGACGATGGTGTGCATATAAGGTAATATTCAGTGCGGCAGTACATGTTCAGGCACGAGAACCTTGCATAAATCCCCAACTCCAGTGACCATTTTTGTAAAGATTTCTTCTTTATGCACATATATATTGCATGGGTTAGCTTAGAAGAGGATACAGCAGGCACCTGAGTAGAGATTTTTCTTGTAACTTTTCCTGAAGAACTAAACTGCAGCACTCACCCTGTTTTCCAATTCCGGTATCTGCACCAATTATAACAGTAAGCTGGCAACCCCAGAAACTGCTTTTTATACTCATTTCAAGCTCATTTTACTCAGAATGTAAAGAAAGACTTGAACTACAGTCTCAAAGGTGAAAGGCTAGAGTTTTAATTTCTGAACCGTGCAGCCCTGGCAGGTCTTTTCAACACTTTTATGTTTTGTGGAGTCCATTTTGTTTCTGTATTTATTTCTATTGAGGCTCCCCTTCTCCCTTAAAACAAAGAATATATCACTGTATTCATACAGAAGCCAGTCATGGACAGGTTTTGCTGCAGCTCATTTGTTATGTCTCACCCTGAGTTTACAAACAGCTGTCCCATGCATCTCCACTGGATACAATTTTAGTCTAGACAGGGGAAATCCAAGCTACTGCTGCCCAAACAACATAAACACAGGAAGATTTTCAATCAATCATTTCATTAATAGGAACACGTCTGATAATATAAGGGGAGGGTGTCTTGGAAGAAAGCCTATTTCAGAGCCTGAAACAGTGTAATTGCGTGGTATTGTTCTTGTGCTAGGCAGGGCTATGGAACGACACTCTCACAAACAAGATTTTGGTGCCGTGGTAGATTTCAATAAAATAAGCCTTGTTTCTCCAACACAAGTGGCTTTCAAGACCACTGACAACTTTGAATTAAATGGTAAACAGACTAAATAAGACTTGCACAGCGCTGGCATTCATTTCCGCTTTGATACAATCAGGTCAGTGCCCACACAAATATATTTCTATGACCGCTATTTCTGCTTTTCTTCAAGTTATTTTACCTGGGAAACAGTGTTAAACACAGCAGTTACTAACATACTAATTACTTTCTCCTGTTCTCCTCTGTGCCAGCCTGTTGTCTGTCCCCAAACATATAAATGCCTAGAAATAAACTGCTTCTAATGCGGTTATTTCTATGTTGTTACGTTTTTAGAGAAAAACACTGCAGCCTCCCTTACGTTTGGAGCATCCACACACAAAGGCCTCAAAAAAAAAAAAAAAAGAAAAAAAAAAAGAAAAACATTGCAAGGCTTTTTTTTTTTCAGGGGGAGGAAGGGGAATAAGCTATTCTTTGGTCCTCATTTTATTTTTTCTTCCTAATAGCTATCCCTTCATCAAGAGGCTCCATTTACAACCATGATCTCAGATCAACTTTTACCAGTGGGTGTCAGTGTAACAGTGTAATGATATAATGGGGGGAGGACAGGGAGAAAACGCATGAAAAAACAAAGATTAAGCTTTATTTTTAAATGCAACATTTGTATTAAAAGTGAAGAGAGAAGATGCTTCCTTTCAGAACCTATTTCACTGCAGATTTATTCTGCAAAGATCCTCTGACTTTACAGGTGTTTGTGTTAACATGCCCAAAGTAATTAATTTCAATTTTTGTTTTCCAGACCTATGTATGGTCTGTGTGTGTACACGCGTGCACACAAACACGGACATGCAGTAAATGTTTGGTACATAAACGTTTTCCATCGTTTTGACAAAGTGAGACTGTCTCTTTAATTCAAATTTCACAGTGAACAGTTAAGAGGCTCTGTGGACCCCAACTTATTAACCTGTGCCAATTTAACTAGTATTACTCAAGAGGTTCAAAAACCTAAAAATAGGTGTTAATCTGTGCAGACTGACAGCAACTAATCAGTACCTGCCCTGTCAGAACTTCTGTCCCTCCTACTC